>NC_083721.1:140486985-140795652 GCF_028564815.1 Eubalaena glacialis | reverse complement strand
TTGCCTAGAGAAGTTCCTTTAGCATTTGTTGTAAAGCTGGTTTGGTGGTGCTGAACTCTCTCAGCTTTTGCTTGTCTGTAAAGGTTTTAATTTCTCCATCAAATCTGAATGAGATCCTTGCTGGGTAGAGTAATCTTGGTTGTAGGTTTTTCTCCTTCATCACTTTAAGTATATCCTGCCACTCCCTTCTGGCTTGCAGCGTTTCTGCTGAAAGATCAGCTGTTAACCTTATGGGGATGCCCTTGTGTGTTATCTGTTGTTTTTCCCTTGCTGCTTTTAATATGTTTTCTTTATATTTAATTTTTGATAGTTTGATTAATATGTGTCTTGGTGTGTTTCTCCTTGGATTTATCCTGTATGGGACTCTCTGTGCTTCCAGGACTTGATTAACTATTTCCTTTCCCATATTAGGGAAGTTTTCAACTATAATCTCTTCAAATATTTTCTCAGTCCCTTTCTTTTTCTCTTCTTCTTCTGGGACCCCTATAATTCGAATGTTGGTGCGTTTAATGTTGTCCCAGAGGTCTCTGAGACTGTCCTCAGTTCTTTTCATTCTTTTTTCTTTATTCTGGTCTGCAGTAGTTATTTCCACCATTTTATCTTCCAGGTCACTTATCCGTTCTTCTGCCTCAGTTATTCTGCTATTGATCCCATCTAGAGTATTTTTAATTTCATTTATTGTGCTTGTCATCGTTTCTTGGTTCCTCTTTAGTTCTTCTACGTCCTTGTTAAATGTTTCTTGCATTTTGTCTATTCTATTTCCAAGACTTTGGATCATCCTTACTATCATTATTCTGAATTCTTTTTCAGGTAGACTACCTATTTCCTCTTCATTTGTTAGGTTTGGTGTGTTTTGACCCTGCTCCTTCATCTGCTGTGTGTTTTTCTGTCTTCTCATTTTGCTTATCTTACTGTGTTTGGGGTCTCCTTTTCACAGGCTGCAGGTTCGTAGTTCCCGTTGTTTTTGGTATCTGTCCCCAGTGGCTAAGGTTGGTTCAGTGGGTTGTGTAGGTTTCCTGGTGGAGGGAACTAGTGCCTGTGTTCTGGTGGATGAGGCTGGATGTTGTCTTTCTGGTGGGTTCGTCCACGTCTGGTGGTGTGTTTTGGGGTGTCTGTGGCCTTATTATGATTTTAGGCAGCCTCTCTGTTAATGGATGGGGCTGTGTTCCTCTCTTGCTAGTTGTTTGGCATAGGGTGTCCAGCACTGTAGCTTGCTGGTCGTTGAGTGAAGCTGGGTCTTGATGTTGAGATGGAGATCTGTGAGAGATTTTCGCCATTTGGTATTACGTGGAGCTGGGAGGTCTCTTGTGGACCAGTGTCCTGAAGTTGGCTCTCCCACCTCAGAGGCACAGCCCTGATGCCTGGCTGGAGCACCAAGAGCCTTTCATCCACACGGCTCAGAATAAAAGGGAGAAAAAATGGAAAGAAAGAAAAAAAGAGGATAAAATAAAATAAAATAAAGCAATTATAATAAAAAATAAGAAAAAAAATTATTAAGAGTAAATTTATTAAGAAAAAAAATTTTTTTTTAATTTTTAAAAATAGATTTATTAATTTTTTATACTAAAAATAAGAAAAAAATTATTTAGAAAAAATTTATTAAGAAAAAAAATTTTTTGGGGCTTCCCTGGTGGCGCAGTGGTTGGGAGTCTGCCTGCCAATGCAGGGGACACGGGTTCGAGCCCTGGTCTGGGAAGATCCCACATGCCGCGGAGCAACTAAGCCCGTGAGCCACAACTACTGAGCCTGCGCATTTGGAGCCTGTGCTCCGAAACGGGAGAGGCCGCGACAGTGAGAGGCCCGCGCACCGCGATGAAGAGTGGCCCCCGCTCGCCGCAACTGGAGAAAGCCCTCGCACAGAAACGAAGACCCAACACAGCCAAAAATAAATAAATAAATAAATTTAAAAAAAAAAAAAAAAAGGTCCACATCAAAAAAAAAAACCTTTAAAAAAAAAAAAGAAAAAAAATTTTTTAATTTTTTAAAATAAAAAATATGAAAAAACTTATTAAAAATTTTTTTAAAAATAGAAAATAAGGAAAAAATTATTAAGAAAACATTTATTAGGGAAAAAAAAATTTTTAAGCCAAAAAAAAAACAAAAAAACAAAAAAAACAAACAAAAAAAAAACGGACGGACCTAACCCTGGGACTAACGGTGAGAGCAAAGCTATACAGACAAAATCTCACCCAGAAGCATACACATCTACACTCACAAAAAAAAGGAAAAGGGGAAAAGTTAATATATCCTGCTCCCAAAGTCCATCTCCTAAATTTGGGATGATTCGTTGTCTATTCAGGTATTCAACAGATGCAGGCACATCAAGTTGTTTGTGGAGCTTTAATCCGCTGCTTCTGAGGCTGCTGGGAGAGATTTCCCTTTCTCTTCTTTGTTCGTACAGCTCCCGGGGTTCAGCTTTGGATTTGGACCCGCCTCTGCATGTAGGTCCCCTGAGGGCGTCTGTTCCCCGCCCAGACAGAACGGGGTTAAAGGAGCAGCTGATTCGGGGGCTCTGGCTCAGTCAGGCCGGGGGGAGGGGGCGGTACGGAGGAGGCGGGGCGAGCCTGCGGCGGCAGAAGCCGGCGTGACGTTGCAGCAGCCTGAGGCGCGCCGTGCGCTCTCCCGGGGAAGTTGTCCCCGGATTACGGGAGCCTGGCCGTGGCGGGCTGCACAGGCTCCCGGGAGGGGCGGTGTGGAGAATGACCTGTGCTCACCCACAGGCTGTTTGGTGGCGGCAGCAGCAGCCTTAGCGTCTCATGCCCGTCTCTGGGGTCCGCGCTGATAGCCGCGGCTCGCGCCCGTCTCTGGAGTTCGTTTAAGTGGCGCTCTGAATCCCCTCTCCTTGCACGCCGCGAAACAAAGAGGCAAGAAAAAGTCTCCCGCCTCTTCGGCAGCTGCAGACTTTTTCTCGTGCACCCTCCCGGCTAGTTGTGGTGCGCTAGCCCCTTCAGGCTGTGTTCACGCAGCCAACCCCAGTCCTCTCCCTGGGATCCGACCGAAGCCCGCGCCTCAGCTCCCAGCCCCCGCCCGCCCCAGCGGGTGAGCAGACAAGCCTCTCGGGCTGGTGAGTGCTGCTCGGCGCCGAGCCTCTGTGCGGGAATCTCTCCGTTTTTCCCTCTGCGTCCTTGTTGCTGTGGGATCCGCGCTGATAGCCGCGGCTCGCGCCCGTCTCTGGAGCTCGTTTAGGCGGCGCTCTGAGTCCCCTCTCCTTGCGCGCCGCGAAACAAAGAGGCAAGAAAAATTCTCTTGCCTCTTTGGCAGCTGCAGTCTTTCTCCCGGACTCCCTCCCGGCTAGCACCGAAGCCCGAGCCTCAGCTCCCAGCCCCCGCCCGCCCCGGCGGCTGAGCAGACAAGCCTCTCGGGCTGGTGAGTGCTGGTCGGCACCGCTCCTCTGTGTGGGAATCTCCGCTTTGCCCTCCGCACCAATGTGGCTGCGCTCTCCTCCGTGGCTCCGAAGCTTCCCCCCTCTGCTACCCGCAGTCTCTGCCCACGAAGGGGCTTCCTAGTGTGTGGAAACCTTTCCTCCTTCACAGCTCCCTCCCACTGGTGCAGGTCCCGTCCCTATTCTTTTGTCTCTGTTATTTCTTTTTTCTTTTGCCCTACCCAAGTACGTGGGGATTTTCTTGCCTTTTGGGAGGTCTGACGTCTTCTGCCAGCGTTCAGTGGGTGTTCTGTAGGAGCAGTTCCACGTGTAGATGTATTTCTCATGTATCTGTGGGGAGGAAGGTGATCTCCGCGTCTTACTCTTCCGCCATCTTGCCCCTCCCTCCCAGCACCACTTATTGAAGAGACAGTCTTTTCTCCATTGTATATCTTTGCCTCCTTTGTCATAGATTAGTTGACCATAGGTGTGTGGGTTTATCTCTGGGCTTTCTATCTTGTTCCATTGATCTATGTTTCTGTTTTTGTGCCAGTACCATATTGTCTTGATTACTGTAGCTTTGTAGTATAGTCTGAAGTCAGGGAGTCTGATTCCTCCAGCTCCGTTTTTTTCCCTCAAGACTGCTTTGACTATTCGGGGTCTTTTGTGTCTCCATACAAATTTTAAGATGATTTGTTCTAGTTCTGTAAAAAATGCCATTGGTAATTTGATAGGGATTGCATTGAATCTGTAGATTGCTTTGGGTAGTATAGTCATTTTCACAATATTGATTCTTCCAATCCAAGAACATGGTATATCTCTCCATCTGTTGGTATCATCTTTAATTTCTTTCATCAGTGTCTTATAGTTTTCTGCATACAGGTCTTTTGTCTCCCTAGGTAGGTTTATTCCTAGATATTTTATTCTTTTTGTTGCAATGGTAAATGGGAGTATTTCCATAATTTCTCTTTCAGATTTTTCATCACTAGTGTATAGGAATGCAAGAGACTTCTGTGCATTAATTTTGTATCCTGCAACTTTACCATATTCATTAATTAGCTCTAGCAGTTTTCTGGTGGCATTTTTAGGATTCTCTATGTATAGTATCATGTCATCTGCAAACAGTGATAGTTTTCCTTCTTCTTTTCCAATTTGTATTCCTTTTATTTCTTTTTCTTCTCTGATTGCCGTGGCTAGGACTTCCAAAACTATGTTGAATAATAGTGGTGAGAGTGGACATCCTTGGCTTGTTCCTTATCTTAGAGGAAATGCTTTCAGTTTTTCACCATTGAGAATGATGTTTGCTGTGGGTTTGTCGTATATGGCCTTTTTTATGTTGAGGTAGGTTCCCTCTGTGCTCACTTTCTGGAGAGTTTTTATCATAAATGGGTGTTGAATTTTGTCAAAAGCTTTTTCTGCATCTATTGAGATGATCATATGGTTTTTATTCTTCAATTTGTTAATATGGTGTATCACGTTGATTGATTTGCGTATATTGAAGAATCCTTGCATCCCTGGGATAAATCCCACTTGATCATGGTGTATGATCCTTTTAATGTGTTGTTGGATTCTGTTTGCTAGTATTTTGTTGAGGATTTTTGCATCTATATTCATCAGTGATATTGGTCTGTAATTTTCTTTTCTTGTAGTATCTTTCTCTGGTTTTGGTATCAGGGTGATGGTGGCCTCATAGAATGAGTTTGGGAGTGTTCCTTCCTCTGCTATATTTTGGAAGCATTTGAGAAGGATGGGTGTTAGCTCTTCTCTAAATGTTTGATAGAATTCACCTGTGAAGCCATCTGGTCCTGGACTTCTGTTTGTTGGAAGATTTTTAATCACAGTTTCAATTTCATTACTTGTGATTGGTCTGTTCATATTTTCTATTTCTTCCTGGTTCAGTCTCGGAAGGTTATACCTTTCTAAGAATTTGTCCATTTCTTCCAGGTTGTCCATTTTATTGGCATAGAGTTGCTTGTAGTAGTCTCTTAGGATGCTTTGTATTTCTGTGGTGTCTGTTGTAACTTCTCCGTTTTCATTTCTAATTTTATTGATTTGAGTCCTCTCCCTCTTTTTCTTGATGAGTCTGGCTAATGGTTTATCAATTTTGTTTATCTTCTCAAAGAACCAGCTTTTAGTTTTATTGATCTTTGCTATTGTTTTCTTTGTTTCTATTTCATTTATTTCCGCTCTGATCTTTATGATTTCTTTCCTTCTGCTAACTTTGGGTTTTGTTTGTTCTTCTTTCTCTAGTTCTTTTAGGTGTAAGGTTAGATTGTTTACTTGAGATTTTTCTTGTTTCTTTAGGTAGGCTTGTATAGCTATAAACTTCCCTCGTAGAACTGCTTTTGCTGCATCCCATAGGTTTTGGGTCGTCGTGTTTTCATTGTCATTTGTCTCTAGGTATTTTTTGATTTCCTCTTTGATTTCTTCAGTGATCTCTTGGTTATTTAGTAACGTATTGTTTAGCCTCCATGTGTTTGTGTTTTTTACGTTTTTTTCCCTGTAATTCATTTCTAATCTCATAGCATTGTGGTCAGAAAAGATGCTTGATATGATTTCAATTTTCTTAAATTTCCTGAGGCTTGATTTGTGACCCAAGATGTGACCTATCCAAGAGAATGTTCCGTGCACACTTGAGAAGAAAGTGTAATCTGCTGCTTTTGGATGGAATGTCCTATAAATATCAATTAAATCTATCTGGTCTATTGTGTCATTTAAAGCTACTGTTTCTTATTTATTTTCATTTTGGATGATCTGTCCATTGGTGTAAGTGAGGTGTTAAAGTCCCCCACTATTATTGTGTTACTGTCGATTTCCTCTTTTATAGCTGTTAGCAGTTGCCTTATGTATTGAGGTGCTCCTATGTTGGGTGCATATATATTTATAATTGTTGTATCTTCTTCTTGGATTGATCCCTTGATCATTATGTAGTGTCCTTCCTTGTCTCTTGTAACATTCTTTATTTTAAAGTCTATTTTATCTGATATGAGTATAGCTGCTCCAGCTTTCTTTTGATTTCCATTTGCATGGAATATCTTTTTCCATCCCCTCACTTTCAGTCTGCATGTGTCCCTAGATCTAAAGTGGGTCTCTTGTAGACAGCGTATATATGGGTCTTGTTTTTGTATCCATTCAGCAAGCCTGTGTCTTTTGGTTGGAGCATTTAATCCATTCACGTTTAAGGTAATTATCGATATGTATGTTCCTATGACCATTTTCTTAATTGTTTTGGGTTTGTTTTTGTAGGTCCTTTTCTTCTCTTGTGTTTCCCACTTAGAGAAGTTCCTTTAGCATTTGTTGTAGAGCTGGTTTGGTGGTGCTGAATTCTCTTAACTTTTGCTTGTCTGTAAAGCTTTTGATTTCTCCATCAAATCTGAATGAGATCCTTGCTGGGTAGAGTAATCTTGGTTGTAGGTTCTTCCCTTTCATCACTTTAAGTATATCATGCCACTCCCTTCTGGCTTGTGGAGTTTCTGCTGAGAAATCAGCTGTTAACCTTATGGGAGTTCCCTTGTATGTTATTTGTCGTTTTTCCCTTGCTGCTTTCAATAATTTTTCTTTGTCTTTAATTTTTGCCACTTTGATTACTATGTGTCTCGGTGTGTTTCTCCTTGGATTTATCCTGTATGGGACTCGCTGCGCTTCCTGGACTTGGATGGCTATTTCCTTTCCCATGTTAGGGAAGTTTTCGACTATAATCTCTTCAAATATTTTCTCTGGTCCTTTCTCTCTCTCTTCTTCTGGGACCCCTATAATGCAAATGTTGTTGCATTTAATGTTGTCCCAGAGGTCTCTTAGGCTGTCTTCATTTCTTTTCATTCTTTTTTCTTTAGTCTGTTCCGCAGCAGTGAATTCCACCATTCTGTCTTCCAGGTCACTTATCCGTTCTTCTGCCTCAGTTATTCTGCTATTGATTCCTTCTAGTGTAGTTTTCATTTCAGTTATTGTATTGTTCATCTCTGCTTGTTTGTTCTTTAATTCTTCTAGGTCTTTGTTAAACATTTCTTGCATCTTCTCGATCTTTGCCTCCATTCTTATTCCGAGGTCCTGGATCATCTTCACTATCATTATTCTGAATTCTTTTTCTGGAAGGTTGCCTATCTCCACTTCATTTAGTTGTTTTTCTGGGGTTTTATCTTGTTCCTTCCTCTGGTACATAGCCCTCTGCCTTTTCATCTTGTCTATCTTTCTGTGAATGTGGTTTTTGTTCCACAGGCTGCAAGATTATAGTTTTTCTTGCTTCTGCTGTCTGCCCTCTGGTGGTTGAGGCTATCTAAGAGGCTTGATGGGAGGCTCTGGTGGTGGGTAGAGCTGGCTGTTGCTGTGGTGGTCAGAGCTCAGTAAAACTTTAATCCACTTGACTGTTGATGGGTGGGGCTGGGTTCCCTCCTTGTTGGTTGTTTTGCCTGAGGCAACCCAACACTGGAGCCTACCTGGGCTCTTTGGTGGGGCTAATGACAGACTCTGGGAGGGCTCACACCAAGGAGCACTTCCCAGAACTTCTGCTGCCAGTGTCCTTGTCCTCATGGTGAAACAGAGCCACCCCCCGCCTCTGCAGGAGACCCTCCAACACTAGCAGGTAGGTCTGGTTCAGTCTCCCCCGGGGTCACTGCTCCTTCCCCTGGGTCCTGATGTGCACACTATTTTGTGTATGCCCTCCAAGAGTGGGGTCTCTGTTTCCCCCAGTCCTGTCAAAGTCCTGTAATCAATTCCCACTAGGCTTCAAAGTCTGATTCTCTATGAATTCCTCCTCCTGTTGCCGGACCCCCAGGTTGGGAAGCCTGATGTGGGGCTCAGAACCTTCACTCCAGTGGGTGGACTTCTGTGGTATAAGTGTTTGCCAGTCTGTGAGTCACCCACCCAGCAGTTATGGGATTTGATTTTACTGTGATTGTGCCCCTCCTACCGTCTCATTGTGGCCTCTCCTTTGTCTTTGGATGTGGGGTATCTTTTTTTGGTGAGTTCCAGTGTCTTCCTGTCGATGATTGTCCAGCAGCTAGTTGTGATTCTGGTGTTCTCACAAGAGGGAGTAAGAGCACGTCCTTCTACTCCGCCATCTTGGTTCCTCTCCCTTTCCTTTGATTTTAATCAAACCCTGTAAACTTTCATGGTAGAGAAAAACTCTAATGTTGTTGGACAGTACATCTCTTACAAATAAGGATGAATCTTCATTTTTAGCTTAAAGTTGTTTGAATTTGCTGCAGTGAAAAGTTAGTTGGAACTGAAGTTAGGATAAGAAACTTGTACATCAAACACAGGAGGAAGAGAAAGGAGAAGGAAGAGTGATCCAAGAAGTCAGCCCTTGAGAAGAACGGATTTCCATCCCATAATCTACTCTTTTATTCAGAGGTTTTGAGGCTACTCTAAATTCTTCCAGCTTTTGCCCATAGGACTGTGGATTTAAAATCAGTGTGATAAACTTTTCTACTTCTTAATATGTCATAGGAACTATAAAAGCAAATGTTACTGATGCTACTATTTTATTTAAAAATCAGCCTTTTAAATGGTCTCTGTGTCCAGAATTTTAAAAAGTAGTTATCTAGACTTCATAATTTTTGATAAATTCCTATGTGAAGAATGGGAATAATGCTGGCACTTTTCTGGTGTCATTAGAACATGCTTTATGACTTCTACCAAAAAATAATTTTTTACCTTAAATCCTAGAAGTACTCTTCCAGCTGTTTAGAACAGGATGATAAATTTATGAAAATTACTAGAGACCCTTTATGGAAACATTAAGAGTAAGGCCTAAATCTGACCCAAGAGTTATAAAAATCATAATGTAAAGAATGTATCCAATTTTGGTTTCTTCAACTAATGAGGAATGTGAAGAATTTAAGAGAATAGGAAAAAAAAAGTTAATTAAAGGGATGTAACATAAGATGTACGAAGACCAAACTTGAAAGTTTCAGACTTGAGGTGATGCGTGGGTGTGTATGTGTGTAGGGAGGGGCGGAAGAGAATGAGAGAGATGAGGGGGCTGGGGCCAGTTGAATGGGAAGTGATTTGTTAGTGACCTTCACTGTACCTGAACTCATCTTAGGACGTATGACTTGAGCTGAAGATGGCAGAAGAAGCCTAGGTGTGTAGAGTAAATTCAATAGTGAGGATAATTGACAAATCATTTGATACCAAAGGTCTAGTCTAGAATCTCTTGGACAGGAATCATTCATCATCAGAAACTCTACAACATATTACGTACTGGTCACATTCAGCGTTCAGATGTCTTTTGTTTGGCTTGCAGAGTTGTTTCTTTTTAAATCTAAATTAGTTGCCAGTATTTAAAAATGGGTTGCTTTCATAAAATTGAGCTTTTCATCTTCTCTTGAAAAAAATCAAAATATTTGCTAACACTGCCGCCTGTGTAGCCAGTGTGGGCTGGAGCTGCAGGCAGCGGCCCTCTTTAAGCAGACCCTGGACTCCTCTCCGATTCACCACGTTCCCGCCACTCCTCACCGTTTCTTACACCTTTCCACTACCTGCCTACTTTTGTAGACGTTTGACTTTTAGAACTGCTGAAATCATGAAGAATCATGGATATGGCTGCTCACAAAATCTTAGAATGCTCAAAGGAAGGCAGTAGAGTGTCACGGGTTAAGACCACAGGCTTTGAAGGTGAACAGGTCAGGAAGTAAAGCCAGTCTTGTTCTTAACTGAGATTAAGGTTATGCAGGTTCCTAATCTGAGCTTCAGTTTTCTTAGACACCACCCAATAACTGCAACTGGAACTCTCTGCTAAATGGAAGCTCTTCTTTTTACATTCCACTTTTAAGAGAGGAAAGTCTCCCAAGCAAAGCAATGTGATGTCAGGTACGTGATTTTAAAACCTTCTTCTAGTATCTTTCTTGAGATTGTAACCCTTCTGTTGCCATCTCTTCTTTCATCTCTCTTCTTTCATATCTCTATGGCTGTCGGAAGAAAACTGGTCCTCAGAATGTTGACCTTTTAGCTGTGTAAGGCAGCAGCTCATCAGCGATTGTTGTGTTTAATGCATATACGGAGGCAGGAAACTAAACTCACATTTTTAGGATCCTTTCCTGAGAGTGTTGACAGGTGAACCTTTGGTTTGTGATCAAAGCACATCAACAAGCACCACCCATTCTTCAAGCAATTTGGTTAGATAAGGTTTTAAATTCTGCTTTACATACTAGGCCATAAACATAGGAAATTGGTTAAGGGCTGGATAGAAAATACCTTCTAAAAAGACTTCTGTAATGTTATGAATGCTGCTCCCTTAACAGATCAGAGTAGATCTGACTCTCTTCACGTTTTGCAGACACACCCCTAACCTTCTGAGATAATAAGGAAAGTGTATGGTACCTTTACATGCCAGACTACCCCGTGGTACCCTTGTTAAAGGAGGGACTTAGGTAGACCGTGAGCCCCAGCTGGTCTGTAGGACACTTGTTACCAGCCCCTGTGAACTCTAGGTCCAGGCGATATGCACTTTAGATTTAATTAATCAAAGAACTTTCCCGTTAAACAGTTGCAATTTATCACTGTGCCACTTGAGGGCACCACTCTACCATCGACATTTTTCATATACTATGATGTGAATTTTAATTACAATGTAAATACCACATTCCTTTACATTTTTATTGACTTTCTGCATTTGCTATGGAATTAAAAAAAAAAAAGGCCACAGGCATTACACTTGATTAATGTATGTTTCGAGAGAGGGGGTTTTTTTGGCATAAAACTATCTGTTATTCTTTTTTTAGTTATCACAGTAGAATAAAATTAAGCTTAAAATGATCAGTGAATGAGATAGAGGTTTTTACTTTATTATATTCTGTGTCATGAAATTCATAAAACAGTATTTGGGAATATTTTCTTTCATAATTATGGAAACTCTGGACTAATGGATGTGAAGGTGTGATAATGTTAACGCATATTCCTAAAGATTATTCTAATTCTAGCTCATAATTTTATATTTTTGTTAAGCTGTCAGGTTTTTTTTAAACATTTTTATTGGCGTATAATTGCTTTACAATGGTGTGTTAGTTTCTGCTTTATAACAAAGTATATCAGTTATACATATACATATATCCCCATATCTCTTCCCTCTTGCGTCTCCCTCCCTCCCACCCTCCCTATCCCACCCTTCTAGCTGGTCACAAAGCACCGAGCTGATCTCCCTGTGCTATGCGACTGCTTCCCACTAGCTATCTGTTTTACATTTGGTAGGGTATATATGTCCATATATACACTATCACTCTCTCACTTTGTCCCAGCTTACCCTTCCCCCTCCCCGTGTCCTCAAGTCCATTCTCTAGTAGGTCTGCGTCTTTATTCTCATCTTGCCCCTAGATTCTTCATGACCTTTTTTTTTTTTTTTTTAGATTCCATATATATATAAGCTGTCAATTTTTTATTAAGCAAACCTACAAGATTTTGATAAGCTAGGAAGTTACTTTGGCCCTTAGCATACTGTGTGTAATTTAATAGAAAAGAGATGTTAAGGAAATAGGCTTACCCTGAATTATATGATTATTTGTCCATGATTAAAATACACAATTAGTCATGGCCACAGTTGGTGAATTTCAACATTAATCTTATCAGCATAGGATGCTGGTTTTTAAAAAAATTTCATCACACTTAAGATACAGTGACTATATTATGTGAAGTTGATTTTCTGCTCTAGTCTTTTAGTTTGTCAACTCAAGTATTTAATACAATTTATGTAATAAACCTTTGCTTTGGACTGAGTACCAGAGAGGAAACTGAAACAATAGGATACAAGGCTTGGCCCTTAGGAACTTCCAGTCTAGAAGAGAGGCAGAATTAACATACATAAAACAACCAGCAGCCAGTGCAGTGCTTTAGCATCTGTGTGGCAGGTTGCTCTTAGAGATGTTGGTATGGCCACTGCCCAGCTCCCTTTTAGCTACATACGGTCATTATCTTACTGGTATCTGTACATTATGTAAGAGCTTTCATTCTTTTCCCCCCTTGGTTCTGTCCATGTAATATCTAAATATTTCCCCCCTTAACTGTGCACCTACACTTTGGTCTTTGCCTACATATGGTCGACATGGTTAACATGGAAATGCTTTCTCTCTCCACAGGACAGTTCTTCCCAGTATGAGGATCTTAAATAGGAAAGGCCACCAATTCCTTAGAGAAGTGTCCTCAAGCCCACACACTGAGACCTAGGACCCTGCCTCCCAGGAGAGCTCTTGGGCCTGTATTAGAGTGGATTTTTAAAAGTCCTAACAAGCAGATTTCCCAGCCAGCCATGGAGACAATATGGAGGAGAGGGGTTTGGGGGCTGCTGATAGAATTAGTCACACTGACAGCAAGAGAGGAGTGGCCTTACACCTTAAGAGTGAAGGAGGTGAAAAGTTATAAAGAGGTAATAAAAAACCCCACAACAGTCTGGGTCCTTTATCGTAAAGCTAAATGGCTCTCCTTAGCCCAGTTCCTTCTGAGGACATCTCAGGCCTACAGCCCATTTCCAAAGTGTTGTGTTGAGCAGTAGCCACCAACAAGGGTGGGGCGGTGGGAGTCAGGGCTTTTGAAGGACAGAGCCACGGTTAAGCCACCACATGAGGATCCATTCCTCAGCTTTTCATCTTAATATACTTTGAGATGGTCAGTCTTGGTGAGGGGCTTATGTTAACCAAATTCAGTTAAGATGAATCTATAAATCATGATGCCGCTTCTTAATTCTGGGCTTAGAATGAATAAGTATCTCCTTTCATGTACCTTTCCACCGTTTTCTGGTGTGAGTCTGGAGAAGCTGAATATCTAATCAGAAGTGAAAATATACCTAAAACAAAATAGGTGGAACAATTTAGACAGTTATTTGATTAGCCAGATAAAGGGTCTCTTCTTCATAACAGAGAACATCGTTCCAAGTGACTGTTTTCCTGGGGACCCTCAGTGCCAGTGTGTGTCTGCTGAACAGCTCCAGAGGCACGTACATACAGGTAACCCTAGGCTACTTCCTTTTCCAATATTGAAGGTAATGTGCACATGTTTTACAAAAAGTGCAGGTGTGCGTAAAGCAGGGAAATGATCTGTAATCCTGCCATCCAACTTCTGGTCTTTTCTGTAAGCACTGACAGACAGACATTTAATCTTCAAGGAAACATATGGCATTGGTCATGGTGGTTGCCTCAGAGATTGAGGACGAGGAGTGAAGGAGACTTGCTTTTCATTGAACCATTTTGTACATTTGGAATTTTATACCATGTGCAAGCTTAAAAAAAATCCACATAATAAATAAAAGTAAAAGAAACTTCACATATTCATTCAACAAATCTGGTCCCCATTTTCTGGTCACTTGCTCTCTAAGGAGCTTGAGTTGGGTGGTTCTCAATTGTGGCTGAACAGTAAAATAACAATATTAAAAATACACCTTTGAGTCACACCCCAATACATTCTGTTTTAACTGGGCCACACGCCAGGCATCTGGATTTTTGAGAGCTTCCAGGTGATTTGAATGTATAGCTAGGCTTGAGAGTATCTGGTCTAGTGGGAGAGAAAAACACTAATTGTATGATCATAAAAGTAAATAATTACAAACTGCCATTAAGTATTGTGAAAGAAAAGTCTTGGTTGCTGTAGGTACAACAGACCTGTCTAAGTTGGCAGGATGAGCTTTGGTGAGGCAAGGCTTCCCTGAGAACATGCCGTTTCAGCTGAGACCTCAAGAATGATTAAGAACTAGCCAGTGGTTTTCACGTGTTATTGGGCGTCAGAACTGGAAGGCAGGTTAAAACACAGATTGCTGGGCTCTACTCCCAAACTTCCTGGTTTAGCAAGTCTCGGTGGGGCCTGAGAATTTGTGTTTCTAACAGCTGTTGCTGGCCTGAGGACTGCAGTTTGAGGACCACTGAACTAGGCAAAAGGATGGGAGAACATTTCCATTCAGTGTATATATAATTTTGCATCTTTTTTTGGAAACACTAAAATATAAGTATTTTCCCATCTTATCGAATATTCTGAAAAGCATCATATAAAATGCCTGCATAATAGTCCACCATGTGGCTTTAATATCATTTAGCTCCTTCTTGTTGGATATGTAGATTCTGGTACTCTCTTTGAAGTAGAAGTAAAAAACTATTGTGCCTTTTTGCATCCTCAGATTTGATGTAATGATTGTTTCATCATATCCTTTCTGTCAATGGTATAAGTCTGGAAAACTAATGAATAACTGAGCTTCAATCACTGAGAAGTGATGGGCATTCTGTGCGTTCAGTTGAAGAATATTTGAGCCAGTTATGGATTATGGCCACATTTGCTCAGATGCTCAGTTGTAATTAGAGAAAAAGGACTTCATCCATTTTCAAGTTTATTTCTGACACATTGAGGAATGGAGAAATCAGTTTTCATATTATAAGGAATGAACTAAAAAGCCTCCCTTTCTGTGTATAGGTTTTTACTGTTTACACAAAAGGACATTATTTCCTCTTAGAGAATTAATAAATTGATTATAGTAGCCTGCCAGTGTCAAAAATAATTAAAAATGAGTAATAGTTCTTAACTAGAATGCATAGATTTTATAATATTTGAAACAGCTTTCAGTGACTCAGAATGTGACAGTAATTTCTGCTATTTAATAGCAGATAGCCTTCAGCAAAGCTACTGTTTATATTTTGCACCTGCTAACACCTATGCACCTACTAACACCTATTTATGGATTTTCTGTCTGATTTACTTAATTATTTTAACATACCCTTACTTTCAGTTTTGAGTCATTCTAAATAAAACAGTAGATTTAATGAGTCCAGCTTTGAGCCTGTTCTCTGCACTCTTATTAAAGCTGTTATTTCTATAGTATGACCAGGAGTTCTCCCCAGTGGGTATCTGTGATGGTAGAATTGGGTTATTGAGTGGGCTGAGTTAATTTAATAGGATTCAGTGGTTTATGCAGTGGAGAGTTATGAAAGCAATTTGGAGGAAACTAATGATTTCTTTCTATTTTTCCCTACCAGAAAATACAGTTTTCTTCGTTTTTTTATTGTAGTGATCATGTCTTTTTCCCCTTAAAATCTTCAGTCTTTTAATAGAGCTTATGAGTGCATCTTAAAATCTCTTTTAAAATAGTTCATGTTCTGGAGGATATTGTGTGTAGGTTCCACCTAGGTAAATCCGGACAGGGTAAATTTGAACTTAGACTTCACTTTGGGCTTTGCCAGTTCTTGGTCTGCAGTAACTCAAGCCTCTGAGCTTCTGGCAATTTTGCAACATGTAAGGGTTGGGAGCTGGAAGGGAAAAGGAGAGAAGAGAAGACGGGGTGCACACTGACTTACCTCAATCATGGTAATGAGGTTGACATTCTGGGGTAAAGGATTTACATCTTCCTGAGGCTGCTTTGCTGCATGTATTGCTGCATGTCCTTTTTCTCTAGCTTTTTATCTAGTTTTTAATATTTACGGATGAGAGATGACTAATAAATAAAATATTTTAGGATGAGTAGGATGCAGGGAAACCCTCCATTTCATTTTGGCTTGGGCAGGGGGCCAAACAAACCTGCTTGAAGACTGAATCACCAAGAAGCATTTAGAAGGAAGACACCAGCACACAAAAAGCCTTTTTTAAAATGCTTTTTTCTTACATTACTATTGTTTGAAAGAAAACAAAAGTGATTTATTTAAAATACGACTGTTGACAGGAAAAGAGTATAGATAAATTACTATACTATATTTATTAGATTTTCAGACTGGTTGTTTAAATTCTTTCCTTATCCCACTCTATTCTTCCAATGTATTGTTTTGGTGGATTTGTGAGTAGGGAAGCTAATGGTTTTGCTAACACTGAATAATACCCCCAGGAAATAAGGAATGTTATTCTTCATAAGTGTATGAGATGGGAGGAGGAATATCTAAGCTATTTTAGTAAATAATAATTTTTAAATGTAATTGGATATGCTGGTCCCTTTACATTGTCATTGTTGACTACCCCAAGTTTTAAAAACAGGAGATTTGTGTAAGCCTATTACTTTAAATGTGATTTTTGTCTCATTTATTCAATAAATAAAATAAGGATGAATGTACAAAATGCAAGAACAAAACTTTATGGGCATAGGACAGTTCAAGTTTTTATCCCCTAACAAATAAAGGACGTTTTTTCCGGCAAGATGTGTTATAGCAAAGACTGAGGTGATTTTTGATAGATTCCAGAGGAACCTCGATGACCAAATCCAATATTTTTTGGGCTAACTTTAGTTTCCTGATGCCAAAGCAAGCATGACACCGTTGAGTATAATTTGTAACTAGCCCTTCTTGTTCTTGGTTCTATTCAAGCGGCCTTCTTGGGAGATCCTTTCCTCCAACAGCTTTTGGCGGGACAAGCCAACCAGTGCTGGGCCTGCCACACAACGGGCAGTTCCCTGTACTGTCACTTGTTCCTGCAGGACCATCTGAGGGGCATCTTCTTTTCCCAGTCCTTTCCCTTCTGAACTGGTCCACTTCCTTTTTTGACACGTGCATTGACCTGGGAGGAGATATGGGCAGTTTTGGCTAGTACCCACCTTTCTAATATTTTGAGCTGAAAATTTGAGTTGTGATACCATCCACCTTTAAATAACTTGGAAAATGAGATTCATCTATAACTTAATCATCAAAGAAATGAGAAGGCAGAAAACCCTCAGGTTAAAATTAGTTTCTGGCTTACTTTATTACTCTTGAGCAGATTTTCCTGGGAAAAAGTTTGGTTGCCATGACACCCATATCTAAATAGTGAACTTAGCATGACGTAGGTGACTTAAAAGTCAACAGGGGAGAAAAACAATAACGCTTATGTTACTATTAGCTTCTTGGTCAGTTATTCCTAAGCTTCATTTTTAGAACTAGTGATTTGTAAATTTATATGGGAAGTATCAATAGATATAGTTAATACCAAAGATTTCTAAAAGTAGCTTGTGTACTACACTAATTGTGCATTGTATAAATAATTTCATATAATATTAAAAATAAGCAGTTAATATTATGTGACCTCATTGCTTTAAAATACTATGAAATTGAATTTCTGTTCGATAGTTTAACAGGGATATAATCACTTTTTATTTCTCAGCTGCTTTCATAGCCCCTGTTACCTAATAATTGTAAGTATGAATGAACAGTTATGAAACCTTTGACATGTTGTAGACATACTTAATAGGACAGCAGTGCTACTATTTAGTAATCATGTGAAAAATCCACCCCAAATTTTAGTTATTGAAAAAGCAAACCCTGGGCATGAGGAAACTTTTGGAGCTGATGTGCACGCTCATTGTCATGACTATGGAGATGGTTTCCTGGGCATATCCATATGTCAAAATTTATCAGATTATATACCTTAAATATGTGCAGTGTATCATTGCCAATTATACCTTAATAAATGTGTTTAGGGAAGGTGAACCTTGGACCGTGATATATGAAACCTCTAAGGTTGTTAAACTGGTTGATTTTGTAGTTGCTAGTGATAATCATTATGAAATTTGGTAGCTTAAGCTTAATGTTGCTTTTTAATCTTTGGGTTCAGACCAATCAATCTTCTTGTTTTTAGATCAGAGAAAAATCATAGGCTTTGTTTTTCATGACCTTTATTGAGCAAGTGAGGAAGGAAGGTTAAATTCATATATTCTAGGTTTACAAATTTCTAAGAGTAGAAAATTTGGAATATTGCAGCTTTGATTAGAATGTGTTTGGGTGTTAGTTTTCTCAACTTCCCATATGCAGTTGGCACTCAACATTTTAATTAAAGTTTGATTGATGTTTCCACTTCTCTATTAGTTTGAGTTTGGAGAAACCTCTAAAAACCTAATGTAGCTATATCTGCCTTCCCTCAGGAGAGATTTGAGGAAGATCCGCAGCCCTTCATTTCTTCTCTCCCTTGTCTCCCTACGTCTTCCATCTCATGGGCCTCACACAAGTATAGATATTGTGGGTTTGGGGGCAAGATCAGCCAATGCAGTTCTTACAATAATTAGATTTGCAGTTTGTTGATCAGCTGCTTTTATTTCATGTGCTCTTTGAAAGATATTTCAGTACAATGATTATTGAGCTCTAACTTAATAATTTCTGTTATTTTTAGAATTGTTTTAGAAATGAAAATTATAAGAAGGTCCAGTGACAGATGTTATTTGCAAGGCAGTTTAACATTACTTAGGAAGTAAAGCATTTGGATATTTGATAAGGATGGGACTTGGCACAAACCTGAAGTAAGCCTTACTATCTTTAAGGTTGAGTTTTGAGCTCGGAAGGGATAAGGTATATTCAACAGGTTTTGAAGACCAAGAACAGTAGATAATTTCCTCCAGGTAAAGTTTATTTTAGCATTATTTTGCTAGCCCTGCACAATCATAAAAACTCCCTGTGTGTATGTTTGTCTTTGTATATATGTACATGAACACAAAAACTATGTATATGTGTATATATACACATAAACACACAAGTGTATATATACGTATGTGTGTGTGTGTTCACACACGTACACAGTTTTTCAGTTCGGCACTAGTTTCAGCAGCAGAGGTTGTCCTCAGCTGATAACAAATATCCTGGTCTGATGAATGAAGCGATCCAGGGCTCAGTGTTTCATACATTGGAGAGACAGTGGAGTGCCCTGTGGGGACTTCCACTTTATACTAATTCAAAAGGCATTAATATGGCCCACTCATTGAAAAGCCCCCGCTGGGAGGCCCTGACTACCCTGCCTCTGCTGTGTGGGGTGATTGTGGGATGTCCCCTCGGCAGCTGCCTCTGACTCATCTTATGCCATTAGCTAGACTCTCTCCAGGATTCCTTGGAAACTGTGTGCCTACCTGAATAATTTATTACCTAGAGATCAATTATTCATAACTCATTATTACAGCTGAAATAAAACCTAAAGGTGGAATCATTCTGCACCTCATGAATATCCAACAGATCATCAGGAGATTGCAGTAGAGTTTTAAGTCCTCATGGTCCCCACTGCCTGTTTGTTTCTCTGAAGGGATCCCAGAGAGAACAGCCTTCTGAAATGGAACCAGGGTGGATGAAAGCAGTAGCAGATGACTGCCTGCTGGTTGTGCTGCACTGCTTCATCTCTTCACGCTGTTTGTCTTTTTAATTCTGGCCTTATTTACACCTAGAAATAAAATTTCAGTTTGAGAGAATTTAGGAGACATTTATAGCACTGTTGGTTTATTAAACCACTCCTAGGAGGTAAACAAGGATGCAAAACTTGTCCTTAGAATATCCTTTCTGGGATAAAATGCACTAGGTACCTATAGTACATTTTATTGACATTAGTCATGCTACGTTTGCTTGTTGCATCAGAGTTATATGAGTTGTGTTTTATTTATTTTTTAGCCCATATCTTTCATATAAAGAAATGCCATATGTTTTTCACGTATGTTATATAAAAAGCATTTTAATAAGTGTGGGACTTCCCTGGTGGTGCAGTGGTTAAGAATCTGCCTGCCAGTGCAGGGGACACCGGTTCGAGCCCTGGTCCGGGAAGATCCCACATGCCGCAGAGCAACTAAGCCCGTGTGCCACAACTACTGAAGCCCACGTGCCACATCTACTGAAGCCCACGTGCCTAGAGCCTGTGCTCCGCAACAAGAGAAGCCACCACAATGAGAAGCCCGTGCACCGCAACGAAGAACAGCCCCTGCTCGCTGCAACTAGGGAAAACCCGCGCAGCAACGAAGACCCAACGCAGACAAAAATAAATAAATTAAAAATAAATAAATTTTTTTAAAAAGTGTTGTGAAAGTGTAACCAAAAGAAGCCTAATTATTTTTTCTATTAAGGAAATATAATAGGATATTGTTTGACTTAAGCCAGACTGATTAATTTAAAAAATAATCACCAAGCTTTTAAAAATGTGTTGAAAATAGTTGGAGAGTTTGAAATTCCAGTTACTTTGGCTGTAAAGCAGAGGTTTGCCTTTGGGGTTTGGCTGCCCCTGGACTCACTGGCATTGAAGAATGGGCAGAAGTCTGTGAGCTTCACACTCTGGGCACCATCTCAGTGTGGTGTCACTTTCTTACTTACCAAAGGTAGGTTAGTACTGATTTTGAGCATAAGAGTTCTAAGATGCTGGGGTTAACCTTTCCCTGGTTAAAAGCCCCAGCCTGTAGATAAAAATCCCAAACTGTTGAGCAAGCATTTTTTAGTAGCATTTCCAGATTTTTTTGTGTTGATGTTGGTTCTCCAAATGAAATGAAGGCTAAATATTTACGCAAAATTTAATGGCCTGAACCCATACCTTTCACACTAGACCATACATATGGTGTCCCAGATGACCCACCAAGCAGGAGTTTAAATATGGATTTAGTTTTACTATTGTGAAAATATATGGGTAATTAAAAAAAATTTAGGACAAGTGTGAATATGTCATGGAGTAGAATAAAAAATGTGCATAATTTTTGAATTTTTACTATAATTTTAATAGGTTACACATTTATATGGCTCAATAAATATAAAAAGCTGTACTGTTAAAAGTCTCCTCTCATCCTTGTCCCCCTTTTTCTGAGTTCCCATTCTCTTCCCCAAGACGTAACCAGTTTGTTTCCCGTGGATCCTTCCAGAGTTGCTTTGTGCATCTATAAGCGACTCTGGAATATAGATTCTTATTTTTGTCTCCTTCTGATAAAAACTAGCGTATTACACACTTCTGTTTCATGTTTTTTTCATATGCCAAAATATCTGGGAGAGCTTTCCATGTCAGTATGAAGAGAATGTTCCCATTCTTTGTTTTAACAACTATATAGTACATTCTATTGTATGGCTGCTACTTTCCTGTTGATATATATTTGGATTGTTTTTAATCTTTTGTTATTAAAAATACTGCTGCAGTGAATAACCCTGAACATTTGTCCTTTCACAAACATGTCACTATTTCTTGCATGAATTTTTAAAATAAAGCTTGAGATTTCAGAGACATGTTCTGCTTTTGGCAGTCCTATTCCAGGGTATGAGTTTTTCCTTCTTTGCTACTAGTGGTGTTTTGCTGGAAAAGTTTGAGAAGCACTGCTTGGAAACTTGTTATTGAGGCCTCGTGGTGGGATGATTTTTCACTTTTTGAAATAACTTGGCTGTGAAGTGATAGTGATGACAATGTCACTTTGCCATCCTGTGTGTCTTGGAGGTGAAGGGTGTAAATCTGTTGGCAAGTTATTTATAAGCAAAAATCATATTGTAAAATTGTCTAGTTTGTGGGTAGGCAGGCAGTCGATACAATGAAACATTTACAGCTGTGATTTTTTGGGACAGCCTCAATGCCCTCTGACCTTAAGCCCTAGAGTACCTGAAAATGTTAATAGATGTTCTGTGTAAAAAGGAGTTCCATGATTAAATGAGTTTGGAAAACACTTGGCTCCACAAAATTAAACCAGTTTGTTTGCTGAGGAGCTCTTCAGAGCCTGAAATCTGCTGGCTAAATTGTGACCCTTCAAGAGCTTTTCCCAACTGTGTTCAGCCACTGAACTCCCTTCCCCAGGCCCCTCTGATTAGCACTGGTGTTCTGAGGAGCCCGACTTGGGAGTTACTACCCATGTTGGACACCGTGCCACCATGTTGAAATTATTGGTCACAAGCATATGTGGTATTTAAATTTACAAGAGATTCAGTAAGAGGAATAGGAATGAAAGTCACTGTTTTAACACTGACCATCATGACCAGCAGGTGGTGCTAAAGTGACATGCAGACCAACTCCCGAGGGGGCACCATCCCTACTGGCAGGATTAACTCAGGTCCATAAAGTCATCTTCATTTGGTTACAGTCTACCAATATTTTAATTTCACTGGTTAAATGAATAAAAGGCTAAGATTAGGTCATTAACGTATTTTTAATTTCTTCATAGGAAAAGCACAAGTCAGCTGAGAAATAAATTTGGAAAAATCTTTTTATCTTCACAGACTGTTTTAACTGGCATGAAATAGGTTTGTTTTTTCTTGCCATCTATGTATTAGGTGGACATTTCCTAGTTTCGGTGTACACGAAGATGTATGCATGCTCTATATCGAAAAAAAAAGCCATATATTTAACTAAACGTCACTCTCCACTGTCCTTGAGAATGGCCAAGAGCAGCTTCATCCAACAAGCATCCAGCTGGTGGCTATCAAGGAGATGAAGCCGCTATGGCCACTGTCCTCCAGGAACTGGTATTGGGCTGAAAATAGGATTTGAGTGCACATAGCTGTATTAGAAGGGCCATGAGGTAGGAGGGATCAGGGTCTCTTAGAGGTTGAGAGAGATCTGGGCCACTTCATTCTTTTGAGGTCTATTAAATATGAGACTTTGTAAAACAAGGCAACAAAAATGGGGTATGTTTTAAATTTAAACACAAAAAATTTAACATGCAAAAGTGCAATGCAATGTGACTATACTGCTCACAAGATAATTATAGAATTACTATAAATTCTAACTCCTAGTGTGTTATAGCTGGAGTGGCCCAGAAATGGGAAATACATTTAAAGTTGGGTGAGGACATCTTTCAGAGCTGTCAGTGTGTCTGTGTGACAGAGAGGGTACAATCTGTCTTGGAGCTCTGGTGAAGAGTCAACATTCAGAGCCCTTGAGGAATCTCCAGTCCTGAGCAGAAGGCCATTTTGGTCACTTTGATGAGAAGCGTTGATGCAAATGATAAACCCAGAGGAGCTGCAGGGAGAAGAGGCTCTTCCAGGGAAGGGCACCTGGCCCACCTGATGGGTGTGGAATTGCTGAGACGGCCTAGGGAAAGGTTATAGCTTAGGTTGACGGGTGTCTGCTGATATGTGGGACCAGTGTGATGACCCTTCAGAGGTGCAGTTGGGCAGCCTTTCCACCCTGTCCCTCCATCCTCCTCGCTTCAAGGCTTTGCCTCTTTTTCCAGATGTAGCAGAGCAGGGCTGATGTCTTCATTAACCGCCTGGACTGTGTCCCTCCCGGGGACAGGAAGGCAGTGATGCCCTGCTGTTCCCGGGTGAGGAGGGGGGTCACTCTCTTGATTCGAGGATATATCTCGCCGAGTTCCACAGGAAAAAGTACAGTGATCCAGTTTACATTAGCCAAATGCTTGATGCCACAGAGTCATTCATTCAGTGCCGTTAGGAAGCGGTGTGTACCGTAAGTAACCCGCAGGGTGAGTGGGTGGGTTGCTCACTGTGTCAGGTGCTGTTCTAGGCCTGGGATACAGCAGTGAACACAGCAAAGTCTGTTCTCAGGGGGGTGCATTCTGGTGGAGCTAAGGAGAGAGAGTCGATAAATCAAGTTATATAATGCACTGGAATGTGATTAAGTGCTATAGAAAGAATAAAACGGGGAAAGAGGATGGGAGTGCTGGGTGTGCTCGTCCATGGTTCATATTATGTTTGGTATTAGAATGGTAATCAATAGTGACTCTGACAAAAAAAAAGCCAAGATAAAAGACCATCAGAAGGAATTTTGGAGCAAAACCTGTCACCAAAGCTCTTGTTTTCCCAGTAGCAGAGCGATACAGCATTTTTGCATACGTTTGTGTTTCTAAGTCTGGGCAATAGCGCAGAGAGACCGTGTTATTCAGTTCCTTTTTCTGGAGGTTGGAGCCATGTTACAGGGGAAGAAGGATGACTGTGGGTGGGGGAAGTGGCCCTTGAGTTTTCCTCTGAAGTGCTTTAACCTCATTTCACTGCCTTGAGGTTCAGTGAAGATGTCTATGAAATCTCTGGCTGGTTCGCACCGTCTCTGCCTTGTTGTGTGTCCTTCTCTGCTGAAGAGATTTCACGTGGATGAATGGTGCTGTGGTGTTGGGTTGGAGAGATCTCAAAGGAGATAGCCCACCCCCCTGCCCTTGGGTAGGGAGTGGGTATGTTAGGAGGTGGGTGTTTTCAGAGGGGCATTCAGCTTCATGCAGTGCCTCCAGCAACAGCCAGCATGCTGTGTGTTTTCTCATGATCGGGGACTGTGATGGAGGCCCTCAGGAAGTCCTCCATGTGGGGCCTGAAAGTCTCCAGACACTTGCATTAGTGGTTTCTCTTGGGGAGCACATGGGTCTAATGCTCAGTGACTTATGTTTATTATTTTTAAGTGTCACCCCGAGATATGGGTGCCTCCCTCCCGGAAGATGGGCTGTGCTCTGCAGTGAGAAAAGCATGCAGCATTTGATGCTCCCTCGGAGCAAAGCCCCTCGCGATGGGAAAGCTGGCCAGTGTGCTGTCCATGGTGCTGACCTCGCTGCTGTGCTTCCAGACTTGGGCCCCCATCTCTGCCCTGAAAAAGGATAGCCAAGGGCGTCAGAGCTGATGCCTTCCGCAGGTGGGCACCACCTTCTGTCCTCGGCCCCCAGTCTCAGGGAAAGCCAAACCAGCCTCTGGGTCATGGCTTTTTAGACAATGAAGAATCTCCTCTTCAGGCTGAGGGCTGAAAGCTGCTGATATAATATCTGGATATTGCTTGTTGTTGTATTCTATGTAAATGAAACACATGGACTCATCTCCTAATGTCCCGAAGCCTCCATCACAGTTCCCGTACTACAGCTGAGGTCACTGAGGAGAGGTGATAGGCATAGCTCTATGGTGCGCTAGAGAGCCAAGAATATTGTAACTGAGGATTTAACCATTACATTTTGAAAACAAACTCTGTAATTGATTAAGGATGAAGTGTTTGATTTCTTTTGTCTTAACTTTCTATGAATATAAAATTGATCAAAGTTGATCCCGAAAATCACAGAAATTTGTCTTTCTATATTGTTTCCCATTAATTATAGTGTTACTTTTTCTTTTGAAAAAAACAAAGTGCTTCAACAATATCATTTCATTTGAATTTTCAGTAGTTCAATGAGGATACTTCAAATAAAAAGTTTTTTTTAAAAAAATTCTAGGTAAACTACAAGGTATTACTGATCTCTTGTTCAGGAGAACCCTTAATACTAAAAGTACATTTTCAGATTATTTTAAGGAGAAGCATTATTATTCTTGGTCCTCATGAAAATAGATTTTACCTCATTGAAACTACTATGAATTGCTTCAATTTTATTTCAAGGTACTTTTTCTGAAGCTGGAGATTCATATACAAGAGGAAATTTTATTATATACATTAATTTTGCTTTTTACCTACATTCTTAAAGAGTTAGGATAAAACTATTCTAACTTAATAGTCATATTTCCCTGACATAAGTTAGAATTTTAGAAGTGCAACCCACAAGAAATAAAACCTGATTTTGAAGTGTAATAAAAATCCCATCAGAGTCTCATCATTCATGGGAGCTCTGTCAATGTGCATTTAACCCTTCCATATAGTCCCTTTAGGACCTGAACCAACTTAAGATCTATCCACATGGTATGAGGTGTATGTGTTTAATAGCGCTTGTATCAAAGTGTGCACATAGTTGATTCCTGTTTGATTGGCCTTTTCTACAGACTTTAGAAAGTCAATTTTTAAGTGAGCCACTGGTGGTAGCGTTGCTCCGAGTACCTGATTTGCATCGGCAGATAAAGATGTTTCAGCTCCTGTAGATGTTCCTATGGCTTGCTGACTTCCTCATCTGTGACCATGGTCTCAGAGCCCTTCCATGTTAAGAACATTCACAGCAGCGACGGACACATAGGGAATTGACAGATTTGAGCCCTGCCTCACTTTATCAAATGTGTAAAGGCAAAATTGATCCAGTGACCAAGAATGAGGTTGGTTAGTTTAACCTCAATGAGTTAATTATAAATAGCTTTATGTTTGAATATTGTAGGTGGGACTGGCTACAAACTTTGTGGGGCCCAGTACAAAATGAAAATGCAGAGCCCCTTTTTAAAAAATTATTAAGAATTTCAAGCCTGTGATAACAGAGCATTAAGCCAAGTGTAGGGCCCTTGCAGTCTTCGGGCCCTGTGTGCCTGCACAGGCCCTATGCCCAGGAAGCCAGCCCTGAGCACAGGATAGCATGGAGATTGCCATGTGGGGAGGAGCAGCAAATAGAGTCTCCCCCATATGACAGACCCCATGGCATAGTTTAATAGCTTCAAAATAGTTACTATTTTGGTTCCAGGGGTCTAAAGATAATTAACAAGGGTGAAGTCATCTTGTTTGAACGTATCTTTAACCTCACATGAAATCTTAGACATAAAGGCCTGGGAGGCCACTTTCTAATGAGAGAAAATATGCTTTGTCTTATCCTTGTTAACTGGCTTTCATTGCTTTCCTCATTGAGGCAATTTATCTAGACTTCTGATGATTAACTAAGCTGAAGTTTATCTGGTACAGTGTTCTCTGGGGTGAAGGATGATAGATTAAGCGTAGGTGGTGTTTCACATTCGCTCCATTTACTTTCCTTGTTTTCCCTGTTACCTGAGAGCAAATGGCCCTAAAGCCTACACCTCTAGCTTTGCTCCTTCACCTGTTATGCAGTTTCATATTTCTAGGGTCTAAAGGAAATCTCCATTTGAATATCTAAGCAATGTCTGAAATTTAGCAAATGAAATGGAAAGCATCCTTTTTTTTTTCTGGTAGTTACCACTCCCAATTCTGAAGACTGGTAAATAGCATCACATGTGACTGCCTTCTCTGCCCACCACATGGCCAGTCACCTGCCAGTTCTTCCTTAAGAATCTTCAAAATTTACCTTTATTCTCCACTGTCACCTTACTATAAGCCTTTGTAATTTTACATCTGTAGTACCTTCCTGGCTGGTGGGCGACTCTACTCTTTCCTCAAGCTCAAGGATAACCATGTTTTCAAAATGCTGTTTTTATAATGTCACTCTCTTGCTAAAGATCTTACAGCTCTTGAATCCCTCCTGTCAGACAAAATTTAAATTAAGCCTCATATTCAAGGCATTCTGTCAACTGGACCCTCTCTCTCTGTCTGAACTGTATTAGTCATTATTCCTCAGCATGACCAGTCCACCTCCCCTCCCCACACTCCTAGGAGAGAGTGTGCAAAGGCATTTTAGCCTTTAACCTGGAAGGTTTTCTGGTTCAGATCACAAGGTTACAAAATGTTCTTTTTGGTGACCAGAGTGCCCCAAGACTGACGGCGAGCTGCCAGGTACCATCTATTCCTTGGTTATACAGCGATATACAGATTACCCCACAGCACTGCAGTTACACTGCTGCACACATGTTCTGTCACCTTAAATTGTGCTCCATAGTTATGGAGAACCTTGTAATTATTTCCTAACAACAATTTTTGTACACTGCAGCTCTTCACCTAAAATCTAAGCTCCTAGAAGACATGAATTGGGCCCTTGAGGTTTTTTTACATGCCCCATGGCAGCCATTGTTCCCAGTGCCCATTAAATTCATGCATTATCAACTCAGTCATCCATCGATTGAGTATTGTGTGCTCTACAACCTCATGCCCTGGACTTGGGACTAGGCACCGATGACATCAAGAATCAGGGGCCCAGGAAGGCCACTCTGGTGGTGGCAGTGGCAGCAAGATGGAGTTCCCGGGGCTGGTGATGTCAGCAGGGAGGTTGTCCCTGTTCTGGTCCTCCTGAAATTCCTGGTGACTCTGTGACCCACCCACTAAGTTTGTAATAAATTCCTTCTGGGCTTCACTCAGCCAAGTCTTATTTTGTTGCTTGGAACCGAGAAACCTGGCAGACAACAGGAAGATAAGTACACGTATATTATGGTCTCTAGAGTGAGATAGCTTGTGTGGGCCTGGGAGAATCAGAGAAAAGCAAGATGTAGAAAAAACATCCAGAGGGAGGAAAAACATACAGATTCTTCTTTAGTAGAGACTCAGTCCATTTTAGATACAGCAAATACCAGGATATGTTATCATAAGGCAGAATATTTTTAAATTAATGGAATCTACCTGGTACTTTCCCTACAAGGACCACATGCTGTTCTACATCTCAGCCAATTGCGACTCCCTTCTGCAACTTTCATAGCAAATAGACCAGCCAAATGCCAAGCTCAGTCGATACCACGTAATGAGGTGACGTCCTCCTGCCTGTGACTTGTCCACCAGCCCCACGCCTGCAGTCTAGAACAGCATAGATCTCATTTTACCTCTGAATACATCACAGCTCTTCAGATATTTAAAGAATCTTTAGTTCAGTTAAGGTAGTAGTTATCAAACTTCAGTGTGTGGTGGAAACCTCCCCAGGACGTTGTTTACATGTGGATTCTGAGGCCAGAAAGTTTGACCCAGTAGGTCTCAGTTGGGATCTAGGAGCCCTGGGTGATTCTGCTGTAAGTGGTTTGTGACTTCTATTTATTAAGCCCCCACTGTATGCCCAGTTTGGACCAGGGGCTGGAGTAAATCAAATAGGAATATACATTTTTCCAAAGAAGATGCACAAATGGCCAATAAAGCATATGAAAAAATACTTGACATCATTAGCCATCAAAGATATGCAAATCAAAACCACAATGAGAGATAACTTCATATCCACTAGGATGCCTAGAATAAAAGTGTCCATGAGGATGTGGAGAAGTTGTAAACCTCATACACTGCTGATGGGAATGTAAAATGGTGCAACCACTTTGCAAACCAATCTGCCCGCTCCTCAGAATGTTAAACATAGAATTACCACATGACCCAGCAATTCTACTCCTAGAATATGTTTTCCAAAAGAAAAACATATCTCCACACCAAAACTAGTACACGAATGTTTATAGCAGCATTATTTGTAATAGCCAAAAAGTGGAAGTAATCTAAATGTCCATCAACTGACAAATGGGTAAACAAAATGTGGTCTATCAATACAATGGAAAACTATTCAGCCATAAAAAGGAATGAAGTACTGAAACAACATGGATGAACCTTGAAAACATTAGTGAAAGAAGCCAGTCACAAAATACCACATGTCGTATGATTCCATGTATATGAAATGTCCAGAATAGGCAAATCCATATAGACAGAAATCACAGATCAGTGGTGGCCAGGAACCATGGGGCGTGGGGATGGGAGTGACTGCTAATGGGTGAAGGGTTTCTTTGGAGATTGAATTAGTTTTCGAGGGCTGCTGTAACAATATATCACAGACTGGGTGGCTTAAACAATAGAAATGTGTCTCTCACAGTTCTAGAGGCTGGAAGTCCAAGGTCGAGGTGCTAGTGGGATTGGTTTCTTCTTAGACCTCCCTCCTTGGCTTGTAGATGGCAGCCTCCTCATCCTCTTCATTGGCCTTTCCTCTGCGTGCTACTGTAGCATGCCCCTGGTGTCTCTCTCTTTCTCTCTCCTTATAAGGACACTGGTCATATTGGATTAGGGCCCCACCTTAATGGCCTCATTTTAGCTTGATCATCTCTTTAAAGAACTTCTGCGGTATTGGGAGTTGGGACTTCAACCTGTGAATTTTGGTGGGGGGCACATAATTCAGTCCATAAGAGGGATGATGAAAGTGTTCTGAAACTACACAGTGATAGTTTCAAGCCTCTGAGAGTATACTAAAAACCAGTGAACTGTACACTTCAAAAGAATAGATTTTATGGTACCTGACTTATATCTCAATAAAGCTGTTAGGAAGGAAAAATAAAAACCAAATTGGACACGGCTCTTGCCTTTAAAGAGCTTACAGGCCAAGCAGGCCAACCAGGTTGTAAATAGGCACTTTCATCCCCTTGCAGGGCCTGCTAGACGCCGGTGCACTTACCCTATTTTTATAGGGTGGAGAAGACATTGCAGAAGGGCGCGTAGGAGCCAAGTCTTACAGGACGAATATGAATCTGGCAGAAAAAGGGTAAAGAGAGGGTGTCCCAGGCAAAGGAAATAGCATGGAACCCTGGCATATACAGGGACTGTATGATGTAGTTATCTTACTCTGATTTCTCAATATTATCAATGTTTCAACAGCTGCTTGGAGGTTACATTAGTCCTGAAGTGGAAAGAGCCTTCGCCTTAAAGTCAGATTCCCCTCCGTTTGTATCTCAGTCTCTCCACATACTTTGGACAGTAACCTAAACGCTCAGTTTTCTCATCTGTAAAATGGGGAAAGTAATAACTACTCTGTACGGTTATAAGTATTAAACGAGTGACACAGGAAATATCTCTAGCACATTCTCATAAGTTACTGCTCAAAATATATTAGCTCTGTTCCCTCTCGTTCCTCTATTCCTTGGGTAACCTGATTTTAAGAACCCTGAACATTATAATTGTCATTCCTTGGTGACAATATACCGCTTGAAATGAGGTTCCCAGGTCTGAACACAAGGGGCTGGATGGAACCAAGTATATTGATGCTAAAACCTTTCATACATTGCAAAATGATCTTAGAGTCTCAGGACCTCTTTTAGCGGTCACATCATATTACAATCTCGTATTGAACTTTGGGGGGCAACTACTCTCCGCCCCACACACTACCATCAGAATGTTTATAGATGAGATAGTCTACCCTTCAGCCACATTTCACTCATCTTTGATTTGTGGATTTGATTTTCCGACCTGTGACTGGAGAACTTCAGGTTTAGCCTTGCAAGTCCAACCTGGGTGGTTTCCAGATCACATTTCACCTTCTTTCATCACTTTGGAAAACTGACTCAGCCTGTGTCTATTGATGATGCTGCCTGGCTTTGCATCTTCTGCAAACTTGGTAAATATGTCTTTTGGGATCTCATCTTAGTCATTAGTAAAATGTTGGTGAAGATATCGTTAGGGGTGGAACCGAGGGCATTACAAGAGGGCGTACCTGCAAAACGGCCTGAGACCCAAGACTCCAGGATGTTTGGGTTGCTTGTTCAGCTGGCCATGGGTCCACATGGAGACTGCATCCATGTTAAATGATGTCACAAGACTCTTCTCATTGACAGATGTTAACATGACTTCATCAGATGGGCTGGAATCATGATATCCCATGACTTATTGCTTCTCTCTGATCTTCCAATCAAATAACCCTCTAACAGAAAGGAATTAGGTTAATTTAGTATGGTTTGTTCTCTGTAAGCCCACGTGAGCCTCTGCTGGCCACTGCTTCATGTTCTAAATGCTTACAAGCCGTCTGTTTGTCAGTTCTTCGACTTGGCCAGAGACTGATGTCAGGCTTACTGCTCTACAATTTCTGAAAGACACTTTTCTTGAAAATCAGAACAGTACTTTTTTGGTAGGAGGAGGCAGGAGAGCACCTCTCCCTTTTTTCCTGATTATTCAGATTATCAACCTTGGTTCAGAGAACGTATCTTCAAGTTGTGTTCTTGGCATGCAGCTCACCTGGGTCTGACTCCATAAACTCAGAAGGCAGGATCCCAGGGTGGTGAGGGGCCCAGAGTTCAGAAGTGGGGGGGGGGGTCTCAGTTTCATTATTACCAGGTGTGGTCACTCAATCAACTATGTGCCTTTAAGAGAGGGTCTTAGCCTGTCTGTATCTCAGTCTCTTCATTTCAAAAATGAGGATTGTAACAATCTCTTAGCACAGTGGATGTGGTGCCAAGTAACTGCTCCTCATACGGCACCTGCTGTTGTCACAGTTTACACCAGTGTCACTGTTTTAGTGGCTGGATGTTTTCTCAGGATTGGCTCATATCTTGGTTTTGGTTCTCTTTTTAGGATATTCATTTCATCCCTTTAAGGTACATGATACTTTCTGATAGCTTGTTATGCTTTGTCTCTGTGCTCCCTCTGGATTGCAAAGCCTGCATGGGCAGAGGCTGTGCCTTGGACAAAGAGAGTGTCTTGCACAGCTCAGGTGCTCTGTACACAGGTACCGAGTTTAGAGACTAGAATTGAGGTAAGAGTTGAGAAGCTTTTCTCATAAGTTCAACATCAAAGTGTTGTTGTAAGTTGGAATTCTGTTCCTGAATGAGTTCTATTTAAAAGAATTACTGATATCTCCTTAGGGACACCTCCACTGCTATGTGACTAGAGTGAAAACTGCTTTATGTCACAAAGGATCCAGAGATTGAGATCCCCCCTTGTAATAGGCAAGACTTACATCTATGACATAACCACCAATGACAGCAACAATGGTAATAGTAATAATCATCATCATACATTCCAAGAAGTTGGGAATTGAATTTGAAGCTCAACCATAGCAACAAGTTTTGGCCAGCACATCTGTGTTCTTCTTTTCCTCGTTCTTATTTCCACCTACCCTTGCTGGTCTCAGTATTCTATTTTATTATATAAGTTATGTCAAATCCTCTGTGGAATGAGGCTGAGTACAAATCCATTCAAGTAGTAAACTATGTAGCAGGACATGTTCAGAGGGTCAGTGGGCAGCTGTACTTTATCACTTCTGGGAACAGAACAAGAGGTAACTCACACAAACCACAGTTTTTAGGACGTGAGCCAAAAGTGTAAGGGTGATTTTCCTCATGGTGTTTTAACCCTGACTGGAGTTTCTGGGGCCTGTGGGTGTTGGCTGCAGAATGGTCTCAGGAGGGCACGTGGTCGAGTCTCACAGCCTCTCTGGCTTCTAGTGGCCTCATCTGGAAAGTGAGGGGCTGGGCCAGCAGCGGGTCCCAAACCTTTGCTGCTGGAGGAGCTCTCATGTTTCCTGTAGTGGGAGGGGCACACAGGCCCTCTTGCTTGGGCTGCTCTTCAAAGCCCCCTCCAACCACCCAGCCTCTCAAGAGCGCTGGGGCCCTTCGGCGTTCGCAGTGCCAGCAGCCCTCTGACCCCTCCCCACTCCCAAGCTCGCTATTCAAAGTGTGCTCCCTGGATTAGCCGCTCAGGGCGCTGCCTGGGACCTAGTTAGAGACGTGTCTTGGGCCCACCCTGGACTGTATTGGGATAGATCCCTGTGATTTGTGTGCACAGTGCAATTTGAGAAGGACTGCTCTCAGATGCCGTGTCCTCCTTTGAGGCTTCCTCAGATATCACGCTTTATGTGTCTAACAGTTCTTTTTCCTTTCATTATATGAACATGAAAACACTTTGATTTATCCTCAAATAAGTTCCAGACTCTCCTGAAACAGTGCTGGCGGAAAACCGCGCTCAAGACTCTTTTGCAGTGTCCTTTGCTCAGCGTGGTTTCCTGAGGAGCTGGCCTCCCTGCCGAGCTCCTGTGGACTCCTTGGGCAAGTGGGACAGCCCGGCACAGTCACCCCTGTGAGAAGCAGCAGCCGTGACGTTTCCAGAGCACTTGGCTTAGCCAGGCTCCCCTCAGCCTCCTGACTCTGGGAAGTGAAGCCTTGTGTGATCAGAGGCAGGCCAGCCCCGTGTCCCCCATCCCTTCCTCCCCTTACACAGCCCACTGTAACTTTTTCGTGTGTGACAAATCATTGACTAAACCCATAAGCTGTCATTCAGGGAAACTGGATCCTTCCTACTAGTAGATTCTAATTTGAGCTCTGTCAGTAGGTTAAGCCCTGGCTTTCTGGTCATAAAAACAGATTATTTTCAGCCTCAGCACAAGTCAGCAAAAATATGAGACCCAGAATCAGTTGCTTAAACCCTCTAATGGGAGTATGCTAATCCAGAGCTTCGTTTCCCTCCCTTTCTATCTCAAAATTAAATACAGTAACAACTGCTTTGTGCTATAGTTAAAGAGAGAGTTGTAGCTCAAATCCCTATGTTATAATTACTGTGATGATGAAATAGAGACTGAAATCTGGAAATACAAACCTTTTTCCATTTTGGCTGTCTTCATGTTAACTTGAGGCCAACCAGCACCTGCTATAGATAAGATCAGGAGACTTTATTTCACTGAAACCCTAGATTGTTTTTTTGTTTTATTTTTGGAGCACCAACTTTCTTCTTGCCTGGAACTTAATTTAATTTTACTTTACACAGGGTAGGGAAATGGAGCTAATCAGTTTTTGTTGCTTCTTAAAACTCAATTTGTTCCCGTCTTGATTTCATGGTAGATTTTGCATCACATCTGATTATCTCATTGCAATCCGCAATTCTAGGTTTTTTCTGTAATGTTCAAAATAAAAACCTGACATGAATTATGTATCAGAATTTTGCATTTTGAATATTAATCTAACAGTAATTGTAAATTTGGAGCATAGAACAGTCATAACAAGAGCTAACCTATTATCTATGGTAAATTATTCTTTCACATCCCTACTGACATTGTCATGCTCCTTAACTTCCTTGCTGACACGAACAGGATCTTTGTTTGCTCTAAGCTCAGTACCTTTCAAAGTGTGACAGAGTGAATGAGTGATTGATTGCATTGAATCTTATCGATATTTTTGTTCTCAAGGCATGTTACTGCATTGTTGAACCATTTTGAATCAAGTGAGTTTTGGCACAATTGAGCTTTTTGAAAACTGGCCCTCACACACACACAGTCACACCTGCAGGGTTGTGGTACCCAGGACAACCTCAGAAATGTAATCTAATGCTAGGAAAGGTAAGTCCTGGGAAACATTGTCTTCCCCTTCTGTGTGGTCTCATTCCAAACCTCCAAATCTGGGACTCTGTAACTGGCACAAACTCTTGATTATCGGTAAGATTTTCCGTAACACTCAAATGGTAATTAATAAAAACAGACATAGCTTCACCAGTGCCTCATCAGGAGCAAGACCGTTATTCTAGTCATTTCGTTTTCTCTTCTTTGATGCTAAGGAGGGGATGAGTAGAGCAGGTGATGGGTGTTTTTGTTCTTTGAAAAATGGTTTGAAAAATGAGAAAGTTTTGGGCTGTCTTAGCTGCTAGACACTGCAGATCCTATACACAAATGAAAGAGGGGAAACTGTTAAACTTGGAGACGGAATTGTGTTCTTTGGAGTTGTGGTCTGTTTCCTCCTTCAAGAGGTGAATGGCGGCTCTGCTGTAATTTCTCTATGACCTTGGATACATTAGTCAGTCCTGGACACTATAAAACTCTTAGAAGAAAACATAGGCAGGACACTCTCTGACATAAATCGCAGCAATATATTTTTTGATCCACCTCTTAGAGTAATGAAAATAAAAACAAAAATAAACAAATGGGGCCTAATTAAACTTAAAAGCTTTTGCACAGCAAAGGAAACCATAAACAAAATGAAAAGACACCCTACAGAATGAGAGGAAATATTTGCAAACAAAGCGACCAACACGGGATTGATCTCAAAAATATTCAAACAGCTCATGCAGCTATCTCAATATCAAAAAAACAAACAACCCAATCAAAAAATGGGTGGAAGATCTAAATAGACATTTCACCAAAGAAGACATACAGATGGCCAGAAAGCACATGAAAAGATGCTCAACATCACTAATTATTAGAGAAATGCAAATCAAAACTACAATGAGGTATCACCTCACACTGGTCAGAATGGCCATCATCAAAAAAAATCTATAAACAATAAATGCTGGAAAGGGTGTGGAGAAAAGGGAACCCTCCTACACTGTTGGTGAGAATGTAAATTGGTTCAATCATTATGGAGAACAGTAGGGAGGTTCCTTAAAAAACTAAATATAGAACTACCATAGATCTGGCAATCCCACTCTTGGGCATATATCCGGAGAAAACCATAATTCGAAACATGCACCCCAATGTTCATTGCAGCAGTATTTACAATAGCTAAGACATGGAAGCAATCCAAATGTCCATCGACAGAGGAGTGGATAAGGAGATGTGGTACATATATACAGTGGAATATTACTCAGCCATAAAAGAGAATGATACAATGCCATTTGCAGCAACATGGATGGACCTAGAGATTGTCATACTGAGTGAAGTAAGTCAGAGAAAGACAAATACCATATGATATCGTTTATATGTGGAATCTAAAAAAAATGGTACAAATGAAGTTATCTACAAAACAGAAATAGAGTTACAGATGTAGAATACAAACCTATGGTTACAGGGGGTAAGTGGGGGAGGGATATATTGGGAGATTGAGATTGACATGTACACACTACTATATATAAATTAGGTAGCTAATAAGGACCTACTGTCTAGCACAGGGAACTCTGCTCAATACTCTGTAATGACCTATATGGGAAAAGAATCTAAAAAAGAGTGGATAGATGTATAGGTATAACTGATTCACTTTACTGTACAACTGAAACTAACACAACATTGTAAATCAGCTATACTCCAATAAAAATTTTTTTAAAATGACAGCCAAAAAAAATTACTCAATCCTCAGGACCTTAATAGGTTGGGCTGCTTTGATGGATCTACTCTTGAGGGTCTTGTCTAGCTTTAAAATTCTATAAATACATAAAATCCATCCCAAGATTGGGAAAGAGGTTGAGCGAGGGGACAGGATCAGAAACTGGGCAGCTTTGTGCTTCTCTTGGGCCAGGTCATCCAGTGGGAGTTATCATCTCTGAGATGTTAGGAAACCTCTGAGCAGAATCATTTTCCAGGATGAAATATCTTTTTGCCATATTTCTCTGCCTATGTAAGTGTTACTGTCAGCTCCCATGGATAAGTCACTTCCGGATAAGGGCCATTCCAGCAAGGATGTTAGGAAGCAGTTTTTATAAACTTTCATTTTCTGATGGATGCCCAGCATGTAGGCTGATGTGCTTCCATAAGGGGAAGAATCACACATAGGGATTGTGTCTCTCACCACCTGTACAACAGTGCTTGGTGGGGTGTTAATTTTGATCATGTAATAGTCAGTAAATGTTGATGGTGCATCCACTATGTGCTAAGACTTGTGCTAGACACCAACGATACAGAAAGGAACAAAATGTAATTGTTCTCAGTCTGGGGATGGAGACCAAGAAATAAATATGAAAAGACATAATTGTCAGAGTTCCTATGGTGAAGGTAATGAATGAGCTGAATTTTGAACGATGATGAGTGTGCAAGCTTGGTTCCATTCAGACATACTGCCAGGTGCTGGGAATCCCACAGTGAATGAACTGTGAGCTGGCTCTGGGGGCCTGCAGGCCAGTACGGGACCTCCTATGTGAATAGACGTCACAGGGGGCAATGGGAGCCTGAAGGAGGGGCCCCTGTCCTACCCCTGAGGGGTCAAGAGAGACTTCTCTTGGATGGAGGCGTCTCACAATGCCGCCATGTGAATAAATATCACCTCCAGTTCTTGGAACTTTGTTTTACCTTCTAAAAACTATAACGATCAACCTTGTGCCTCTAACACCTAATGACATCATCCTTAATTTCTTAAGTTTGAGGCTTCAGACTATGTAAAACAAAGTAATTCCTTATATTAGCAATTTTTTCTATCTCCAGAGAATTATAGAAAAACGTATATTTATTATTTATTAAAGTATGTTTTCTTAATTGGGGGGGAGCAGGAGAGGAGAGAGACCAAATATTTTAGAAATTCTTTTTTTCTTGGTCATTTTCATCCAGTATTTTTTTTTTAAAGAAAACATTTTTAATCTTACAGTACAGTACTTGAAAAGTACAATAGTACACTACAACAGTTGGCGTACGGGGGCCGGTATCAAGTGAACAGGCAAGAAGAGTTACTGACTGGAGGAGGGAGAAGGGGTGGGAAGTATTTTATTTTTTTATTTGTATATTTTACCTTATTTTTGATTGCTGTATTATCTGTGCCCTTTACTTCCCTCTTTTCCTCGTTGCCCCTCATTTTAGAAACCTCATGTTTGCTATCACAACTCTAATATCTCTACCCAAGGGAAGGAAGGGAACAGCGGTGGAATTTTAATCTTTCTGAATCCTGATACTTTTTGATAACTGCTAAAATTTTTGACACATGAGAATTTTGAATCAACGAATAAAATTGTTTCCAAATTATTTAAAGAAATCCCATGTTATCTTAGTTTCCAGATTCACTAACAACAAATAATTTCTAGTCCTTTATTCAAATAGTTTTTTCTCACTATACATCCATTTTTGTATAGTTCATTGTAGTTTACTTTGTCATAATTTTTTGAAGATTCGTATCAATGTCCAAGTAGAAAAGAACCAAGTTATCTTTTCCAGTTTAAAATAGGAGACTTAGCACTTTCTAAGGAAATAAGACTTAGCCCCTGTTCTCAAGGGGCTTATCTCTGTTCTAATCTTTACGTACTGCACAGCTAAACCTAACTCCCTTCCTTTGGGTTTTCACAGCCTGAAGCACGTACAACTGTGTGGAGTGTTCACCACATCCTCCACCTCTGCTTCTAATATCTTCTTTAAAAGCCTCCTCTTTCTTCTTGTAGCAAAGTGTTGCTATCAGGATATCTTTGGCCACCAAGATGGCTTAAACAATAAGAAAGACTCATCTCCCTAACAAAAAGTCCAGAGGGAGAGCAGATCCCTGTGATGAAGTCGTCAGGGGCCTTGGTGCCTTCCTGTCACCCAGCCTGTCGTCTCAGGACAGTTCCTTCAGGACGCCAGCTGGCTGCCGAGGTCAAAGGAGTCACAGGTGAATGATAGCATTGCAGAGACGGAGGAAGGGACTCTCCTCCTATGCTTCTCTTTTTTATCAATGAGGAGCATCTTTCCTAGAAAACCATCATGAGACCTCCCTACATCTCCCAGGCCAGAATTACACCACATGTCTAGACTGATCACTGGCAAGGGGACTAGGATTACATGGTGGGCTTAGATCAGTTATGATTCACCCCAGGGGCTGGGGAGAGGGGGAGACAGCCACCGTCTCTTAAAATAATTAAGCCACAATATTTAATGACTGTGCTCATCTGTATAAACAAGAAAGACAGAACTGCCTGACCACTTGTCTGGAGGTGTGTGGGAGAAGGAGGGCAGGGGGAAGAGCCCTCACTGGTTCTCAGGGGAACTAGAGTTGGCTCCGTTACATCCCTGGCGGTAAAGAGAACTTTCCAAGGCTGTGGAAAGGAGCTCCAGGAAGCTGCTCACCGTGAAGGGAACCCACTCATTTTTTTGGCTGAAAGGAGAGGGAAGGGCAGTTTGTTCTCAGGGAGCTCTCAGGAGACAGTCCCAGCAGCTTTGGTAGAGGCTGTGACTTAGACACAGGGAGGAGATGGCTGCCTGGCCGTGAGGGCACAGATACCCAGGCTGCCCTCTGTTACCCTCCCCCCCAACCCCCGACCCATTCACACTCACTCATGGATTCCTGGGCTCGGCTGTGGAGTCTCTGTCAAGCCCTGGGAGGAGAGCTTTGCACAGCAGAGCAGTTAGACACTTTGTTTCTTCTCTGTCACCTCCAGGGAGCCCCACTGGGAAAGGGCTGGTTGGGGTCCGTCCTCAAGCCAGTTCTGTTCTTGCACTGACACCAGAGATTCCCTGCGGAGAACCTCCACTGAGCGCCAGCGCCGTTTCCAGCCTTGAGACGTGTGTTCAAGCCATTTCTGTTTTTTAAGTTTATACAGATGGGAAGAGTCATCGAATTCACATGATTATTAGATACTTTTTATTCAGGTAATATTTACCTTCAAAACTCCTACTCCTGAAATTTCTGTTTACTCTTTTCTGTTCCTTAAAAATAAAAGGCAACTTGCCTAATTTGTTATGGTACCAGCATTGAAACACTGCATGGAACTTGTTACCACAAATGAAAATGTAATCTAAACAGGAGCCAGGAATAGCATATTTGCCAAACAAAAATGTCTGAAATACTTCTACTGTTCTTTGTTCTTCATTTTTTATCTGTATTATTATTATTAGTTATTTTTGCTTATTATCTGTACATAATACTCCCATATGCTGCTACTGTGTTTGTAAACGAAGTCTCGAGAAGCATAGGAGATGGAATTTATCTATAGGTTATAACTGATTTGCAGTTTCATTATTCAGTGTTACAGACACTGTGTCTCAGAATCACTATATCCTAGCTATCATCAGGAGTAAAGGTAAAATAGAGCAGAATTTAAAGTGGAGAAAAGTTGCCTTTATTTTCATCCCTGTGGCAGACGGTGTTGGGGCTCCACCCATGTCCCCTGGCCAATTAGCATTTCCTGTACATGGACCCAGCCTCCACCTGCGGCAGGGGCAGTTCTGCCTGAGGCCTCCCTGGCTGTCAGGGCCTCTGTGCTCCACTGGGGTGGAGAGCGGGGGAGTTGATACTCCCAGGAGCAGCCTGAGTCAGTGGATGAGGGAGTCGGTCCCCGCCCCTCGGGCAGAGGAGCCCAGAGGTGTGTTCTATGCCTGCCCCTAGGGTTCCTCCACAGTTAAGCCCCAGTTGCCCAAAGTGGTAACTGGCTTGATAACAGGCCCTTGAATGGCTCCCCTCCCTTCACCTCACTTTCCTACCCCTCTTCTTACTGCCCAAATTGATTACCTGCCTCAAATCCTGTCTCAGGGTTTGCTTCCTGGGGACCCCAAACTAAGAGAGTCCTCTAGAGCAGAGCATGGCTCGATACATTATCTTTTAAAATGTAGTTATATATAGCTCAAATGCTTTTTTCTGATTAAAAATTGGGATAGATAAATGGCCGGGGCGGGGGGGGATGCAGGGGGTGGAAGGAAGGAAGGAGTGTTTTGTGAACCTGCCAGGTTTTTAGATATTTTAAGAAATACCCCTCCCTGTAACATTTTCATTCTTCATTCCATAATGTATACTGTGGTTGTGTGTGTGTCTGTGCATGAGTTACTCTAAAGAAGGATATATAGATATTGAAATTCTCAAGCAGATTTCTTTTTTTGAAAAGTCACCTGCTTATTAACTTTCGTAGCCTATTCAGGTAATGCAAATATAGCTGTCCCTCTACTGGCTATTGGTTTATACAGGGCAAATTGTAAAGAATGATAAATTCATTTCTTTTGCTACTTGGAATCCACCTGGGGAGAAGGCAATTCAGCTTACTACAAAGTAGTTTCCGTGTGCAAAAGTGAATGTCCTGGAGCTCTAGTCTATAGATCTTGCATTTTTTCCTCTTCTCAAAGGAGAGTTAGGGGTCCTCACCCCATCCCCAGCTCTATTATTGCATTTATAGTGAAGTTGTTCAACTATTTTTGTACTTGTTGGCCTTCCCCATGAGACTGAGCTTTCTTGGAGGGCAGGAGTTTTATCTTTTTCATCTTTCTATCCCCAGAACATGACACTGTGTTTGGCATACCGAAGGCAGTCAATAGATTGTGAAATAACAGAAATGTGGAACTTTCGATGTGAAGGTATTTGCCAGTGGCTGCCTGGCACCTTGTGTGGAGTCTGAAGTCAGGCTCAGCAGAAGGATTTTGCTCCTTAGTTGCTGGTGTCTGCCATGGGCACCTGAGGCTTGCTGTCCCTGCACTGTATGGTGATGTCATCTGAGCTCCGTCTGTGTCCAAAAACGGCAACATGCCTGTGATCAGGGGTGGAGAGGAAAAGACCAGATGAGTCAGAGTTTGTGCCCTGAAACAAGGTGGGATCAGGGATTTAATTGTTAAAAACAAAGGCAGGGCTTCCCTGGTGGCGCAGTGGTTGAGAATCTGCCTGCCAACGCAGGGGACACGGGTTTGAGCCCTGGTCTGGGAAGATCCCACATGCCGCGGAGCAACTAGGCCCGTGAGCCACAACTACTGAGCCTGCGCGTCTGGAGCCTGTGCTCCGCAACAAGAGAGGCCGCGATAGTGAGAGGCCCGCGCACCGCAATGAAGAGTGGCCCCCGCTCGCGGCAACTAGAGAAAGCCCTCGCACAGAAACGAAGACCTAACGCAGCCAAAAATAAATAAATAAATAAATAAATAAAATTAAAAAACAAACAAACAAAAAAACAAAGGCAGCTCATAGATTATGGCATATGATGATCCATAAAATAATATTATCTTTTTCTCTGGCCACAGACATTAAAAATGTTTCTGAATTGCTGAAAGAAGGAAAAACACCTGAAATAAAATTCCATCTGTAGTATACTCTCCACTAACACCTACAATGTTTTTTCAGCTACTCCTTTAGGTGCCTTTAGTTCCCGGCTTTCCCATCTTTTATTAATGTGCCACTTTTTGGAACAAATATCACTCTGCCATTTTTTCACGTCCCTTTACGTTTTAAAGTTCTATGTCATATTAAAGAGGATTAAGTAACTTTTAAAAGGATGTTTTTCCACTCTCATGATACTTCTACCCATAAAAGGCCCTAAATCCCTCAGAAGATCCTAAGTTTTAAGACTCAAATAAATGAATAAAAATTAACCTAAATGAGTCAAATTTTTGGAGGTTCAGTTTTCATTATCCCAAAGTGAGTGCTTCATGGGAACATCTCACGGTGCTTCTGTGATGCATAATCGCGTGCGTCAGGGCTCTAGACGCAGATATGAGTAGCCGCCCTCTGCACGGTTGAGGCAGAAGGGGATTTATTCTGAACACAGATGGCTCTCACAGCTGCGGGAGGCTGCGGGACAGGGGAGGCTAAATTTCCAGGAATGTCAGCCTGGAATTGGCCCACTGCCACTGCCCCCAGGCCCACGCTCTTTCTTAGGACACCTGTATTAGCGAAGGGAGGTCCTGTGCCTGCCCTGTCCCTCCACACAGCTCACACCCAAGGCAAGGTCCCGGCTTGGTCCAGCTGACTGGCAGAACCTAGGTCCCACACTGGCACCCCAACTCAAGGCAGGTGGGAGATGGAGCAATTGTTGTCTGTCTGTTTTTATCTAGAGAAGGCAGGACCCACAGCCCAAGGGTCTACTACAATGTAGGGAGGCTGTCTAAAGACACTGGGCAGCCACAAATGACAGATTTCTGCTATGATACTGTCTCGTGAAAATAGCAGGCAAATCGTCTAAACTGGCCTCTAGTGTTAAAAATATGTGTAGCAAAAAGATGTGAAGGAAGTACACAAAATTGTTACTGCTGATGATCTCTGTAGTGGATTGTGGATTATGTTTTGTTTTCAACTTTTTCTGTAATAAAACTGTATTTCCTTGTAAATTAGAAAAAAAATGAGAGCTGACCATTTAATAAAGGATTAGTTAAAATAATTGCAGCCTTGCTAGATGGATGAAAATTCTTACCTTGGAAGTCCTGAGCAGATTTAATAATCTGTTAAACAGGTGAATATTGAATTTTTTAAAAAGCAAAAAATATTACTGTCTTATTTAAGCTGCAGTTAAAATCTGTTTCCTGTGGATTTGCCCTCAGTGGGTGCAGTAGCTGCTGATCAAATTAGAGAGTCATGGCAGCTTAAATCAGGAGGGCCTCAGACACCACTTACCCTAACTTTGTAGCACCCAGCTCGATTTGAAGTCTTAGAAAATACAAGCATAGTCATATACACACATTTATGCACACTGATCTGTTTACTTTCTGTCTTCCTCAGGAGACCCAAGGGCAGGGGTGACAAATTCTCAGAGCCCATTACACCACTACACACACAGCACTCCTCACTGAGATTCCAGAACTCTTAGGCCCCTTGGTTTACTTGCCCCTTGAAGACCTTTCTTTCACTCCTACCCCTTGCTGGACACAAGGAAATGTGAGGTTCCTGCTTTGGAAATATAGCAGGGCTTCTGCTCTGGGGCTCTTCTTCCCATCTGGGAGTTTTGTCCCCCAGGACATGGCCTGCGGGACATGAACTATTTTCAAGGGCTCAGCAGTGCCTAATGTTCTTGCCTCCCCTCCATCTGGTCCTGAGGGTCTCTCTCACATCGGGCAGGGAGGACACTCACGCCACTGGTCAGGTGCTCCTTCAGATCTTTTCTCTTTGGCCTTGGTCTCTCCTTTGGAAAGTCAAAAGCCAGGGATTTGACTCATATTCTCTGTAGTTTGTGATGTCATCTTTTTCCTGAGGCAGCCTGTGCTGCTTGTTCAATGGGAAATAATGTGAAAGACTACAGGGAAATTTGGGGAAAATAACCCTGAACTTCTCAAAGATATCATCTGCCCCATTTGTATGGAAGGTGGGCCAATTTGAAGGGAATGAAATTAGCTATAGTTATCCCAAATTTCCAGTCACTCTCCAAAGTTTGTCAGTTCACTACTGATTCTAGAAAGAAACATGCCATTTGGGAAAGAGAACAGAAAGTTTGCAAAATGAGTGAGTCTGAAGGGGTGCCTGTTTTTGCAGCTGCTAAAAAGTTTCTCCTGAACAGCTGAAGTTCTGATAAAATAAATATCTGTCCTGTTACTTAGGAGAGGGTGACAGGCTGAGTGTCACTGAGCCAGGTACAAGCTTCCTTGACTTGGTCAGTTTCTGCGCTCTGCTCGGCTGATAAGGCTCTCACATTATGTGACACGCAATTGGAGTTTCCTCTATCAGTTTTAGGTAAGGAAGGTGGAATATCTCCGCATCTGCCAGAGGTGATTATATTAGATATCACCTGTCTTGATAGCCCTACCTTCGTCTGCTAAGCTGTGGGCAAATGAGATTTTATGTCTTATCATCAGGCTGCCAGATGGGGCTCAGGTAACTATACGTAAAATCCCATGCCCTGTTGCACAATAGTTGATGTTTGCAAGAAAAAATAAGTATCTTAAAGCTTTCGATAGCATTTGTTCCTTCACAGCAAGAGAATATTGCAAGTTTGTGTGAGACTTTATATCGCCATGCTATATAAATTAACCACTGTGACTTTTACAACTGCACGTTGGCTGGGGCGCAGAAAGTACTGGAAAAGTACCATGAAGATGTCATTTGGCTTGCAGCTTTGTCATTTTTAGAAGTTACAGGAAAACAGCCGCGTCTGTCATTTCAAGCTCCTTTATTATACCAGTTTGAGACGCCACTCTTAATAACATGAGGTCATTTTTAACCAAATTCTTGCTAGAACAGTCTCTCTGTAGAACACGTTACCAAGCAAGAATTTCTCCAGAATCCACTCCATTATCAAGTAGGGGCCTGGTAGTGTGTTCAAGACCTAACAGAACCAATGTGATGGCCCCTGTCCAGTGTTATTGGGGCTGGTCCTTGGTTACATAAGGGAACAATTTTAAAATGAAATGACATAACTAAAATGTTTACATCAACTTAAAACATATCGTTGTACATTTTCTCTCATTTTTGTTGTGCAGCCAACATCTGATGTCCTCTGATGAGAGGTCGCGTCATCTTTTTTGCATAAACTTACCCATGTTAAGTTGATTAAGTTTTCCAAGTCTACCTTCTTTAAAGTAGAATGAGGATTTAGCAATCTCAGTTCAGAATGCTAGAGTTTTACAGTTATAAACCAACGTTTTAGAACTGTCTTATCAATTACTTCTTTAACAGCATTTTTTTTTTTTTTTTTGCAACTTGTCATTATTAAGCTTTGTGGTAAGCATTTGACTTAGTTTTCCTAGCAGAGACAACACTCACTCACCCTTCATCAGTTTGTCATATTTAAGTCACAGATTTACAATACTGGGCACGAGTGGCATAAACAAGTTTGGGAATAGATGCTATGACTTGGGTAAACACCTCAACTGGAAGGTGGTCCAGAGAGCACCTGCTGGCCACCGCGTCCCCAACACAAAGGTGGCCATTGGCATCTGTTAGAAAGGACTGCAGAGCTCTGGTTAATCTAGGATTTGGTTAAAGGGCCTTTAATTAAGAGAGCTTCTACTATAAATACATTTTCATTAATATGCATAGGTAGTTACTCTTAAATAACATTACTGCAAAATGTCTTCTAGTACAGGTCCTGCAGAACTTAATGAACAGCTAAGGCTCATTTATAATCAGTGGAATCTGTCTGCATACATAATTGGTGCTCTAAAGTGCTTCTCCCGGCAATCTGTTTACACCGTGGCACTGTAATTGGTTTGGTCATCAGTCTGTTTCTTTCTGTAGATGGGAAGAGATAATGTTTTGGTCCACTCCTCATTAGTTATCACAATTTTTAAATTAATAATTTGGAGATGTAATGAGCTCTTGTTCCATTTATACATGCTTGAATACCTCTGTCAATGTTTTTAGATTTTTTTCGTCTCCTAAATGCTGGTAGCAATAAAGTATGATATGCCAAGGATAGTTTTAAAAAGAAAACAAGTAGATATTGATCCTGCTGATATTAAGTTGATAGATTTGGAAAATTTTAGAGCTGAGAGACAGAGAGAAGCATGTGTATTTATACACACATGCAGAGGCAGAGAGAGAGTCAGAGAGGAAAAGAGAGAGTCAAAAAGAGAATAAGACAGATGCAGAGAGACAGAGTGACAGATTTTATAATTATATTATATTCACACACACATATACACACACACACATATATATATATATATATTGAGAGAGAGACAGAGACAGAGAGATACCAAGATAGGAATAGTGAGAGAAATAGAAAAGCAGACAGAAACAGGAAAACAGATAAGTAGAGACAGAAAACACACAAAGAGACAGAAAAAGACAGAAACAGAGATGCCTGAGAGAGGCAAGGAGAAACAGAGACACCTAGAGGCTGAGGAAGAGCCGCTTCAGCCACGCCACTCAAGATTAGCCCTGTCTCTGCCCCGTGTGACCAAACTAGGGCCACAGGTGTGGAGGGCGCTGCCAGGACAGAGGCAGACCCAGGGTGCCCAGGAGTCACTGGTGATAGCAGACATCTGAGTAGGTCACAGCCTGGGAATTAATTAGATGGTCCTGCACCACTGTTCATATCTATTAAATGTGTTTTTTAGTTCTAAATGTATTAAAAAAAATTTTTTTTTTGGCTGCAGAAAGGTCCTGAAGGAAATCTCTATTGGAGAACTCAATCCAAATGAGATTGTGCAGGCCACTTTGGAGGCCCAGCTCCTTTCCAAGCTGGACCACCCAGCCATTGTCAAGTTCCACGAGAGCTTTGTGGAGCAAGATAGTTTCTGCATTATCACAGAGTACTGTGAGGTGAGACTCTCCTTCTCTTTTTGAAACCTTAATAAAAATATATTTCATAAGGCTTCCCTGGTGGTGCAGTGGTTAAGAATCCGCCTGCCAATGCAGGGGACATGGATTCGAGCCCTGGTCCGGGAAGATCCCACATGCCGTGGAGCAACTAAGCCCGTGCACCACAACTACTGAGCCTGTGCTCTAGAGCCCACGAGCCACAACTACTGAGCCCGCGTGCCACAACTACTGAAGCCTGCGCACCTAGAGCCTGTGCTCCGCAACAAGAGAAGCCACAGCAATGAGAAGCCCGCGCACCGCAACCAAGAGTAGCCCCCACTCGCCGCAACTAGAGAAAGCCCGCACGCAGCAACGAAGACCCAATGCAGCCAAAGATAAATAAAATAAGTAAATTAAAAAGATATATATATACATATTTCATAGTAAAAAGCTGTCTGTAAAGAGACATCTCAGAAGTTTAATTAGCCAACCACAAGGTGAACTATAAATACCTGGGATGTTGTGTCTTGCTGCTAAGAGTGATCATCTCTATGTAATTGACAAACTTGTTTCTGATGAAGGGTTTCTCTTTCTTGGAAAACTCAGAGTGAATGTATTTTAAGGAGGAATTGCTGCAGAAAAACGATCCAGCATATTTTTTTTTGGTGTGTGTGTGTGTGGGGGGGTGCATTCCCCAAGCCTCCGACAACGGTTCGATTATTAGATGGACATTTAAATGCCGTAACAGAGGCCTGGACAGAGCAGAGGGACACCTCCTGAGTCCTGGGTTCTAGCTCCGTGGTTCATTTTTCCCAGTGGACACTTGGAAATGGGAATATGGCTCATTTCCCCCATGAAAATCCTTCATATTAACTGATTTGTGATTTATGGCTTCAGGTATTTGCAGTTTTCCCTGCCATTCCATGTTCTCCCCAAGTGATAATAGCTGTGCATTTTACTGAGCCCAAGTGAACATGAAGCTGCTGAGAAAGGTGCCGGGTGGAGGGGGCTTGGGGCTGACAAGGTGCAGCATATGTGGGTCTGGGCGGTCACTCCTGAGAGGCTAGGGAGAGGGGAGTTACAGGGGTTGGGTCAGAAGGAGAATATCCAAACATGACCTTGCTCAGACACTATCTCCCAGAACATTCTGAGAGCTAGTGTTAGCCAAATGTATCTTGGGAGAATCTGGTTCTATTCATAGTTTAGAATGTATTCAGTTCATCACCTGGGTGTTGCTGGGGCCCAAGAGAAATGATGCTGGGAAGAAAGAATATGCTCTTTAGAGGGGGAGGCAGGCCTGTTTGGGTCAGAGGGTGCTGGGTGTCTGAGGTGCGGAAAAGAAGAGGAAGGAGGAGAAGCAAATCGGAAGGAGTAAAGATAGCAACAAAAACCAGCCTCGCTGTGCTTTACATGGTAGCTGATGTGTCATCCAAAATGAAACCAGTAGCAAAGTTAGAATATCTGAAAATTTGATATCATCCAGGTCTTGGCTGTTCCCCTTCAAGACAGTCTCCCTGGCACAGCCTTGCTGGGAGTTTCCCCATTCAGTCTTGCCCCTCCTCTGCTTGAAGGAGAAGGGGGGGAAGAAAAGAAAAAGAACCAGGACATTTGGGTGCTTATTTCTCCTTCATCCAACAGATTGTTAAGAAAATCAGTAAAATGATGAGGTCCATTGGTAAGAACAGCTGCTCCGGCAATTATGTCACTGATCTATGCAAAACCCAGGGATTTACAAATATAGCTACCCTATGATCCATCAGCTATAATTTAATCATTTTCTTCTTTTTGCCCCATTCAGTTAATAAACTATCTTATGTGGGAAGCAACTGACTCCTATTGCTCATGCCTATTACTGCTACCTCCACTGCTGCTCTCGGCACACTGAATTTTCCAAAGAGACTCTCACGATCTTAAAATATTTTTCACTGTAGTGAGGACTGTCCAGTGGAACTTTGTGTGATGATGGTAATACTCTATATTTGTGATGTCCAATATGGTAGTTGCTAGTCACATATGACCCTTTAGCACCTGATGAAATATGGCTAGTATGGTTGACGAGCTGGATGTTAAACTTTATTTAATTTTAATTACTTTAAATGTAAATAACCATGTGTAGCTGGCGGCTATGATATTGAACAGAGCTAGATGATAAGCTATAACTTTTTCTCCTTATATTAATTTTTGATTATTAATTTTCATGTAATTTTAATCTACTAGAAAAGTTACAGAACACAGTGAACTCCCATATACACTTTGCCCAGATTTACCAATTGTTATTTTTTCACATTTGCTTTATTATTCTATTTATTCTTTCTATCTATCTATCTATCTATCTATCTATTTTTTCCTGAACCACTTGAGAGTAAGTTGCAGAAATGATGCCCCTTTGTCCTAAATCCTCCTGTGAGTGTTTTCTAAGGCCAAGGACATTTCCTTAACATAACTACAGTACGAAGATCAAAATCAGGAAATTAACATCGATGCAATGCTGGTACGTAATCCAGTGGTTCTCAGTGTGTGATCCGAGACCAGCAGCATCAGCATCATTTGGGATCTTTACTTAGAGATACAGATTGTTAGCTTCCACCACAGCCACAGTGAATTAGAAATTCTGGGGGTGGGATCTGGCTATCTGTGTTTTGACAAACCCACCAGGTGAGGCTGAATCACACTGCAGTTTGAGAACCACACATCTAATACACAATTCACACTCAAATTGAGCCCATTTGTCCCAGTTATGTCTTTAGAAAGGACATTTCTATAAGAATGTCTTTTTCTCGTGCAGGATCCAATCCAGGATCAATTGCATTACTTTTTTTTTTTAAACATCTTTATTGGAGTATAATTGCTTTACAATGGTGTGTTAGTTTCTGCTTTATAACAAAGTGAATCAGTTATACATATACATATGTTCCCATATCTCTTCCCTCTTGCATCTCCCTCCCTCCCACCCTCCCTATCCCACCCCGCTAGGTGGTCACAAAGCACTGAGCTGATCTCCCTGTGTTATGCGGCTGCTTCCCACTAGCTAGCTATTTTACGTTTGGTAGTGTATATATATCCATGCCACTCTCTCACTTTGTCCCAGCTTACCCTTCCCCCTCCCCATATCCTCAAGTCCATTCTCTAGTAGGTCTGTGTCTTTATTCCCGTCTTACCACTAGGTTCTTCATGACCTTTTTTTTCCCCCCCCTTAGATTCCATATATATGTGTTAGCGTACGGTATTTGTTTTTCTCTTTCTGACTTACTTCACTCTCTATGACAGACTCTAACTCCATCCACCTCACTACAAATAACTCAATTTCATTTCTTTTTATGGCTGAGTAATATTCCATTGTATATATGTACCACATCTTCTTTATCCATTCATCTGATGATGGACACTGAGGTTGATTCCATGTCCTGGCTATTGTAAATAGAGCTGCAATGAACATTGTGGTACATGACTCTTTTTGAATTATGGTTTTCTCAGGGTATATGCCCAGTAGTGGGACAGCTGGGTCGTATGGTAGATCTTTTTTTAGTTTTTTAAGGAACCTCCATACTGTTCTCCATAGTGGCTGTATCAATTTACATTCCCACCAACAGTGCAAGAGTGTTCCCTTTTCTCCACACCCTCTCCAGCATTTATTGTTTCTAGATTTTTTGATGATGGCCATTCTGACTGGTGTGAGATGACATCTCATTGTAGTTTTGATTTGCATTTCTCTAATGATTAATGATGTTGAGCATTCTTTCATGTGTTTGTTGGCAATCTGTATATCTTCTTTGGAGAAATGTCTATTTAGGTCTTCTGCCCATTTTTGGATTGGGTTGTTTGTTTTTCTGATATTGAGCTGCATGAGCTGCTTGTAAATTTTGGAGATTAATCCTTTGTCAGTTGCTTCATTTGCAAATATTTTCTCCCATTCTGAGGGTTGTCTTTTCATCGTGTTCATGGTTTCCTTTGCTGTGCAAAAGCTTTTAAGTTTCATTAGGTCCCATTTGTTTATTTTTGTTTTTATTTCCATTTCTCTAGGAGCTGGGTCATAAAAGGATCTTGCTGTGATTTATGTCATAGACTGTTCTGCCTATGTTTTCCTCTAAGAGTTTGATAGTGTCTGGCCTTACATTTAGGTCTTTAATCCATTTTGAGTTTATTTTTGTGTATGGTGTTAGGGAGTGTTCTAATTTAATATTTTTACATGTACCTGTCCAGTTTTCCCAGCACCACTAATTGAAGAAGCTGTCTTTTCTCCGCTGTATATGCATTACTTTTTAAATGCTGACGGTTTCCACGGGCTGAGTTGCTCCTCCCATCCCGGGGCGTTGCCATGGTGACGGCCGCTGGCTGGGGAGCAGCTGCTGGGCTTCCCTGTTCCACCTGCTGAGCTGTCAGGACGCGCTTCCCTGAGGAATGACGTGTGGGGGTCACTAGTTCTCCTTGCTAACCGAGATATTTCTCATCTTCATGAGCTTAACTCACACAAATCTGGCATTATCCTCTTCTTATTGAGGTAAAATAATAATATTGCAAATGGCAGATGGCCAGACTTGCACCTCACAGAAAAATGTTATCACCATTGAAATAGCTGGGTTTTTTAATCCCCAAGTTTCCTCTTCTGTAATTTAATTTGGGGCCTTGCAAGATTGAAATACACACATATAAATGCATTCACGAGGCCGCTATGTCCACCACCCAACCCTTTGGACACATCACATCAGATTATGAGTGTAAAAAGCAAATTACCCAATTCTCACAACTTCCTGTCAAGATCTAACCAAATCTTTGATGGGGAATAGTACCCAAACTACCAAAGTGACAGAATGTTTCAGGTATTGGTGCCTTCCATTCTCCTCCAGCCAGAGAAATGGGGCAACTTGCTGTCCCCTGTACCTCCTCCACAGTTTCCCACCTCTTCATCTGTGCCCTTTCAGAATGTCCTTCCTCCTGGCCCCATGTTTTCAGTTCCCACCCATCCTCCCAGGCCCGCTGAAATGTCACCCACTCTACAAAGATTCCTATAATCTCCTGGCTGGAAATCACTCCTCACCCGATCCCCGACTCTCATCGCATTTCAACTCGGTGACACACAGCACATTATACATAGTATCATCCATCTCAGATCAGACTCTCAGCGTGTGGGATTGATCTTTTTCTGATTCATTTTTGCATCGCATCATGAACCCATGTAATGAGCCACAAAGAAGTTAGTACTCAGGAAATTTCTTTTCTTTTGACGAATTCTTTACCACTTGCTTCCAGCTGCCTCTCACCTTATTTCTGTCAAATGCTGATGGTAAAATTTTGGATCCTTCTATCTGTCATATATGTTGAAAGCACCTTGTCAGAAAGCAGGGAAGGTTGGACTTGTCTGTTTCCTGCACTGTGATATTAACATAGCTAAATAAAAATTATATCAATATATTTGTAGTGCTTAACCTTGGCTGCACACTGGAATCACCTGAAAAGCTTTCAAAACTCCTGAGGGCTGAGGCCCTCCTTCAGAAAGTCTGATTTAATCGGTCTGGGGAATGACCCAGGCATCAGGATTTTTGAAAGCTCTCCAGGTGATTCTAATGGGCAGCCAGGGCCGAGAACTTCAAAAAAGGGAGAATGGCCAGTGTGGAAACAGAAAAATATAGTCATAGAAGAAAACCGTGTCAGTGTTTATGGAGCACTGAGCAAAGATGAAGCTCAGCTGAGAACAGGGGAGTCTGGCTGGCTCTGCTGGTGGGTGTGGTTTTCTGCTCAGGACACCAGCTGGGTGCTGTTATTCATGAAAATTACCTGCCTTATTCTCCGGGCTCCCTGAGCAACCTTCTATCCTGTTTCTCCTCAAACTTTCATGCCCTGATTTTAGCATTTTTTCAGTGGTAGTTGCCTGGAGCAGTTTTTACTGTGATATTTGCCTAATGGTGATTATATATTTCCCTCATTCTTTCTACATTTACTAATTAGGGTTCTCCTGTTGGAAAGAGCCATTCCACTGTTCCTTCTCCTCCATTGATGTCTTTATTCAATTGTTTATATCAGTATGGACTCATGGATATTTATTTTATTCTATGGGTTATAGCCCAATGCTGTCATTATTAATTTTCTTTCTCAAATTGGTCCAGCTTCGGCTAGTGGGCCTCCTTCAGATTGGCTCCTGTGTCCTCTAAACATGCCCCCATCCTTTTTGAAGGAAAAGTGGGTTCTTACCTATAAACTATATTTTGTAGATGAGGAAACGGGACCCCACAGAGGCGATTTTCTGACAATCACATGGCTGGAATGTTGGATTTCATCCAGGACCAGGACCAGAACCACAGGGGTATAGGGAAAGCTGCTCCTATTTTTCTTTTACTTGGATTGCTCCTATTCCTCCCTTAATATTTAATAGAGTCAACCAAATAGTTCATGGTGCCTACCTTCCCAAGCATGAAATTATCTACTTCTACCTGGACATGAATCAATAGAGATGGATTGTTTTATTGTTCATATCACCAATGTTAACCAAACATGTTTCAGATGGTGGCACTAAACTAAACATAGATTTTAACACAGCCACACTAATCAAGCCTGTCTGTGTGAATTATGCAAAATATAAAGCTAACACTTTCGTTTGCAAGATGAACAGGTTCTGGGGAATCTGATGTACAGCATGGTGACCATGGTTGACAATACTGCACTTAGACACTTCAAATTTGCCAAGAGAGTAGATCTCAAGTGCTCTCAACACACACGTGCACACGCATGCACACACACACACACACACAGGAACCATGTGAGATATTGGATGTGTCAATCAACTTGACTGTGGTAATCATCTCACAGTGCACATGTCCACCAGAACATCCTGTTTTATGGGAAAGCTGCTCCTTCCCTTGGCTTATTCTCACTTATGTTCTGTATCTTTATCTATCTCTATATAATACATACATATACATAGACACAAAAACACATGTATATCAATTTGTACACACACATATGTCTTAATGTAATGATAATATAATTAATTATTGTATTTTCTATCAATAGGGGACTAGATAGGGTTTGAAACAGTAGAAAGTGTGTGGACTCTGGCATCACACTGACTTCTGTTCAAATCTTGGTCCATTTCCTTGAACAAGTTATTTCATTTTTCTGACCCCTATCCTAATTTTAAGATAGAGTAAACAACACCTAGTATATTATTAGGTTTTTATAGGTATTTGAAATAATAAAGTTAATTTATTAACTTTATGAGTTAAAATAAAGTTAAAAAAGGGACTATCAGACCTTTGCACGTAATAGACTGTCAATAATGGAAGCTGTCTTTATAATAGTTCATTATTGCAGTGTGACCTCACTCTCCCCCCAGGTTGTTTTCTAGAAGGCAAGCTAATTTTTACCTCTGAGTTTTTGGCTTGCAGCCTTTAGTGTGAGGATTCATGCCAGAAGGAGGAAACATGGAAAAATTTTAAACACTAATGGGTCCAATAGCAACATTCAAGCAAGTACTTTCTAAGGATCTGTTTGTAATATAAAAAGAACATTTTAAATCTCCTCTTATGTTTCTCATTTATGCAAATTGTTTAAATAAACCAAGTAAGTGGGTTGAGTTTTATAATGTTGAAATTCTAGTGAGTCTCTGTAGACTCTTGCAAGTGAATTTGGCAATGACATGCACCACCAGGCTTACTGGTTCTCAGAGGGTCCTTACAACTTCATGCTGGATGTCTTGGGTCTACTGTTAGAGACAAACCCTTTGTTGTCCTTTAAAGCCACTGCTGAAGCTCTGTCTGAGGCCATGGATGAGAGACACTCCTGGTATATTGATCTTTGTGGCATTGATTAGTGACCTTCCGTCTTAGTCCGTTCAGGCTGCTGTAACAAAATACCGTGGACTGTGTGCCTTATAAACAACATACATTTATTTCTCACAGTTCTGGAGGCTGGGAAGTCTAAGATCAAGGTTCTGGCAGATTCGGTGTCTGATGAGAACCCAATTCCTGGTTTGTAGATGGCCATCTTCTTGCTGTGTCCTCACATGGCAGAAGCTGGGAGGGAACTCTCTGGGGTCTCTTTCATAAAGGCACTAATCCTATTCATGAGGGCTCTACCCTTATGATCTGTTCACCTCCCGAAGGCCTCCCCTCTTAATACCATCACACTGTGGGGTTAGGATTTCAGCATATGCATTTTGGGGGACACGAACATTGTCTATAGCATTATCCTTCCCAGTGTGAGCTCCAGGTGTCCACACATCAGGGCTGTCTTCAGTGGTCTGCATTGCTGGGATTGCTGCTGATTAAGGGAACTAGAGTTATCTTCAGAGAGGTGCATCCCATCAGAGCCCTCTGGTTTTCCTGGGCAGCTCCTGCCTGGCTATGTAGGCCTCCCTGAATTCACTGTGCCAGTTCTATGGGTCTAGACTTTATTCAGCTAAAGAAGACTGTAAATAATATGTATCTTGTGTTTTTATACACCTAAACTTATCTGTTCATGATCTTTGTAAGTACCATAAGTAAAATCATTTGACTTGTTCCATTTACTTTCTTTGTTTAAACTATGAAATATTTTAAGCTTTTCACAAAAAAAAGTTTAAAAATAAGGCCACTGAGTTTTATTTAAAATTGTTGATGTAAAAATTGAAAAAAAAACTAGTTTCATTTAAGAGAAATGTATGAATGCACTAATATCAAGCAATTCATAAGCCCAGTAGAACTTTTGGCATTTGGAGTGTGGCTTTAGCTATCATATATGACTTTGTATAAATATGTGATCAAAAATAGAATCAGAATAAACCACTCCAAATAGTTTATTTTAAAAAAACAGTCCAGTGATTTATAGGTGAAAGCATTATTTCATGTCACTTCTTAAAAAAAAATAAATTCTACCACTTTATTCTTATTTATGTACATTTACCTCATCAGGAAGAAAACTTACTCTAAAAGAATTTGAAAGAAAATTAGCAACTAAACCCAAGAGTGCTCAGTTATATTATCAAGACATAAATGTCACGATACTACATGGCATTATTTAGTAACTATTTAGAAACTGGATCTTCTTATTTTGCTTTTAAGAGCATAACGTGGTTTGACATTTTCCCCACTTTTTATGAACTCCATTTACAAATTTAAAAATATATTATAAAATAATTTTTATTCAACCCAGACTTTCTCAAATACATCTTTTGCCTTTGGAATTTTTCAAACTATTGGACAAAATGTTTCCATTAATAGGTGAGATATTAAGTATTTGGTCTATTTGTGTTATTATCTAGCAGCACATTCTTAAAGTGCAGTCTATGGCCTGTCCCAGAGTCACTTAGGATGCTTGTTAAAAAATACAAATTCCGGGCTTCCCTGGTGGCGCAGTGGTTAAGAATCCGCCTGCCAATTCAGGGGACACGGGTTTGAGCCCTGGTCCAGGAAGATCCCACATGCCGTGGAGCAACTAAGCCCGTGTGCCACAACTACTGAGCCCGCGTGCCACAACTACTGAAGCCCACATGCCTAGAGCCCGTGCTCCGCAACAAGAGAAACCACCTCAATGAGAAGCCCACGCACCGCAACGAAGAGTAGCCCCCGCTCGCGGAAACTAGAGAACGCCCGCGCGCAGTAACGAAGACCCAACGCAGCCAAAAAAGAAAATAAATAAATAAATACATTTATTTTTAAAAATACAGGTTCCCTGGTCCTCTCCTAATTTACTGAATCAGAGTCTCTGTTGATACAGCCCAGGAATATGCATTTTAAACAAGCAACTTGAATGTATCTGATATATGCAAAATTTTGAGGTCCACTGGAAGGATGTCTCAGAACCTTAGTTAAAGGAGATGTAGAGTGTGAGGGAGCTGCATATTAAGATGTCTGCCCAGAGAATTAATCAGGGGCAGCGCTTTCATTTTAAAATGAAGAAGTAGGGCAGAACAATTTTTCAAGCTCCTTCCAGCCCTGAAATCCTGAGATTGTTTTGCCCTTTTTGTATGCTCTGAACATTGCAGTCTCACTGTATTCAGGCTCTGAGAAGGCTCTCCTCTGTCTTTTAAACTGGATGTAAGTGCTTCTATTGATGACTTAAAAAACACGGATTAATTTTTAAAATCAAATCCTTTTAGGTTTTAAAACTTTTTAATGTCAATTAAAGATGGAGTTCAGACACTGTATTTGAGTTGCTCTTCATTTCTTCAAGGTCTTGGTGTTTCAAAGTCAATCTGATGTTGGCTAACTTGGATGGCAGAAGGAGGCAAGACCATTAATCCATCAAATGGCACATTTTGGGTTACAGATTTTTGAAACCTTAGAAGTTAACATCAAGGCTTTTATTGCAACTTTTGAGGGGTGATATTAGTAAAGGAAAGCATTTTCTGTCAGCAGTATAGATTTAGGGCAATATTAATATTGGTTCAAATTTAAGTCAATACCCTTTTCATTAGAGTTACCTTAGCAATAAAAGTCATCATTAAATATTCCTCAAAGTCAAGGAAACAGAATGAGGCTACAGATATTGTAATAAGAACTTCTTAAACCAAGGTGTGACATTTCATCCAAAACATTTGATTTTTACTTTGATGATGGCTTGGCAAAAGAAATAAATGCTTTTCGTATTGCTGAATTAAAATCAGACTGCTTCACAAAAAATTGTTTCTTTTTTATATGAAATTTGTTGTGTCTTAATTTGTGAGTGACTTGACTACCTTAATTAAATCCTAAGAAAATCTAGAGTGTTTATTAAAGAACAAAGTAAATACAAAACAAATAGTTTTTCTTGCAGATAAACATGCAGAATGAAAACTGCAGGGGGAGTAACTTGAGGAGGATAAGACCCAGCTCTCCAATTAATTTGATCTTTTGGCATTCTGTCCTCTTGTCAATAGAACATGTCCCTTGCTTAACACTAAGAACTAGTACATTTCTTCTTCTTATGGTTCTACCTGAGAAGGGGGTGTTTGTGTACCCTCTTTTGACATTTCACTTTGAGGCCTAGTATTGAAGGCCCTATTCCTTTTTTTTCCCCCAATAGTCTAAGTATATATTTCTTTAGTCACAGGAAATGTGCACACACTTAACATCAATGCAGGAAACAGATAAGCAACCTCTACTCACTACTTGAGGGGGGAGCATAAGGAGGTGATAGTCAGACTAACAATGAATGTCACCCAGGGAGTGTGCTTGTCTATGGCAAGACGACTCACAGGGAAAGTAATTCTGCTCACTCACAAGGAAAACAATACTGAAGCTGATACAAATGTGGTAGGAATTTGTATTTCTTTAACTAATATAGTTTTAAAATGACCGTAGGAAATGAAAAGAAACATTGAGGTTTGGAGACAAATTCCTGAAAGAAATGTTATTTGAACATACAAATTTCTCCAAATTTCAGTATTACTGAGGCAGACAATTACATCACAAAGGCCATTTTCATAGGGGTGACTGTACTTATGTATGACCTTCCTAAAGTAGGAAACATTGGGTTGAAGCTGTTAACTTCATTGATATTTCTTTAAGGCAAGCTTTTCTTCTTTTTTTTTTTTTCTTTTCATTTCTTTCTTCCCTCCCTCTTCCTTCCTTCCTCCCTTCCGACATTCCTTCCTCCCTCCCTCCCGACCTTCCTTCCTCCCTCCCTCCTTCCCCCCTTTCCTTTTTTCCTTCCTTCCTTCCTTCCTTCTTTTTCTCCCTCCTTCCTGCTTTCTTGGCTTTCTTTCTGTCACTTCTTATCTCAAGCTATTCAGGAAGGGGATGGCAACATGTAGATAATTATCTTTTTGCCACTGAAGTTTTCTTTATCATATTCTGAGAATCTAAATGGGATATTGAAAGGAGATCTTGTTTTTTTATTAAAAATTTTTTTCTTTTTTGTGTGAGAGAAAGGTTTGCTAGAGTCCTCTTGGGTAGAAAAGGAAATCTGAGTTTGGAAAAATACATACATTTACAGCTCACCTTTCATCTGAAGGACTTTTCAATGTCTACTTCACAGGATGCTATAATAATCTGATGTCAAAAAATGTTCTGTGCAACTTCTAGAAACATTATGACACTACAACTTGTATGATCCAACAGAATTTTGATAAACTCTAGGATTAAAAAGAGAGGCTATAAAGGCATGTTTGGAGAATGAGAAGGAAATGCAGGTCTTTTTGACAAGGAGTCAAATATTCAATTCATTCCTTAAACTTTGATCGCCTTGGCCCAGAAAATCCAGCCAGATATCGAGTTTGAGTGAGGGTGCGAGTTGTTTAATATGCCGCTTTTGACTCGTCATGCCCTGTGTAGAAGGAGAGAAAATGCTAGGCAAATATTTGTACATTGCACTGAAGGGAAATAAAAATGCATTACACATGAGTTAGTTGACCTGATGTTGTTCAATTAGAAGTTATTTTTCTTTGATTGTTTCATTGCCGATGAGTGCTTTTCCTTTGCATCTAATGATGATGACTCTGGCAGGAATAGTCTGAGTAGCTTAATGTTTGGCTCTGATGCTCCTTATGGGTGGAACAAGTACCTCTTCTCTATGTGGGCCTCTGTTGTTGGCATCCTCCAAAGACCAAACACAGTCGCAGTTAACCCGTCCTTTTCTTCAGAGGAAAGCTTTTTGAATTGTCTAATTTTTCAGTGTTTTAAGGTAAAAGGGATAAGGTATAGCAGTTCTCTAAGAGAATTTAACATTTTGTGTCTTCATTTCTATGGTAGTTTACATACATTAATATCAGCATAATCAGAAAGAGTCTTGTATCAGACACTGACAGGCAATTTTAGGTGTTTGTCATTTGTGATCTGGATTAGTTTTTGGCACCAAGTGTTATTCCTTAACTGAACAGCAGTGAGTAGTAGGACAGAGACTGCTAATGCTTAAATGATGTGTGTGGGCCCTGCAGGAATCAGCAGGTGCTGTATTCCTGAGAGTTGCTGTAGTTAAATAAGAGGAGAGATAGGCCATCTCCAGGATGCAAGAGTCAGGGCTTGACAAACTGAAAAGAATCGATACTCCAGCACCAGCACCATATGCACAATGTAAGCACCAAAACATCACCACTTGATACTAAATTAACTTCACTAATTTGAATTTTATTGGCTCTGTGTTTTTAATTTGTACACATGTTAGGGTTCTATAGTTATATAAAACTCCAAGCATAAGGAGAATTATTCCTAGTTTTATGCAAGTACATATAAATATGTAATGTAATATAATAAAGACAATTTTTAGGTAGAATTTAGGTAATGTAATAAAAGTTAAGGCCCTTTAGAAGGATTTTGTTCTTGTGTGGTGTCAAAGATAAACACAGCCGGACAACAGTTAAGGCACTGAAAACAGAGTTTCTTCAGTAACCACTGACAGGAGGGGAAAGAGCTGAGCTCCACTGTGCTGTGTGCAAAGTAATTGGGTGAATTAAAGGGAGAGGGAGGGAGTCGGGGGCAGGGGAGGCAATGCAGGCAGGGGGCCTGAGCAGAGTCAGGGGACTGACATATTGCAGAAAGTGGGAAGGGGGTTGGTTCCTGTGAAACCACCTGGGTTTGCTAACTGGCACTTATTGAAGTTGGGCTCCTGCCCTCCCCAGAGAGCAGGGGACAGGGGCTCCATCTTGAGGTATGGCTGGAATAGTCAGTTCTTTCGGCAGCCTTGAGTTTTCTCAAGCAGGCACTTTAAGGGGGACGAGGGTCATCCTAGGGATGTGACCTTGAGCTGTTAGAAATATGTTAGCATTTGTTCAAGGCTTTATAAGCGAAAGTGGACGCCTGGTTGAGAAGAGGGCTCAGGAGGCTGGCAGCGTTTGGTCAGGAGAGGGTCTGTGCAGCGATAGTTCCCAAGCGCCAGTGCGACCCCACTGTGCTGTTATTAACAATGGCCGCTGTGCGTCAGCTCTTGTTAAGAGAGATTGATTTTAAATTCCTAACTGAAGGAAAATACGAAAAATTATGCTATTTTGTTTCAGGGCCGAGATCTGGACTATAAAATTCAGGAATACAAAGAAGCTGGAAAAACCTTTCCAGAGAGACAAATAATAGAATGGTTTATCCAGCTGTTGCTGGGAGTTGACTACATGCATGAAAGGTATGTTCATTTGTTACTGAAGGACAGTGTTTTTTTAACAGTCACATCTGAACTTGAAAAATGAAATTTGGGAGGTAGAATTGAAAGGAAGCAAGTCCAAAGGTAAATGACTGTAGTTAAACATCTATGATATGTTTTTCCATAGGAAACTGTCGAATGATTAGAGGATTTATTTGATTACCTTTTTTGTTGTTGTTCTAGAAATCAAACTGGCCTTAAATACAAGACAGAAACTTGTATTAAACACATTCCTCTATATCTGATCCTATCCTGTGAGCCACAAGCAATTCTCAGATACCTTTAGCTTGCTATGAATTTATTACATCTTCCAGCAGGCTTGAGCTGTGAATACCCTAGCATGCTGCAGATAGACGGCAGGGTTATTTTGGAGTGTGTCAGTGCACATCTAGCTGTGCTCACATTCCAAGATGAGCTAAAGGAATTGAGGCAGAAGATATAAGTGTTCAGAGCAGTCAGTTTTGACATTAAATATCTGATAAAGAAGGTCAAAGTATGCTTATGGTTCAGTTGTTTATAATTTGCCTTTGCAATCTCAGCCTCAAAAATGTGTTTTAAAACTTTTTACTATTTTTTTCACAGGTCAAAAGCAAGATGTTTTAGATGTTAAATGTTTTATAGACTCATAACATGATATGAATGCATTTGAAAAGATGAACATACATAGACAAATAAAAGTAGATGCTGTGAGGGGTCCATGTTAGCTTTCAACTTAGGATGGGGCAGAACATAACATTCTTCTTGAACAAAAGTGGGAATTTGTAGGGGACACCAATGCCTGGCTGTCCATGAATGTCAAATAGCTTAAGTGTGTCATCTGTGCTTTCTGATGGCATAAAAAGTAATCCGATTATTCTGTGCTTTGCCGTGTATCTTCTGAAACACATGCTTGATGAGACAGACAGCCACTGACTTATTGACAACTCACAACAATCTTTTGAATGGTGTCAAACTATCCTAAGAGACAATGATAAAAGAATATCAAATAATCTTTTAATAAACTACCAAAGCTGCTGAATATAAGACTTCTGTGTGCATACAGTTATATTCGTATTCCTTTTATTTTCTCTACTATTCCTTGGCATATTTGTTAACTTAGACACAAGGAAAACAACACATATAAAGATGCCAACTTTGGTGTTCAATGTGTAAAATATCAAACTGAAATCTGGTTGATTTAGGAACCCAAACATTTTTTGATGCATTTTGGGTCTGCTTAGTAATAGTTAAAATAAATGAGTTTAAAATAATCCTTCAAGGGACTTCCCTGGTGGCACACTGGTTAAGAATCCACCTGCCAATGCAGGGGACACGGGTTTGAGCCCTGGTCTGGGAAGATCCCACATGCTGCAGAACAGCTGAGCCCACGCGCTGCAACTACTGAAGCCCTCGTGCCTAGAGCCCATGCTCTGCAACAAGAGAAGCCACCACAATGAGAAGCCCGCGCACCACAACGAAGAGTAGCCCCTGCTCGCCGCAACTAGAGAAAGCCCGCGTGCAGCAACAAAGGCCTAACGCAGCCAAAAAATAAATTAATTAAAAAAAAAGAAAAAAGTGTTTAAAAAAATCCTTCAAAGAGAGGATTTAAATTTGTTTTGAATCCTTCACCATTCTAAGAAAGTCATTAAATAGGGCTAAATGTTTCGGTATTTGTGGATCTGTGGATCTGAAATACCACCCTTTGTGATTCAGATAACAAATGATGATGCTTCTTTCATTATGTTATTATTATTATTTTTAAAATAAATTTATTTATTTATTTTTGGCTGCGTTGGGTCTTCCTTGCTGCCTGCAGTCTTTCTCTAGTTTGCGGCGATCGGGGGCTCCTCTTCATTGCGGTGCGGGGGCTTCTCATTGCAGTGGCTTCTCATTGTGGAGCACAGGCTCTAGGCACACAGGCTTCAATAGTTGTGGCAGGCGTGCTTCAGTAGTTGTGGTGCACGGGCTCAGTAGTTGTGGCTCACGGGCTCTAGAGCACAGGTTCAGTAGTTGTGGTACACGGGCTTAGTTGCTCCGCGGCATGTGGGATCTTCCTGGACCAGGGCTTGAACCTGTGTCCCCTGCATTGGCAGGCAGGTTCTTCACCACTGCGCCACCAGGGAAGTCCCTCATTATGTTATTGTAACCAATTATTGTAAAGTTTTTCTCTATAGATGGAGAAATTTCAATTTTATATTTAAGTTCATTCATTCATTTATTAAAGAGTGTTAAGTTAAAATAAAGCCTAACCTCGAAGAGCTGTTAGTAAACTAACAGAGATAAAACATGTCCCCCAATAACTGTAAACCGTATAGCATGGTGGATATACAGAGTTCATGGTCTCTACTGCCTGTGGCTTATGGCCTTGGGCGATCTGCTTAACCTTTCTGAGCCTTTGTTTCCTCATCTATAAAATAGAGATCACAATGGGACTCTCCTTGCTTACTTTATAGGGCTGTGGGGAATATGCTTTGAGATATTACACACTTAGAAAGTTTGCAAACTGTCAAGCCCTGTGTAAGTGTTATCGTTTGTGGTTGGAATTCAATATAGAATGAGGGCCTAGCCACCAGAAGGGGTTAAAAATTTCTGACAATAACGAGTATTGGCAAGGAGGTGGAGCTATTGGAATTCTCTTACATTGCTGTTAGGGTGTGAATTGATTAACTACTTGGGAAAAATGTTTGGTAGTATTGATACCTCCAAAGCCAAACATTTATTTATTTATTTATTTATTTATTTATTTAGTTAGTTATTTAACATCTGTATTGGAGCATAATTGCTTTACAATGGTGCGTTAGTTTCTGCTTTATAACAAAGTGAATCAGTTATACATATACATATGTTCCCATATCTCTTCCCTCTTGCATCTCCCTCCCTCCCACCCTCCCTATCCCACACCTCTAGGTGGTCACAAAGCACAGAGCTGATCTCCCTCTGCTATGCAGTTGCTTCCCACTAGCTATCTATTTTACATTTGGTAGTGTATATATGTCCATGCCACTCTCTCACTTTGTCACATTTACCCTTCCCCCTCCCCATATCCTCAAGTCCATTCTCTAGTAGGTCTGTGTCTTTATTCCCATCTTGCCACTAGGTTCTTCATGACCTTTTTTTTTTTTTTCCTTAGATTCCATACATATGTGTTAGCATACTGTATTTGTTTTTCTCTTTCTGACTTCACTCTGTATGACAGACTCTAACTCCATCCACCTCACTACAAACAACTCCATTTCATTTCTTTTTATGGCTGAGTAATATTCCATTGTATATATGTACCACATCTTCTTTATCCATTCATCTGATGATGGACATTTAGGTTGCTTCCATGTCCTGGCTATTGTAAATAGAGCTGCAATGAACATTGTGGTACATGACTCTTTTTGAATTATGGTTTTCTCAGGGTATATGCCCAGTAGTGGGATTGCTGGGTCGTATGGTAGTTCTATTTTTAGTTTTTTAAGGAACCTCCATACTGTTCTCCATAGTGGCTGTATCAATTTACATTCCCACCAACAGTGCAAGAGTGTTCCCTTTTCTCCACACCCTCTCCAGCATTTATTGTTTCTAGATTTTCTGATGATGGCCATTCTGACTGGTGTGAGATGACATCTCATTGTAGTTTTGATTTGCATTTCTCTAATGATTAATAATGTTGAGCATTCTTTCATGTGTTTGTTGGCAATCTGTATGTCTTCTTTGGAGAAATGTCTATTTAGGTCTTCTGCCCATTTTTGGATTGGGTTGTTTGTTTTTCTGATATTGAGCTGCATGAGCTGCTTGTGAATCTTGGAGATTAATCCTTTGTCAGTTGCTTCATTTGCAAATATTTTCTCCCATTCTGAGGGTTGTCTTTTGGTCTTGTTTATGGTTTCCTTTGCTGTGCAAAAGCTTTTAAGTTTCATTAGGTCCCATTTGTTTATTTTTGTTTTTATTTCCATTTCTCTAGGAGCTGGCTCAAAAAGGATTTTGCTGTGATTTATGTCATAGAGTGTTCTGCCTATGTTATCCTCTAAGAGTTTGATCGTGTCTGGCCTTACATTTAGGTCTTTAATCCATTTTGTGTTTATTTTTGTGTATGGTGTTAGGGAGTGTTCTAATTTCATACTTTTACATGTACCTGTCCAGTTTTCCCAGCACCGCTTATTGAAGAGGCTGTCTTTTCTCCACTGTATATGCTTGCCTCCTGTATCAAAGATAAGGTGACCATATGTGCGTGGGTTTATCTCTGGGCTTTCTATCCTGTTCCATTGATCTATGTTTCTGTTTTTGTGCCAGTACCAAACTGTCTTGATTACTGTAGCTTTGTAGTATAGTCTGAAGTCAGGGAGCCTGATTCCTCCAGCTCCATTTTTCGTTCTCAAGATTGCTTTGGCTATTCGGGGTCTTTTGTTTTTCCATACAAATTGTGAAATTTTTTGTTCTAGTTCTGTGAAAAATGCGAGTGGTAGTTTGATAGGGATTGCATTGAATCTGTAGATTGCTGTGGGTAGTAGAGTCATTTTCACAATGTTGATTCTTCCAATCCAAGAACATGGTATATCTCTCCATCTGTTGGTATCATCTTTAATTTCTTTCATCAGTGTCTTCTAATTTTCTGCATACAGGTCTTTTGTCTCCTTAGGTAGGTTTATTCCTAGATATTTTATTCTTTTTGTTGCAATGGTAAACGGGAGTGTTTTCTTAATTTCACTTTCAGATTTTTCATCATTAGTGTGTAGGAATGCAAGAGATTTCTGTGCATTAATTTTGTATCCTGCTACTTTACCAAATTCATTGATTAGCTCTAGTAGTTTTCTGGTAGCATCTTTTGGATTCTCTATGTATAGTATCATGTCATCTGCAAACAGTGACAGCTTTACTTCTTCTTTTCCGATTTGGATTCCTTTTATTTCTTTTTCTTCTCTGATTGCTGTGGCTAACACTTCCAAAACTATGTTGAATAATAGTGGTGAGAGTGGGCAACCTTGTCTTGTTCCTGATCTTAGTGGAAACGGTTTCAGTTTTTCACCATTGAGGACAATGTTGGCTGTGGGTTTGTCACATATGGCCTTTATTATGTTGAGGAAAGTTCCCTCTATGCCTACTTTCTGCAGGGCTTTTATCATAAATCGGTGTTGAATTTTGTCGAAAGCTTTCTCTACATCTATTGAGATGATCATATGGTTTTTCTCCTTCAATTTGTTAATATGGTGTATCACGTTGATTGATTTGCGTATATTGAAGAATCCTTGCATTCCTGGGATAAACCCCACTTGATCATGGTGTATGATCCTTTTAATGTGCTGTTGGATTCTGTTTGCTAGTATTTTTTTGAGGATTTTTGCATCTATGTTCATCAGTGATATTAGCCTGTAGTTTTCTTCCTTTGTGACATCTTTGTCTGGTTTTGGTATCAGGGTGATGGTGGCCTCGTAGAATGAGTTGGGGAGTGTTCCTCCCTCTGCAATATTTTGGAAGAGTTTGAGAAGGATAGGTGTTAGCTTTTCTCTAAATGTTTGATAGAATTCGCCTGTGAAGCCATCTGGTCCTGGGCTTTTGTTTGTTGGAAGATTTTTAATCACAGTTTCAATTTCAGTGCTTATGATTGGTCTGTTCATATTTTCTGTTTCTTCCTGGTTCAGTCTCGGCAGGTTGTGCATTTCTAAGAATTTGTCCATTTCTTCCAGGTTGTCCATTTTATTGGCATAGAGTTGCTTGTAGTAATCTCTCGTGATCCTTTGTATTTCTGCAGTGTCAGTGGTTACTTCTCCTTTTTCATTTCTAATTCTATTGATTTGAGTCTTCTCCCTTTTCCTCTTGATGAGTCTGGCTAATGGTTTATCAATTTTGTTTATCTTCTCAAAGAACCAGCTTTTAGTTTTATTGATTTTTGCTATTGTTTCCTTCATTTCTTTTTCATTTATTTCTGATCTGATCTTTATGATTTCTTTCCTTCTGCTAGCTTTGGGGTTTTTTTGTTCTTCTTTCTCTAATTGCTTTAGGTGCAAGGTTAGGTTGTTTATTCGAGATGTTTCCTGTTTCTTGATGTAGGCTTGTATTGCTATAAACTTCCCTCTTAGAACTGCTTTTGCTGCATCCCATAGGTTTTCGGTCGTCGTGTCTCCATTGTCATTTGTTTCTAGGTATTTCTTGATTTCCCCTTTGATTTCTTCAGTGATCACTTCGTTATTAAGTAGTGTATTGTGTAGCCTCCATGTGTTTGTATTTTTTACAGATCTTTTCCTGTAATTGATATCTAGTCTCATAGCGTTGTGGTCGGAAAAGATACTTGATACGATTTCAATTTTCTTAAATTTACCAAGGCTTGATTTGTGACCCAAGATATGATCTATCCTGGAGAATGTTCCATGAGCACTTGTCAAAAATGTGTATTCTGTTGTTTTTGGGTGGAATGTCCTATAAATATCAATTAAGTCCATCTTGTTTAATGTATCATTTAAAGCTTGTGTTTCCTTATTTATTTTCATTTTGGATGATCTGTCCATTGGTGAAAGTGGGGTGTTAAAGTCCCCTACTATGATTGTGTTACTGTCGATTTCCCCTTTTATGGCTGTTAGTATTTGCCTTATGTATTGAGGTGCTCCTATGTTGGGTGCATAAATATTTACAATTGTTATATCTTCTTCTTGAATCGATCCCTTTGATCATTATATAGTGTCCTTCTTTGTCTCTTGTAATAGTCATTATTTTAAAGTCTATTTTGTCTGATATGAGAATTGCTACTTCAGCTTTCTTTTGATTTCCATTTGCATGGAATATCTTTTTCCATCCCCTCACTTTCAGTCTGTATGTGTCCCTAGGTCTGAAGTGGGCCTCTTGTAGACAGCATATATATGGGTCTTGTTTTTGTATCCATTCAGCCAGTCTGTGTCTTTTGGTGGGAGCATTTAATCCATTTACATTAAGGTAATTATCGATATGTATGTTCCTATTCCCATTTTTTTAAATGGTTTGGGTTTGTTATTGTAAGTGTTTTCCTTCTCTTGTGTTTCTTGCTTAGAGAAGAAGTTCCTTTAACATTTGTTGTAAAGCTGGTTTGGTGGTGCTGAACTCTGTCAGCTTTTGCTTGTCTGTAGAGGTTTTAATTTCTCCATCAAATCTGAATGAGATCCGTGCTGGGTTGAGTAATCTTGGTTGTAGGTTTTTCTCCTTCATCACTTTAAATATGTTCTGCCACTCCCTTCTGGCTTGCAGAGTTGCTGCTGAAAGATCAGCTGTTACCTTATGGGGATTCCCTTGTGTGTTATTTGTTGTTTTTCCCTTGCTGCTTTTAATATGTTTTCTTTATATTTAATTTTTGATAGTTTGATTAATATGTGTCTTGGCGTGTTTCTCCTTGGATTTATCCTGTATGGGACTCTCTGTGCTTCCAGGACTTGATTAACTATTTCTTTTCCCACATTAGGGAAGTTTTCAACTATAATCTCTTCAAATCTCAGTCCCTTTCTTTTTCTCTTCTTCTTCTGGGAACCCTATAATTCAAATGTTGGTGTGTTTAATGTTGTCCCAGAGGTCTCTGAGACTGTCCTCAGTTCTTTTCATTCTTTTTTCTTTATTCTGCTCTGCAGTAGTTATTTCCACTATTTTATCTTCCAGGTCACTTATCTGTTCTTCTGCCTCAGTTATTCTGCTATTGATCCCTTCTAGAGTATTTTTAATTTCATTTATTGTGTTTTTCATCATTGCTTGGTTCCTCTTTAGTTCTTCTAGGTCCTTGTTAAATGTTTCTTGCATTTTGTCTATTCTATTTCCAAGATTTTGGATCATCTTTACTATCATTATTCCGAATTCTTTTTCAGGTAGACTGCCTATTTCCTCTTCATTTGTTAGGTCTGGTGTGTTTTTACCTTGCTCCTTCATCTGCTGTGTGCTTTTCTGTCTTCTCATTTTGTTTATCTTACTGTGTTTGGGGTCTCCTTTTTGCAGGCTGCAGGTTCGTAGTTCCTGTTGTTTTTGGTATCTGTCGCCAGTGGCTAAGGTTGGTTCAGTGGGTTGTGTAGGCTTCCTGGTGGAGGGGACTAGTGCCTGTGTTCTGGTGGATGAGGCTGGATCTTGTCTTTCTGGTGAGCAGGTCCACGTCTGGTGGTGTGTTTTGGGGTATCTGTGGCCTTACTATGATTTTAGGCAGCCTCTCTGCTAACGGATGGGGCTGTGTTCCTGTCTTGCTAGTTGTTTGGCATAGGGTGTGCAGCACTATAGCTTGGTGGTCATTGAGTGAAGCTGGGTCTTGGTGTTGAGATGGAGATCTCTGGGAGATTTTCATCATTTGGTATTACGTGGAGTTGGAAGGTCTTTTGTGGACCAGTGTCCTGAAGTTGGCTCTCCCACCTCAGAGGCACAGCCCTGATGCCTGGCTGGAGCACCAAGAGCCTTTCATCCACACGGCTCAGAATAAAAGGGAGAAAAAATAGAAAGAAAAAAAAAAGAAAGAGGATAAAATAAAATAAAGATAAAATAAAGTTATTAAAATAAAAAAATAAAAATAATTATTAAGAAAAAAGAAAAAAATTTTTTTAAGTAAAAAAATACAAAAACAAAAAAACCCCCCAAAAAACAGACGGACAGAACCCTAGGACAAATGGTGAAAGCAAAGCTATACAGACAAAATCTCACACAGAAGCATACACATACACACTCAGAAAAAGAGGAAAAGGGGAAAAAATAATATATCTTGCTCCTAAAGTCCACCTCCTCAATTTGGGATGATTCGTTGTCTATTCAGGTATTCCACAGATGCAGGTACATCAAGTTGTTTGTAGAGCTTTAATCCGCTGCTTCTGAGGCTGCTGGGAGAAATTTCCCTTTCTCTTCTTTGTTCGCACAACTCCTGGGTTTCAGCTTTGGATTTGGACCCGCCTCTGCGTGTAGGTCGCCTGAGGGCGTCTGTTCTTCGCTCAGACAGGCCAGAGTTAAAGGAGCAGCTGATTAGGGGGCTCTGGCTCACTTAGGCCGGGGGGAGGGAGGGGTATGGATGTGGGGCGAGCCTGCGGCGGCAGAGGCCAGTGTGAAGTTGCACCAGCCTGAGGCGTGCCGTGCGTTCTCCCCGGGAAGTTGTCCCTGGATCATGGGAGCCTGGCAGTGGCGGGCTGCACAGGCTCCCGGGAGGGGCGGTGTGGATAGTGACCTGTGCTCGCACACAGGCTTCTTGGTGGTGGCAGCAGCAGCATTAGCGTCTCATGCCCGTCTCTGGGGTCCGCGCTGATAGCCGCGGCTCGCGCCCGTCTCTAGAGTTCGTTTAGGCAGCGCTCTGAATCCCCTCTCCTCGCGCACTAGGAAACAAAGAGGCAAGAAAAAGTCTCTTGCCTCTTCGGCAGCTGCAGACTTTTTCCCGGACTCCCTCCCGGCTAGCTGTGGTGCTCTAACCCCTTCAAGCTGTGTTCACACAGCCAACCCCAGTCCTCTCCCTGCTATTCGACCGAAGCCCGAGCCTCAGCTCCCAACCCCCGCCTGCCCCGGCGGGTGAGTAGACAAGCCTCTCGGGCTGGTGAGTGCTGGTCGGCACCGCTCCTCTGTGCGGGAATCTCTCTGCTTTGTCCTCCGCACCCCTGTGGCTGCGCTCTCCTCCGTGGCTCCGAAGCTTCCCCCCTCCGCCACTCGCAGTCTCCGCCCACGAAGGGGCTTCCTAGTGTGTGGAAACCTTTCCTCCTTCACAGCTCCCTCCCACTGGTGCAGGTCCCATCCCTATTCTTTTGTCTCTGTTGTTTCTTTTTTCTTTTACCCTACCCAAGTACGTGGGGAGTTTCTTGCCTTTTGGGAGGTCTGACGTCTTCTGCCAGCGTTCAGTGGGTGTTCTATAGGAGCAGTTCCACGTGTAGATGTATTTCTGATGTATCTGTGGGGAGGAAGGTGATCTCCGCGTCTTACTCTTCCGCCATCTTCTCCTCCCCAGCCAAACGTTTAAATACCTTATGACCCAGTAATTCTGTTTGTGAGGTGAAATATGAGTACCTATATCCAACAAAAGACATGTACAAAAATGACCATAGAAGCCTTATTTGTAATAGCCAAAACACAGAAAAATGTCCATTTACAGTAGAATTGTTAAATAAATTATGGTATAGTCATACAATGGGGTACTCTGCAATAAAAAAGAACACATGATTGATATGCACAATCTGATGAATCTCAGAGATGTGATGTTGTGTGAGAGAAAACAGACACAAAAGAGCGGGTACTATATGGCTCCGTTTGTATGACGTTCAAAAACAGGCAAAACCAATGTCGGGTGAATCAGAATAGAGGTTATGTTTGGAAGGGAATTTCGACTGGAAGGGGAACAAAGAAACCTCTTGGGATGCTGAAAATGTTCTACATCTTGATCTGGGTGGAGGATTACAAGTGTGATGTGTATGTAAAATTTCATCAAGCCTAAGATTTACATACTTTAATGTAAATTATACTCTTAATTTAAAACAGGTGATAAGAGTGCCAAGAAAAGTACAATTTAAGTGCTATAGGACAGCAGTCCCCAACCTTTTTGGCACCAGGGACCGGTTTTGTGGAAGACAGTTTTTCCACGGACCAGGGGTGGGTGGGGGTGGTGCGGATGGTTCAGGCTGTAATGCGAGCGATGGGGAGCAGCAGATGAAGCTTCGCTCGCTCGCCTGCCGCTCACCTCCTGCTGTGCAGCCCGGTTCCTAACAGACCACAGGCTGGTACTGGTCCGCGGCCCGTGGGTTAGGGATCCCTGCTATAGGAGCTCAGAAGAGGGACTAATGCTTTTACTTGGGAGAATCAATGAAGGCTTCTTGGAAGGAGTGATATTTGAACCACGGTGCATTTTGAATATGGTAGGAGATGGGTCAGAACTTTCCAGTCTTAGGGAACAGAGTGAGCAAAGTCACAGAGCTGGGAAAACATGGTACTTTTAGGGTAAATGATGAGTGGTCCCATCAGAAAGGCTCTTGGAGTACATGAATGGAGCTGTGAGTCAAGGTAGATCAGATTGTACATCAGATTGTAGATCTGATCAAAGTAGATCAGATTGTAGAGGGCTTTGTTTTGTAGCATAGACATTGATACCACAGAAACCTTCTGAGTGGAGCTGTAGTGTGACCACACCTTTGGGAGGATTAGATGATAAATTATAGAGGGGAGAGAGGGCGACTTGGGTTATCAACCTGGAACCTTTATAATATCCATGCCTGAGGTTGTAAGACCTGAGCCAAGGTGACAGCACTGGGCAGCATGGAAGGGTGAGGGTGAACTCGACAAGCTGAAATGACCAAACTTGACATTAAGCGGGTTGTGAGACGTGCTAGGAGAAGATCAAAGATGAGCCTGTGCATCACCTAAGGGTGAGCAACAAGTTGGAAAGACAGGTTTGAAGCAATAGTGCTGCGTTTAATTATAAATATGCTGAGTGGAATATGGAGAGAAAGAGATACAGAAGGAGGAGAAGAAGGAGGTGGAGGAGGAGGAGACAGAGGGAGGGAAAGCAGAGGAAGGGGAAGGGCAAGGAGAAGGAGAAAAAAACGTTAGAAGTGAGGGCCTAGATCTTGGGGAAAGAGAGACTTGTCATTGTGCATATGATGGTTAATTTTATGTCAATCTGAGTGGGCCATGAGTTGTTCTTTTAGCATATGGCATGGACACTTATAAATAATAATGTATAAAGCTAAGAGTATTCACAGTTCACTCAAAGCTACCTTGAGACTGTAGCACTAAAACTCCTTCCTCATGCTGTGTTAACACAAAACCCCAACCTCAGTGACTTAGGACAGTCATTTCTTGCTTTTGTTGCATATTGGCAGCTGCAGATCAGCTGCGAGTCTTCCCGTCCCACTGCCTACTCTGAAGGAGCAGCTCCTGTCTGGGACATGCTTTCTCCTGGAAGAGGGAAAAGCAAGAGAGTTAGGGGAAACACTCAATGGTGCTTAAAGATTCTGCTCAGGCATGACAGTTGCCTGGTCTGTTTGCATGCCATTGACCCAAGCAAGTCACGTGACCAAGCCCAGTGGAGGTGCCTCTTCCTCCTAAGGCAGACACCTGCTGCCAGGCACAAGAGGTGCAAATATTTGGGAACAAGAATGCAGCCTACCACAGTGCTTCCCTCAGCTTTCTACTTAAATCTGTCGAACTATAACCAATAAAATAGATCTGTCTATGAAGCATTATTCCAGCCTTTTCCTCTTATGGTCTAGAGCAGGGGTCCCCAATCCCTGGGCCATGGACCTATACTTGTCTGTGGCCTGTTAGGAACCGGGCCACACAGCAGGAGGTGAGTGACAGGCGAGCAAGCAAAGCTTCATCTGCCGCTCCCTATTGCTCCCCATCGCTCACATTACTGCCAGAACCATTACCCCTCTCTTCCGTGGAAAAATTGTCTTCCATGAAACCGGTCCCTGGTGCCAAAAAGGTTGGGGACCACTGGTCTAGAGTATATATTCAAATGCATTTTGAAAATTACATAGACTGCTTACAAATGAGTTAGGAAATTACTTTGGAAAAAAGAAGAAGATGGATTTGGCTCTTCTGTTGCAAATTTCCTTGCAAAGTTTTTAGTGCATGTGGTGGTTAATTTTATGTGTCAATTTGAGTGGGACGTGAGTTGCCCAGATTAAATATTGCTTCTGGGTGTGTCTGTGAGGGTGTTTCCAGATGGGCTTGTAAAAGGGAAGAGCCAATTTTGACTCCATGTTGGATCTGTTTCTTTGACTTCAGCCTTTGCTTTTTGTTGCTTTTGTTACTGTAATCACACATAATGGCCTGCCTCAGGAACCCTACCCACGTGTGAATGGCTGCAAGAAAGAAGAAATTACACATCCCCTCCCTGAGGCTGGCCATTCCAGGAGATGTTTTGCAAGGCCGTTGGCCCTTTTTACTTCCTCCCTGCCTTTCCCTCTCTGTTCTGCCTTTTTACTTTACTTCCCTCTCTAATTCTATAAAAGAAACTGGCATCCAGACCCTGAGAAGATAGTGTTCTGAGAAGACCCTAGTTTGCCATCTTCTCAGTCTGCCGGCTTTCCGAATAAAGTCGCTATTCCTTACCTCAATACCTCATCTCCTGATTTATTGGCCTGTTGTCAGTGAGCGGAGTGAGCTTGGACTCGGTAACAGGATTAACATTTGGATCGGTGGACTCTGTAGATTGCCCCCTCCAGTGTGGTTGGACACATCCATCCCTTGAAGGTCTGAATAAAACAAAATGCAGAGGAAGGAGGAATTTGCCCCCTTTTTCCTGCCTCACTGGGGAGCTGGGATGTCTCATCCCATCTTCTTCTGCCCTTGGACTGAAGGACCTAGATCATTGACTCATCTGGTCTCAGGCCTTCAGACTAGGACTGAATTACACCACCAGTTTTCCTGGGTCTTCAGCTTGCAGACAGCAGATCTTGGGACTTCTCAGCCTCCATAATTTCTTGAACCAGTTCCTTATAATAAATCTCCATTTGTATCTATATCCATATCTGTATCTTCTATTGGTTCTGTTTCTCTGGAGAACCCTGACTAATACAGTGTAGCAGCAGAGGAGATAAAGAAGACCCTGGAAAAACTAAGAAGAATGAAGTTACAGAAGAAATGAAGATTTTGTTTACTCCTTTGGAGCTTTCCTGTACTTATTTTAATTTGGTTTATTTATACATTTGTAATATTCTAAATCTATGGCATATGGCATACACACTTATAAATAATGTTGTTAAAAGCTGAGAATTTTCACAGTTCACTGAAAGCTGTCTTGAGAATGTAGCTCTAAGACTCCTTCCTCCCCCCCGGGCCTGAACCTCTGGCAAGTAGACAGAGCTAAGTTTGTTAAAGCTGTTTGTGTCCAGAGGCTTGTCACCAAGTCCCCCAAGCCTCCATAAACTGGGCCAGTATTTGAGTGACTTAGAGCCTTTCTTCTTTTTGGTCCAATTAATTAGCTAATCTTTGAAATGTTGTCTCTGGATGCCACAGCAGAACTGGGCATGAGGGAACTTCTTGGGGGCAGAGACAAGAAGGCTCTGGGGGCAAAAAGGCTCCTCCTTTTTTGCCCCCAGTGCTAACACAGAAAACACAAAACAAAAAAACACCCCCCCCACTCACTTCTGTTGAAGGGGTTCTGTTCAATTAGCCTAGATTTTTTAACATGAAGCACAGAGCAGCTTCTCTGCAGGGATCTCATTTGCTGGTGTTCTTGGTGCTTTCACAGTGGAGGAGAGAACAGGGCTGGGGCACTTTCCCTAAGATGAGTGCCTTGTCACCCAGCAACCCACACCTTTCCCCAGACACTTGGTGAGGTATTGTGTTAGAATGGCTAAACATTTCCCAAAAGGTGGTATGAGGAATTCATTTTTAACGTAGTGAGGCTGCCAGGGAAAGGACCTACTAAATGTGACAGGGGATGGGGTGTGCTCCCTCAGGTCTGGAGATGGAAAAGCAGAGAGAAGTTGTGTCTGTGGTGTTGTGGGAGATTCCTGCTTTCTCCTGGCTCCCACTTCTTGGGATGTCCTGAGGTCACTTTTTCAAGGAGACCCCACTCCAGTACCAGGTGTCGGCAACTCCTGCTTTGTAGCTACATTTGAGAAGGACCTGGCATCACCCCTGGCTTATAGCACAGAGGGCTTATCATGGTCCTGGGGGCCCAGGACACCAATGAGGAAGCCAGGCAGGAGCCGCTTCAGAGTCTAGGACGAAGGCCACATGGCAGAGACCAGCAACAGGAGCTGCCTGGGCTGTGCATCACCACGGAGCAATTGCTCATGCCAGCACCTTCGGCAAGAAGAGTCTGCAGGCCACCCTGAGACCCTGCTGGATAAATGAAGACCTGTGGGGAGGGAGCTGAGGTTTCAGAAACTATTCAGATAAGGGCTTAAGGGGAAATGAAAGTTAAACTGTCCATACCGTCTCCACAGTCCTACTCTGGCTCAGGGCCTGAAAAACACTTGCTGTGGCTGCCTCCACAGACCTCACTCTGCTGTGGTCTTGGAGGCTGAGGGTTTGGACAATGGTCTGATGGGGAGTTGGAGGCAGGAACTCGACCACGGGTTTTACCACCACTATCATCCATTCTTAATCAGGGCACTTAGCTCTCTTGGGCATCATGAAAATAGAAATTATGGGGACATAGGTGGAGAGCTACTTGAGCTTTTTAGAAGAAAGATTTTATGTCAACTGTCTATATTGCTAGTTACCTTGTTATTTCTTGGACTTGATTTCTAAATACTTCAAAGGAAAGGATATTAACAAAGCAAATGAAAGGACTTTCTTTCTGGAACCATTTTTGCTTACTGTAGCCACAAAGTCAAATTATACTTAAAAAATTTACCAGATAGCTTGATATCTGGTCTGTTGCATATATTTTATTGTTCTATTACCACAGCACCAGCCAATTACTTCCCATAACTGCTTTCTAACATACCGTTTGCCTTGTTCTTAAAATACCTAGTGGTGATTTACTTATTTACATATTTATATATGTGGGGGCTGTTGATGTATTATATCTATAACTCATCTTCTACTTGCCTAGTCTAAGTATCAATATTATTTTTCAATACTTGAACTGAATATTTTTCACTAACCATTTTTCCAATTTCTAAATCTTTTTTTCTGCTGCATCTTGTCTGCTTTCAAACATATCTAATGAATTCTTAATTTTAATTATATTTGTTTCAATTCTAGAATTTCCATTCAGTTCTTTTAAAAAATTGTTTATAGAATCTAGTTTTCTCATTGTGTCATTTAGTTCCTTAAACATATCATAGTTACTTTAAAATCCTTGTCCAATAATTCCAGTAGGTGGATCACATATGGATTTGTTTCTTTTTTATTTGTTTGTTTTTGTTTGTTTTGTTTTTGGTCATTTGGTCTTGTCTCTTGGCATGCCTGTAGTTTTTGAGTGAATGTTGGACAATATATGTAAAATAGTGTAGAGATGTTGGATGATATTATCTTCCTCTGGAGAGGATTTGATTTTTTTTGCTGGCTGGTAGTAGATGCAGATCACCTTGATCCAATTAGGACTGAGATAGTTTAAGGCTAGGTTTGTGAGGGCTGGTCTATTTCCAGTTTGCCTTTATTTCCAGTGTTCAGGGCTTTCAGCTGAAGGCTTTAGTTATTTACCAAGACTCCTCCTCAGCTTTGTGAATCTACTGAAAACTCTGCTTAGTTTTTTTACCTCTTAGCAGCTGCTTTCTCCTGAATGTCTTGCCCCTGAGCAGCATAGGATTCAGCAAATGCCTCAGAATAAAATCTATTCACAATGCCAGACTTACTTCTCTTTTGTTCCCTTTTCTCTGGAAAATTTGCCCCTCGAGTCCTGGCTGCCTTTTGTATCTCTGAACTACAGTTTTTGTTTTCCAACCCCAGTGAAACTGCTGCAAGCTCTGGGCCACGACACTCTGCTTCTGCCAAATGCCTGAGAGGAAAACACAGTGGGAAGTGCTTGCTCATCTCAGTGCATCTCTTTTCTTTTAGGTTCTGGCCCCTCAAGTGCTGCCTGCCTTTGTTCGTCTTGACTGATCTCTGATATCTTCAAAGAGCTGTTAAAAAATTTACCCAAATTTTGCATTGTTTAAATTTTGCAGTGGTCTCGATACAACTGTGGAAGGTGGGTGATTTAGTGTGATATAAGCTTACTTCATCATAGTTGGAAGCTGAGGTCTTAATCTTGAGTTTTTTATTTCAATGGTCACATTTTCCCCTGAGATATTCTATTTGGTTGTTTCTCAAATCAGCATCATCTTTTTTTTGATAATCTTCTGTTTCTATCTCGTGTTTTCTATTCTTTATTATTTTAATCATTTGAAATATACTTATTTTATAGTTTATATCCTATTAAGTTATCTGAAATTCTCAGGGGTTTATTTATTTATTTATTTTATTGGAGTAAAATTGCTTTACAATGTTGTGTTAGTTTCTGCTGTACAACGAAGTGAATCAGCTATATGTATACCTATATCCCCTCCCTCTTGGACCTCCCTCCCACCCCCCCATCCCACCCATCTAGGGCATCACAGAGCACCGAGCTGAGCTCCCTGTGCTCTACAGCAGGTTCCCCCTAGCTATCTGTTTTACACATGGTAGTGTATTTATGTCAAACCTAATCTCCCAATTCATCCCACCCTCCCCTACCCCCCTTTGTCCACATGTTCGTTCTCTACATCTACATCTCTATTCCTGCCCTACAAATAGGTTCCTCTATATTATTTTCTAGATTCCACATATATGCATTAATATACGATATTTATTTTTCTCTTTCTGGATTACTTCACTCTGTATGACAGACTCTAGGTCCATCCACATCTCTACAAATGACCCAATTTTGTTCCTTTTTATGGCTGAGTAATATTCCATATGTATATATGTACCACAGCCTCTTTATCCATTCACCTATTGTTGGACATTTAGGTTGTTTCCATGTCCTGGCTATTGTAAATAGTGCTGCAATGAACATTGGGGTACATGTCTCTTTTTGAATTATGGTTTTCTCAGGGTATATGCCCAGTAGTGGGATTGCTGGGTCATATGGTAGTTCTATTTTTAGTTTTTTAAGGAACCTCCATACTGTTCTCCATAGTGGCTGTATCAATTTACATTCCCACCAACAGTGCAAAAGGGTTCCTGTTTCTCCACACCCTCTCCAGCATTTATCATTTGTAGATTTTTTGTTGATGGCCATTCTGACCAGTGTGAGGTGATACCTCGTAGTTTTGATTTGCATTTCTCTAATAATTAGTGATGTTGAGCAGCTTTTCATGTGCCTCTTGGCCATCTGTATGTCTTCTTTGGTAAAATGTCTATTTAGGTCTTCTGCCCATTTTTTAATTGGGTTGTTCGTTTTTTTGATATTGAGCTCCATGAGCTGTTTGTATATTTTGGAGATTAATCCTTTGTCCGTTGCTTCATTTGCAAATATTTTCTCCCATTCTGAGGGTTGTCTTTTCATCTTGTTTATGGTTTCCCTTGCTCTGCAAAAGCTTTTAAGTTTAATTAGGTCCCATTTGTTTATTTTTGTTTTTATTTCCATTACTCTAGGAGGTGGGTCAGAAAAGATCTTGCTGTGGTTTATGTCAAAGTGTGTTTTCCTCTCAGAGTTTTATAGTGTCTGGTCTTATATTTAGGTCTTTAATCCATTTGGAGTTTTTTTGTGTGTATGGAGTTAGGTAGTGTTCTAATTTCATTTTTTTACATGTAGCTCTCCAGTTTTACCAGCACCACTTATTGAAGAGGCTGTCTTTTCTCCACTGTATGTTCTTGCTTCCTTTGTCATAAATTAGGTGACCATATGTGTGTGGGTTTATCTCTGGGCTTTCTATCCTGTACCATTGATCTATATTTCTGTTTTTGTGCCAGTACCATACTGTCTTGATTACTGTAGCTTTGAAGTATAGTTTTATTATATATTATCTGCTGATTCAGTTTGCATTTGCTTCTGCCAGATACCTCAAGAGGGTATTAACAGCTGAGAACCAATTTTTATGTTAATTTCTTGGTTTGGGATGTCTTAAACCATACAGCTATTGCATATTTGAATTCCAAATGTAAGTGAGCAGAGAGACATGGTTGCAAAATATGAAGGGAGAGATTTTTTTTCTCCATTTTGTTTACTTGTGAGTGAATGTTTCTTGGGTCATATTTTCACTTAAGATATGGACTGCATATAGGATTCTGACTTTAGGTGTTTATATTAGTTCCAACTCTCCACATTACATGGCCTCAAGGTCTTGGCTGCTGTGAGTTCTGAGTTCCTCGGGCTGCTGGGACATCAGCACCTATTGCTCCTTCTGATTTTCAGTTTTCTTTTTGTATAATCCCAAAGGATTTGCCTCATTTTCTTGGGGGTTCAGCTGTGTTATATGAGAAGAGACTTACGTACTTTATTCAACATTTCTGGGTGTTTTTTTAGGCAAAGGTTTTCAAGTTGTCTGATTTTTCATAATTTCAGAAATGAAAATCTTAACTGACATAATTTACATTGCTGGTTTACAGTAAAACTTGTTAAGTGTTATCTATTATTAAATACCATCATCAACATTATTTCCACATATATATAAAATGTGAACATTTGGATTATAATATATATAGTATATTATAAATATAAAGATATAATATATATGCATGTAATAGATTATATATAGTATGTAATAGATTATAAAGCTTTGTGATGACTCCTCTGTGAACTGGGTATATGGTTACTGGATATAGTACAATGTAGATCATGCTACTAAAACACAATAAAATCTGGCCTATTGAAATAGTTGGAAGTACATCACCCTTCTCTCAACTACATGTTTCTCTGTCTTTAAAACCTTTGTTTTAAAACTCTGATTTTCTTAGTGAAATTAGAAAATGTTGTGGCTTTGAAGTTTTTGAACATTGAAAGATATATCTCTGGGAGTGTATATTTATGTGTGAATCACTTCACATTCACTCATATATATTATTTATATTTGGATTTTAAAATTTTATATTTGCATGAAATTGTATATCCTTTTTTTCCTTTTGTAGGAGGATACTTCATCGAGACTTGAAATCAAAGGATATATTTCTGAAAAATAGTCTACTTAAAATTGGTAAGATTTTAAGAAATATGTATTCTATGAGAGAGTATATTCTAGATGTTGTTAATATATCAAATTGGAGTATAAAGTACCTAAAAGTGTTAGAATAATCATTGGTTTATTCAAACTTACTAGATTTTTATTCTTGATTGGTTGTGCCCAACAACAAAAAACCCAATTATTTTGTTTCTGATTATCTGATATAAACTGAGGTATAAAACATTTGCTACATATTAGATAGATTCAACAAATATCTTCTGAGTTCTTATTCCATGCCATGCACTAACCATTAATAAATGATTAGACTTGTTTTACTAGTTTGATTACTACAGTTTTCCCACTCCCCCACTTATTTTATCACAAGCAATTCGCAGTTATCACAGATAATTAAAATGTTGATATAGTTAGTTCTCCTTTAGAACTGTACCTACACTCATAACAGTTACTGGATTGTTTGATCTTATGTAGGTGTTCTTAGAGGAGGAAACATAAAAGCATGCAACTAATTAGGCAAGTATACCGAAGCTGATAGATTCAAATTTTTATAGTCATGTTCTTGAAAAGTCTCAGGTTTTTTGTTTAAAATTTCCTTATTGTAAATGAAGAACAAACTCTCCCCCCTCAGATAAAATTGCAAGTCATTATATTTAGTGCTTCCAGAATCATTCTGTTTGTTGTTATTCAGACTTGAAATAGCTTTTAGTTTCAAGTTGCTGGTTTTCCATAATTCCAGAAAAAAACGTTTTAGCTTACATAATTCACTTTCCTGTCTTCAAAGTCTTCTTTCTCCTATAAGGCTTTTATTTTTAAAGCTATTCACCAGTATTATATAATTTAAAATGTGTGACTTTTCTTTCCCTTTAAAATGGTATGAATCATTGCATATTAAAATTGTCAAATTAGACAGTTGTTAATTTCCAGCACAGTACTGATTTTTGTGTTTTAAAGTATTCATAAAAATTAATTATTTCAAGGGGATTTTGGAGTTTCTCGACTCTTAATGGGATCCTGTGATCTAGCCACCACTTTAACTGGAACTCCCCATTATATGAGCCCGGAGACTCTGAAACACCAAGGCTATGACACAAAGTCGGATATCTGGTGAATGTGCATGGGTTGGTCCAGGCGCCTTATTCATTTGCTACCCTGAGAGATGGTGCATTTTGTTTTTAGGCTCATTTACTTACTACGCCCACTCACTTTATCCCTTTTAAATATTAGTTATTCTGTGAGCAGCGTAAAAGAAGGTCTTTTGGATTAGAAATTTGATATATCCCATTAAATTGATTTCAAAAATTCTCTTTATTCATAGATTAACTGGTTGGTTTAGATTTTTTCTTCTTGAACCACGAGGGAAAGTTCCTAATGTATCATAAACATTAAATTTTGATATGTTTCTGCTAGTCTGTTATATAAAGCATTTGTAATTCTAAACACTGTGCTCTATTTTTTTTTAAGGTTAACTTCCACCTCTGTGGGGAATATATAGCTTACCTTTATTTTTTGTCTTCTTGTTGCTTTTAAGAATTTTTACTAAAGATATTAGCTTTAAGGATCAACTTAAATTTAAAAAATTCTGGGTTTTCGCTGATAGATACATTTGAGATTTCTCAGCTTCTTTGAGCTCTGTTCCAAAGGAATTTCTCCTTCCTCTTTGGGGAACCAGTTTAAATCTCAATGCAAGAAGCCATGTGGAAAATTGTATTCTGTTGATAGCAATAGATCCTAATTGGGGAAATTTTCCTTTCCTTTGAAGAGGAATCTTATATAATTTTCAACTTGTTAAGGGTTGAAAGGACAATTTAGCTGAGAACTTGTTAATTAAGTAAATAATTATTGTATGCAAATCAACTAAAGTAGTTCTGAGCTTTCAAAGATGAGCAGTGTGAAATATTGTGCCCGCTTCATTCTTCTAAAGAAGATAAAGTAGAAAGTTACCTTTTCTCTGGTTAGGGAAAAATAAACACAGCAGGGGTTATACCTTGGGATTTTCAACAAGGTCATTACTCCTGTTCTTGCTCTGGTCCCTCCCAAGTGGGAGAGAACACTGTCATGATTAAGTCTGGTTGGGGCAGATCCCTATCAATCCTGCCCCTTCAATCACTCTTGGGATTATACATTTCTAGGTTCTTCAGTGTTTTTTTTCATTGTTAACTAGTTTCCTCCCTGGTGGTCTTTTCCAATTCAGCTATCATATTTTCTCAATCACAACCTTCCCTTATTCCCTCCAAAAACAAAAACAAAAACCAGACAAAACCCACAAAGGTATGTTCAGATGAATGAGTTTCTTTAAACTTTGCTTTATTGAACATCTACTATTTGCCCATGGCTGTTCAATAGCCCTTAGGGTATAAAATCAAAAGTGATAGGATTCCTGACCCTCAGGAAAAATCTTCTTGCTCTTTTTGGTGTACCTTTCTCCAGTTAGAGAAAAACTAATCTTGGACTTTGGATTGAATTTGAGTTACATACTTAAATCTCTCTTCACACTTATTTTTATTATTATTATGGACATTTTAAAATAGATTTAAATATAAAATTTCTTCATGATTAAGTTTACATGGTATCTCAGGAAGATGTTACATCATGTCATTTGAATGAAGAGTAAATTAATTTTATGAAGCTCATCATTTAAATCTTGGAATTACGTATAGCAAGAAAGCTGACTCCTTTTGACAGGTGTCTATATTTGCTTGCCAAATCGGATGGACGTCACCTAGAAAACCGAGGCAAAGGAGCCCACAGAGAGGAGGGCATAGAGTCTTTTGTTTCAGTTGTGTCTGTCTTACTTCTTTAAAAAAAAAAACAAAAAAACATAAAACAAAAAACTGTTCCTAGTATTGCAGGAAGAATCATAGGAATATCAGACAGTATTGTTATAATGTTTTAGGCTTACAAAAATGATATCTGACTCAGGCAAAACTTAAAAAAGCCAACACCTCCCAAGTATAGAAATGCAGGAGAATTTTAATATATTTTTGCAAGCATTAGATCAGCTCTCCTTGCAGAGATTACCAACTACTCATCAAGTTCTAGGTAAGGATTCATCATCATCATGACCCCAAATAACCACCTTATTATGAATTTAGTAATTACCTTGGTTGTATCAAAATCAAAATGGGCTTATCTGGTAAGGAAATGTCTATTGTTGAACCTAAAGTGGAAAGAATAACAGAGAAATATAAATTATAGTGGCAGATATATAAGTGTAGTGAGTCATCTTTGGGAGACACTCTTAGAAAATTTAGATTGAATGGGGTTGAGAAGTTTTCCACTGAATCTCAGTGTGTAGCATCTTTTTACTGTGGAATATTGTCTTAGGATTGGAAACACTTATGAATAATTGACAGGTGTTTTGCTTTAGCACTAATGGCTGTACATATTTATTTATAATGCTTAAAGAAGAAGAATTGTTATAATACTAACTATATTTTCATCTGTTAATGCTCGCCCATATGTAACCTTATCCTCCTTCTGCAACCTGCTTAAAACTTTTGGGATTCATTTATTTACAGCAATCAAGTACAGGAAGTCCCTTTCTTAAAAGTGGGTTAGGATCTAAAAGTTTATAAACAATTATTTGGAAAGTTAGTATAATTAGGTTCACTGAGGACAATACTTTGAACATGGCTGATTTGTATAAGCTCTTGCTGAACATTTTTTTCCCCCACAGGAAAAATGTAATATATGAGTTGGGTTCCTAGACTAGTTCTTTAAATTGGTTTAAACTATGAATAGTTAGAACTTATTATTTTTGTAGGAGAAACAAATAAAGGACAATGACAATACTATTGGAATAATGGTACTGTAATTAAGCAGAAAGGAAACAGACTATTCATTGTTGGCCTTATTTGTCATGTTGTGAGAGGTCACCAGATAGCCATACATTCTTTGGTTGATTTAAGTGGAGTTAATGGTGGTGGGGAAAGTATAATGGGATGCTCTCAAAGTTTTGTTCAGGGGTCTGGTATGGTAGTTGGCTGGGTAAGGGACACTAGAGGAGTCTAGTTCACACCCAACATTGGAGTCAGGGTGTAGTGACTGTGGACGGAAATGTTAGACAAGGCTTAGCTTCAGGTGGAAGAAAACAAAGAGGAACCAGCACCTGCCTGGTCTGCCAGGACTAAGAAAGTATCCTCACAGAAGAGCATTCCCAGGGTAGACAGGGGAAGGGGGTAGAGAGGAAAACAAGCCTGTTTTCTGGTGAAGGATTTAGGAAAAGGGAGAAACAGGCCAACCTGACAGCAGGTTCTGTAGCTAATGTGGGGCCTCAAGTAGCTGGCAGCCATCAGCTCCATCAGCTGCCTCTTGGTGAAGGAAGCTCTCACCTGCCCATGTTCTGGGCACTTCTTGTGTGGGTTCAGAGCAAGCTGTTGGACAGCTTCACCTTCCTGGGGAGTGAGGCTTCTTGGGGAGTGAGCACTGGCATCATTATTTTCACTCAGCAGAAGCTGAGGTAGGGAAACACTTAAGTCAGTGGCAGTAAATTTGAGTATTAATATATTTTTTCAATGATGAGTATGAAATGATTGATACAAACTCTGCAGATGTTAGCCTGGACTGGTGGATTTTTAAAAGGGCATAATACAACAGCAGCAAAAGAACCAGGAATAGCTACCTTCTGTGGAGCGCTTACTCTGTGATTGACATTTAATGTGCTAAATTCTTCATGTACCCATCTAAGTTTATTTGTTACTCCAAAAAAATAATTACACTATGTATAATTTTATAACCTGCTTTTTTTCATTTAGCAAAATAGAACATTGCTCTGTAGCAACAAAATATATCTACGTATCATCTAAATGTTTGCATAGTATTCTATTCCTGGACACAATAGTTTATTCAACCAAGACCTTAATGTTTTCTCTGAAGATTTTCTCTTTGTCTCAGCATTTTTACCCAATGTATCTAGGTGTGGATTTGCATTTATCCTACCTGGGGTTAGTTGAGATTCTTGGACATGTAAATTAACATATTTCATCAAACTTGATCAGACTTGGGAGGCTTTCAGCCTTTCTTTTTTTGAGTATTTTTTTCCTCCTCTTTTCTCTCTTTCCTATCTTTCTGGTCTTCCCACTGTGTGTATGCTGGTGTGTTTTCTGGTTTCCCACATGCTCTGATGCAATGATCATTCTTCTTCATTTTTCTCTCTGTTCTTCAGATTGCATAATATCTGTCAGTCTATCTTCAAGTTCACTGATTCTTTCTTCTGCTAGTTAAAATCTACTGTTGAGCCCCTCTGGGGAATTTTTTGTTTTAGTTATTGTACTTTTCAACTCCAGAATTTCTATTTGATTTTAAAAATAATTTCTCTCTGTTTACTGATATTCTCCATGTGATGTGACATTTTATCATACTTTACTTCTTTAAATAGTTTCCTTTAGTTCATGGAACATATTCAAAATGACTGCTTGGAAATCCTTTTCTGTTAAATCTGACATCGGAGCTCTCTCAAGTAGTATATGTTGCCTGCTGTTTTCCCCCATGTATGGATCATTCTTTCCTGTTTCTTTGCATGTCTCATAATTGGTGAAAACTGGACATTTAAATGATATATTGGAGCAACTCTGGACACTTACTCTCCCCACTCCCGCACCTCTCTGAGGCTTGTTATTATTTGCTTGTTTATTCACCTAGTGAATAAACCCCTTTAATTTCGGTAAGACTGTGATTATGGCAAAATTGTTACTATGTGCCTTCTGAGTCTAGGTCATAAAAGGTTGACAACTCTTCTGTCTGATTCCCTTGAGATCCTTGCTCTTGGAATTCAACCATGGTGTTGTGAGGAAGCCTGTGTAGCACACTGGGAGTACAGTGTGGAAGGAATTGAGACCTCTGGGCTTTAGCCCTGGCTGAGCTTCTACATAATGGCCAACATCGATCAGCCAATCATGTGAGTGACTTGGAAATGGATCTTCTAGCCTCAACTGAGGTTGCCCAGCAAATGCCGTGGGGAGAAGATTCAAGGCCTCCCTGCCAATTTCTGAGAGAATAGATTCATGAGCAAAATTACTGACTATTATTGTTTTAAGGCACTAAGTTTTGAGGTGCTTTATTATTTATAGTGGTGACTAGAACAAGGCTTTGTCAGGAGGACAATAAGTAGAGTTGAGACACAGCCTGTAGTCTGGGTCTCCATTACGACAAGTTGGCACTGTTCATTTTCTTTATTTTAAGAAGTTCAAGAAATAGCTGGAGAGGAGGCCACACTGCTTGTGCCAGGAAAGCAGTCTGGTACTCTCCTTGCAGGTGCATTTGATGGATGGATCCCAAGAACCTGGGCCTCAGTTGAGAGACTGGACCAGCAGCTTTTCCATGTGCCTCAGACTCTCCCTCCACTCCTCCTGGCTTCCCTTCTCCCGCTCATCCCAGCCCTGGACCACCTTCTGACTCCAGCACCATCTCTCCATCACTCGCATAACTCAGCGGCATGCGGCAGCCAGCTCAGACCAGCTCGCAAGGCTCTGCTATCCACATCTCTTCTCAACCCCACAGAAATTAATAAATGCTACAAATCAGGGTGTACCTTTCCACCCAGAAAGCCAGTTTACCTCTTGCCCGTGGGTTGTTCACAGAAAGAAAGAAACATCAAGACGTGTAAGTTCTTCACAGATGTAGAGAACGGACATGTGGACCTGGGGGGGAAGGGGAGGGTGGGACGAATTGGGGGATTAGGTTTGACATATATACACTACCATGTGTAAAATAGATAGCTAGTGGAAACCTGCTGTAGAGCACAGGGAGCTCAGCTCGGTGCTCTGTGATGACCTAGATGGGTGGGATGGGGTGGGGGAGGTCCAAGAGGGAGGGGATATATGTATACATATAGCTGATTCACTTCACTGTACAGCAGAAACTAACACAACATTGTAAAGAAATTATACTCCAATAAAAAAAAAAAGACGTGTAAGTTTTGGTCTTTGTCCTCAAAAGATTTGCAGACATAAACAAATTGCCATATGTAGTTATAATGCAATACAAAGAGTGTGTACACGGCTCTGGTGTATAAAGGAGTGAGTGATTCACTGCTAGGGTGAAGGTGCAGAGCATCAGCTACAGTCTCAGAGAGTGGATAATGCTGCTTAGGATGGGGAAGGATGGAGAAAAGTTTGACAAAATGCCTTTCAGGCAGAAAGATCCAGTGCCCATGCCTGAAGGTAGGGGATGCCCACTGGGGGAGGAGGGGTGGACTGTGCAGGGAAAGAGGCTGGCCCAAAGAGCCATTTCCCCTCAGCCTTCTCCCTCACAATGGGCCTCAAATGTATGTGTTTGCAGTTATATCCAAATGAGTTTATATATGTTAAAGGTGTTAATCTAGTAAATGTAAAATTTTCATAATATATCATAATTTTTGAAACTCTGTTTTGGTATTTTTTTCATTTTAGAAAATATGCTGAGAATTTGAAAGTAGTTGCAAGTGACCTGGGCCTTCTCTGACTCCTGAAAGCCCCTGGGAGCACTGTAATGACATGGAAGTGTAGTAATGCTCGGTGTCCTCTGACTAGCTGAGGACGAAGTGTGTGTGTGTGTGTGTGTGTGTGTGGCAGAGGGGGTGTGGCAATAAATACACGAGGCTGAGGAGGCAGTCAGGGTTCACGTGGTGAATGACCCATGGAGCCATGCAAAGGAGCTTGGACTTTACCTTCTTCGGGATGAGAAGCTGCTGAAAGCTGTTAAACAAGGGGATGGTATATAAGTCAGCTTTGCTGAAATAACAAAGAGCTCCAAAAATCTCAGGTACTTATAAAATGTATTTCATTTTCACATTACACGAGGACTGAAGGTTACCTGAGCCTCTGCTCCAGGTTGCAAGCCTGCTCTGCCTCTGCTCCAGTGTCCCAGGTCCAGGACTCAGACTGTGTCCTGGTCTGGAATGAGCCTGCCTAGTGCTAAGACAGAGAGCAGGGGCTGTGCTATATCTGCACCTGCATGTGAAGCTTCCCCTTCTTATCTCACATCAGAGACTGGGGAGGTCATGTGGCCAACCCCAATATCAACAAGGAAGGAAGCCCACCCCCCAGGAGAAGGAAGGGGAAGGGATATTTGCAAAGAGTAGGCAATCTACCAGGAGAGATGGTCTTATAGTGATACCAGAGTCTGCGACAGAAAACAGACGGGAATGGGGAGAAGTCTGGTGGAGAAAAATGGGAGAAAGGCAGGCCTTCTGTTAATTTGGGGTATTCTGCTAGTTCTGAGGCTCTGTCCATCTTAAAAGATCCTCCGGAGACTATCAAAGATGATGAAAGCTGTTGGAACACAGCCATTCATTCAAAGTGTAAAGTATCTTTTTTAAAAAAAATTTTTATTGGACTACAGTTGATTTACAATGTTGTGTTAATTTCAGGTGTACAGCAAAGTGAATCAGCTTTATATATATATATATATATATATACTCTTTTTTAGATTCTTTTTTCCATATAGGCCATTACAGAGTATTAAGTAGAGTTCCCTGTGCTATACAGCAGGTTCTTATTATCTATTTTATATATAGTAGTGTGTATATGTCAATCGCAATCTCCCAATTTATCCCTCCCCCCACTTACCCTCTGGTAACCATAAATTTGTTTTCTATATCTGAAACTCTGTATCTGTTTTGTAAATAAGTTCATTTGTACCTTTTTTTTAGATTCCAAAGTGTGAAGTCTCTTATGCCACATGAGCAACACACGCTGTTGCCACATCCAGCCTCTGTGCAGTGGGGGGTTGAGTTAGTAACAGTTGGCGGTGGAAAGATGCTTTCATCATTGTCGCCAACCTGCTTCTCGACCCAGCTTTGAACACTGTCATGTTTATTTCCCAGACTTTATGGTTTGTATGGAGTCTATGACCATGTCCCCAAGAATAGCTAAAGATGCAAAAAATCTTTCCCTTTTATTTACCCTCTGCCCCCTCGTGATCTTCTTTCCCTTCTCTCTCCCCCTGCTGTTGGTCTTGTCCTCAGTTCTTCTGTGGCCAGATGCTTAGGGTGTGGAGGGCATGGGACCACCATGGGGAAGGGCGACGAGCTGATCTTCCTTCAGACGTTGTAAAGCTCAATTGTGGAAGAAAGTAATTAGAAAGAGCTGATATGAGCAGGATCTGAAATTCACCCGAACTTTGTTTCTAAAATTTTATGACTCTCCCCCAAAACATGGTAGTATATTGGGATGATATGGCAGAAGGATTGCATTCACTTTTTTTTTTTCAGTTTCGATTTTTTTAAACTTTTTATTTTATATTGGAGTATAGCTGATTAGCAATGTTGTGTTAGTTTCAGGTATACAGCAAAGTGATTCAGTTATACATATACATGTATCTATTCTTTTTCAAATTCTTTTCCTATTTAGATTGTTACATAATATTGAGCAGAATTCCCTGTGCTATACAGTAGGTTCTTGTTGGTTATCCATTTTAAATATAGCAGTGTGTACAAGTCAATGCCAAACTCTTTAACTATCTCTCCCCCCACCTTCTCCCCTGGGAAACATGAGTTCATTCTGTAAGTCTGTGAGTCTGTTTCTGTTTTGTAAATAAGTTCATTTGTATCTTTTTTTAAGATTCTGCATATAAGCAATAACATACAATATTTCTTTCTCTGTCTGACTTACTTCACTCAGTATGACAATCTCTAGGTCCATCCATGTTGCTGCAAATGGCATTATTTCACTCTTTTTAATGGCTGAGTAATATTCCATTGTATGTATGTGCCACATCTTCTTTATCCATTCCTCTATTGATGGACATTTAGGTTGCTTCCATGTCCTGACTATTGTAAGCAGTGCTGCAATGAACATTGGGGGGCATGTATCCTTTCGAACCATGTTTTTCTCTGGATATATGCCCAGGAGTGGGATTGCAGGATCATATGGTAGCTCTATTTTTAGTTTTTTAAGGGACCCCCATACTGTTCTCCATAGTGGCTGTACCAATTTATATTCCCACCAACAGTGTAGGAGGATTCCCTTCTCTCCACACCCTCTCCAGCATTTACTGTTTGTGGATTTTTTGATGATAGCCATTTTGACTGGTGTGAGGTGATATCTCACTGTAGTTTCGATTTACATTTTTCTAATAATTAGCGATGTTGAACATCTTTTCATTTGCCTCTTGGCCATCTGTATGTCTTCTTTGGAGAAATATCTATTCAGGTCTTCTGCCCATTTTTTGATTGGGTTGTTTGATTTGAGGATATTAAGCCACATGAGCTGTTTGTAAATTTTGGAGACTAATCCCTTGTTGGTCACATCATTTGCAAATATTTTCTCCCATTCTTTGGGTTGTCTTTTCGTTTTGTTTATGGTTTCCTTTGCTGTGCAAAACTTTTAAGTTTAATTAGGTCCCATTTGTTTATTTTTGTTTTTATTTCCATTACTCTGGGAGGTGGGTCAAAAAAGATGTTGCTGCAATTTATGTCAGAGTGTTCTGCCTATGTTTTCCTCTAAGAGTTTTATAGTGTCTGGTCTGACTTTTAGGTCTTTAATCCATTTTGAACTTATTTTTGTGTATGGTACTAAAGAATGTTTTAATTTCATTTTTTTTACATGTACCTGTCCAGTTTTCCCAGCACCATTTATTGAAGAGACTGTCTTTCCACCATTGTTTACTCTTGCCTTCTTTGTCGTAGATTAGTTGACCATAGGAACATGGGTTTATTTCTGGGCTTTCTATCCTGTTCCACTGATCTATATTTCTATTTTTGTGCCAGTACCATACTGTTTTGATGACTGTAGCTTTGTAGTATAGTCTGAAGCCAGGGAGCCTGATTCCTTCAGCTCCATTTTTCTTTCTCAAGATTGTTTTGGCTATTCGGGGTCTTTTGTGTCTCTATACCAATTTTAAGATTTCTTGTTCTGTGAAAAATACCATTGGTAATTTGATAGGGATTGCACTGAATCTGTAGATTTCCTTGGGTAGTATAGTCATTTTGACAATATTGATTCTTCCAATCCAAGAACATGGTATATCTTTCCATCTGTTTGTGTTGTCTTCAATTTCTTTCATCAGCATCTTATAGTTTTTGGATTACAGGTTTTTGTCTCCTTAGGTAGGTTTATTCCTAGGTATTTTATTCTTTTTGATGTGATGGTAAATGGGATTGTTTCTTGAATTTCTCTTTCTGATCTTTCATTGTTAGTGTATAGAAATGCAACAGACTTCTGTGTATTAACTTTGTAACCTGCAACTTGACCAAATTCATTGATGTGTTCTAGTAGTTTTCTGGTAGTGTCTTTAGGATTTTCTATGTATAGTATCATGTCATCTGCAAACAGTGACAGTTTCACTTCTTCTTTTCTGATTTGTATTCCTTTTATTTCTTTTTCTTCTCTGATTGCCATAGCTAGGACTTCCAAAACTATGTTGAATAAAAGTGGTGAGACTGAACATCCTTGTTTGTTCCTGATCTTAAAGGAAATGCTTTCAGCTTTTCACCATTGAGTATGATGTTAGCTGTAGGTTTGTCATATATGGCCTTTATTATGTTGAGGTAGGTTTCCTTTATGCCCACTTTCTGGAGAATTTTTATCACAAATCGGTGTTGAATTTTGTCAAAAGCTTTTTCTGCATCTATTGAAATGATCATATGGTTTTTATTTTTCAGTTTGTTGGTGTGGTGTATCACAGTGATTGATTTGCAGATATCAAAAAATCCTTGCATCTCTGGGATAAATCCCACTTGATCACGGCGTATGATCCTTTTAATGTATTGTTGGATTTGGATTGCTAGTATTTTGTTGAGGATTTTTGCATCTATATTCATCAGTGTATTGGTCTGTAATTTTCTTTTCTTGTAGTATCTTTGTCTGGTTTTGGTATCCTCATAGAATACCAAAGGTTTTGGTGACCTCACAGAATGAGTTTGGGAGTTTTCCTTCCTCTGCAATTTTTGGGAACAGTTTCAGAAGGATAGGTGTTTGCTCTTCCCTAAATGTTTGATAGAATTTGCATATGAAACCATCAGGTCCTGGCCTTTTGTTTGTTGGGAGTTTTTAAATCACAGTTTGTTTCAGTGCTTGTGATTGGTCTGTTCATATTTTCTATTTCTTCCTAGTTCAGTCTTGGGAGATAGTACCTTTGTAAGAATTTGTCCATTTCTTCCAGGTTGTCCCTTTTATTGGCATACAGTTGCTTGTAGTAGTCTCTTATGATCCTTTGTATTTCTATGGTGTCAGTTGTAACATCTCCTTTTTCATTTCTAATTTTATTGATTTAAGTCCTCTCTCATTTTTTCTTGATGAGTCTGGCTAAAGGTTTATCAATTTTGTTTGTCTTTTCAGAGAACCAGCTTTTAGTTTCATTGATCTTTGCTATTGCTTTGTCTCTTTTTCACATATTTCTGCTCTGATCTTTATGATTTCTTTCCTTCTGCTAACTTTGGGTTTTGTTTGTTCTTCTTTCTCTAGTTGCTTTAGGTGTAAAGTTAGGTTGTTTATTTGGCATTTTCTTATTTCCTGAGGTAAGATTGTATTTCTATAAACTTCCTTCTTAGAACTGCTTTTGCTGCATCCCACAGGTTTTGAATCATTGTGCTTTCATTTTCATTTGTCTCTAGGTATTTTTTGATTTCCTCTTTGACTTCTTCAGTGATCCATTGGTTGTTTAGTAGCATATTGTTTAGCCTCCATGTGTTTGTGTTTTTTTTTTACAGTTCTTTTCCTTGTAGTTTATTTCTAATCTCATGGCATTGTGGTCAGAAAAGATGCTTGATATGATTTCAATTTTCTTAAATTTACTGAGGCTCGCTTTTTGGCCCAGCATGTGGTCAATCCTGGAGAATGTTCCATGTGTAAATGAGAAGAATGTGTATTCTGCTGCTTTTGGATGGATTGCTGTATAAATGTCAATTAAGTTCATCTGATCTAATGTGTCACTTAAGTTCTGTGTTTCCTTATTGATTTTCTGTCTGGATGATCTGTCCATTGATGAAAGTGGGCTGTTAAAGTCCCCCACTATTACTGTGTTACTGTTGGTTTCTCCCTTTGTGGCTGTTAGTATTTGCCTTATATATTGAGGTGTTCCTATGTCAGGTGCATATATATTTACAATTGTTATATCTTCTTCTTGGATTGATCCCTTCATCATTATGTAGTGTCCTTCCTTGTCTCTTGTAACAGTCTTTATTTTAAAGTCCATTTTGTCTGATATGAGTATTGCTACTCCAACTTTCCTTTGATTTCCATTTGCATGGAATACCTTCCTCCATCCCCTCACTTTCAGTCTGTGTGTGTCCCTAGGTCTGACGTTGGTCTGTTGTAGGTATCATATATACGGGTCTTGTTTTTGTATCCATTTAGGCAGTCTGTGTCTTTTGGTTGGAGCATTTAATCCATATACATTTAAGGTAATTATTGATATGTATGTTCCTATTGCCATTTTCTTAATTGTTTTGGGTTTGTTTTTATAGGTCTTTTTTCTTCCCTTCCTCTTTTGTTCTCTTTTCCTGTGGTTTGAAGACCATCTTTAGTGTGGTTTTTTGGTTGCTTTTTCTTTTTTGTGTGTGTATCTATTGTAGTTTTTGGGTTTGCTGTTCCCGTGAAGTTTCGATATAGCAGTCTATATATGTGCAAGGTTGTTTTAATTTGCTGGTCTCTTTCCCTGCCTAAAGAAGTTCCTTTAGACATTAGCTTGTTTGGTGGTGCTGAATTCTCTTAGCTTTTGCTTGTCTGTAAAGCTTTTGATTTTTCTGTCAAATCTGAATGAGAGCCTTGCTGGGTAGAGTATTCTTGGTTGTAGTTTCTTCCCTTTCATCACTTTAAATATAACGTGCCATTCTCTTCTGGCCTGCAGAGTTTCTGCTGAGAAATCAGCTGATAACCTTATGTGAATTCCCTTGTATGTTATTTGTCATTTTTCTCTTGTTGCTTTTAATATTTTTTCTTAGTCTTTAATTTTCGTCAATTTGATTACTATGTGTCTCGGCGTGTTCCTCCTCGGGTTTATCCTTCCTGGGACTCTCTGCACTCCTGGATTTGGTTGACTGTTCCTTTCCCATGTTAGGGAAGTTTTCAGCTATTATCTCTTCACATATTTTCTCAGGTCCATTCTCTCTCTCTTCTCCTTCTGGGAATCCTATAATGCAAATGTTGGTGCATTTAATGTTGTCCCAGATATCTCTTAGACTGTCTTCATTTCATTCTTTTTTCTTTATTCTGTTCCATGGCAGTGATTTCCACCATTCTGTCTTCCAGGTCCCTTATTCATTCCTCTGCTTCAGTTTTTCTGCTATTGATTCCTTCTAGTGTATTTTTCATTTCAGTTATTGTATAGTTCATCTCTGTTTGTTTGTTTTTTAGTTTTCTAGGTCTTTGTTAAACATTCCTTACACCTTCTCAATCCTTGCCTCCATTCTTTTTCCAAGATCCTGGATCATCTTCACTATCATTATTCTGGATTATTTTTCTGAAAGGTTGCCTATCTCCACTTCTCTTAGTTGTTTTTCTGGGGTTTTATCTTGTTCCTTCATCTGGGACATATTCTTCTGCTGTTTGATTCTTTCTAACTTTCTGTGATTGTGGTTTCTGTTCCACAGGCTGCAGGATTGTAGTTCTTCTTGCTTCTGCTGTCTGCTGTCTTGTGGCTGAGGCTATCCAAGAGGCTTGCGCAAGCTTCCTGATGGGAGGGACTGGTGGTGGGTAGAGCTGGGTCTTGTCCCTGGTGAGCAAGCCTGTGCGCAATAAAACTTTAATCCCCTGTCTGCTTATGGGTGGGGCTGTGTTCCCTCCCTGTTTCTTGTTTGGCCTGAGGTGTCCCAGCACTGGAGCCTACAGGCTGTTTTGTGGGGCTAATGGCAGCCTCCAGGAGGGCTCACACCAATGGGTACTTGCCAGTACTGCTGCTGCCAGTGTCTTTGTCCCTGCTGTGAACCACAGCCACCCCTTGCCTCTGCAGGAGACCCTGTAATACTAGCAAGTAGGTCTGGCCCAGTCTCTTATGGGGTCACTGTTTTTTTTCCATTGGTCCTGGTGTGTACAAGACTTTGTGTGACCTCCAAGAGTGGAGTTTCTGTTTCCCCCAGTTCTGTGGAAGTCCTGCAGTCAAATCCCACTGGCCTTCAAAGTCAGATTCTCTGGGGACTCCTCCTCCCATTGCCGGGCCCGCAGGCTGGGAAGCCTGACATAGGGCTCAGAACTTTCACGCCAGTGGGAGAACTGTGGTATAATTGTTTTCCAGTTTGTGGGTCGCCCACCCGGCGGGTATGGGATTTGATTTTATTGTGATTGTGCCCCTCCTACCATCTTGTTGTGGCTTCTTCTTTGTCTTTGGATGTTGGGTGTCTTTTATGGTAGGTTCCAGCGTTTTTTTATTGATGGTTGTTCAGCAGTTAGTTGTGATTCCAGTGTTCTTGTAAGAAGGGGTGAGCGCACCTGCATTCACTTTTCCTTTTAAATACTTTTTTAAAAATTCAGTTCCTCAGACACATTAGCCATGTTTTAAGTGGTCAATAGCCACATGTGGCTAGTGGTTATTGTAGTCAGAAATTTAGAACATTTCCATCATTGCAGAAAGTTCTACTGGATAGTCCTGAGCTATTCTGCTTCAGCCCCTTCAGGCCTTACCCTAGGGTTTTCTTGCATTCACCCTGCTTTTGGATTGGGCAGAACTCCTACAAGTTTTAGCTGCTGTTCTTAGATTGGCCCCCTGTGCTTTTCAGTGAGTACCTGTTGACTGTTTTGAGGGTCTTCCACTGTTGGGTCCTTCAATCACTCCATTGACTCTCTCTGTTTCTTCTCACACAGATGCTGATATTGTGCAGGTCACGTGGCAATTGTGGTTTGTCTCCATGTACTTGTACCTTGAGGTTCAAGGAGACACTTTGTTACCTAACTTTGTTGAAAATGTTGGCCCTGGTTTTTAGTTTTTCTATCTAGCTGCTCTGTTTTACATGGGGATTCAAGGAAGATACAGAAACTATGCTCCAGTGTAACTACCATTTCCCCCCAAATACTCAGGATCAGCATTCTAACAAATTCCTTGGGAGATTTGTTGTATGCATATTAAAGCTTGGGAAGAACTGATAGAGGTTCTGGGATGTGATGGGCCCTTAATAAACATTAGTTATTAATATAATATGCTTCTTAAAATTTGTTCAAGCAGCTCAGTGTTGTTTATCATATCTAGACTGAGTTTATGTTGATGTTCGACATTACCACAGTAACGACTTTTATTTAGGGTAACACACACTAAAGCAAAACCGGCTACTCTTGTATTAAATTTCTATTACTCTATTTATTCGACTGCATGAATTATGTATACTCTTTTCTAGATGTATATGTTAGGATTACATCAAGTAAAAATATTTTCTAGAAGATCAATAAAATTTCCCTAACCAGAGTCATGCACCACTGTGGGGTAGGTTTCTCTTTGCAGAGTCAGGGCAGATTTCAAAGGGTAAATTTAGTTACCTTGAGACAAGACAAAGTCAGAGTTAAATTTGCAATTCATTATCAATCTGTGCTTCAGAAATCCTCTGGGCAGTTCTGGTGGACTTGGACAGATGGCAAGTTTATGGAATTCAGGTATAATTTGCTTCGCTCACACCTGATCCCAGCTTTCACTTTCACTGCCACATTCACCCCCTCAGGGATTTATTTGCTTACTTCTTCACAGTTGGCTCTATTTTGGAAAAAGAAAGGAATGCAAATTACAGACTTCTAAGTTAAATATACCTCTTGTTTTTTTCAATTCATCTCCCGGCCCCCCACCCTTCCCTGCTCTTGCATTGCCATATTTAAGACCCGGGAGTCAAATAAGAGAAAAGTCTTTAAAACAGATAGAAGTGATGAGCTTGAGATAATGTAATTATTCCCATGTAGAAATGCCTGGTTGGAAACTGGAGAAAATTAAAACATAGACATACAGATACACAGACATATAGTTATTAGAATAAAAAGTATACATAGAAAATAGATTGTAAAACTGGTACAGGATAATCAAAAAATCTTTTGCCCCAAGTGTCATGGTAGTTTCTACAATCAGATTGTCTCATATTTCAGTTACTGGCTCCCATGCCAGGCATGTGCACTGGGACCATAGCAAGTCCCTTTCCACAAGTTACTGGCTAATAAATGAAGTCTTCTCCATGTGCTCCAGCCCAGCAAATATCAGTAGATCAAAATAAAATAGGTAAATGGAAAGCAGCATGCCTTCAGTGTAGCTGAGAGGATTTCCAAAAAAGAACAGTTTTGCATCAGAATTGATTACTGAGTTGTCCTCTAGATCTAATTGTTCCGTAGTCTGTCTAGCCAGATAATTCCACATCTTTTTATAACCTCACTACATTCATCAAGTATGACTCAGGTAAAATTATGTCTCCATAAAACCAGGGTTTGACTTTGTGATCAACTCACTGTGCTTAATAGACCACTAACCCCCTTTCCCTGCCAAGCAACAGAAAAGCAAAGGCCAAACTTGCCTGCCTTCCTTTCCTTCTGCCCCAGAGCATCTAGTTGTCTGTGTTTTCTATATTTGCCAGGGTCTGATGCCCTGCATGGCTTGTCTAAAGCCCCAGGGATCTTTAATGGTGGATTATGGTTCCAGATGGGACCTGAAATCAGGGAAGTCAGCCCCTGCCTGAAAGGCTTCTCTCAGGGCTAGCCAAGATTTCCTACTGAAGGACATCCTAAAGGACCTGAAATGCTCTGATTGGTACAGCACTGAGAGTCAGGATAGCATAGAGTTTCTGTCTCTAGAACCAGACAGCCTGTGTTGCAGTACTAGCCCTACCACCCACTCAGTATGGAACCTCGAACAATTTACCCAATTTTAGGGTTTCCTCATCTGAAAAATGAGAATGATAATAATAGTTCCTACTTTGTTAGGACTGTTGTGAGGATGATTAAATAAGTTTGAGTATGTAAGGAACATAGAACAGGGTGCCTGGCTTATAGTAAACACCATCATTAAAATTTCAGCTATCATTTTCATTATTATTATCATTGTTATTGTTGCCATTTGTATTATGGGTGGAAACAATATAAAAGTCTGCTCCCAAGACAGCTCAAAGTGTCCTGGGTCAGGGATCATTGCTCCCATCTAACCGTTCAGACCTGTCAGAGCCAGGAGAGATTGTCTGGTTTTGTTCTGCTTCAACCCAAGTCCTGAAGAAGACTCAGTGCCCACAAAGCTGAGTGACATCTTCAGAAGAGTATGTGTGGGTGCCTGGATAGCCTCTACCTCTTGGACTTATGAATTTGATTTTTTTTCAGTGTTCAAATTATTACATATGCAATAGATTATATAGCAGGGGGTAGTCAATATAAAGTTTTTAGAAAACACTTTTAAGAAATATTGAATGAGAACTAGTACCAGTATCAAACAAACTGATCTAACATGGCACCTTTCCAGGCAAAGTCCTTCCTCTCCCTGAGCTTTGGTTTCTCATCAATACAGTGAGAGTTTGGAATTAGCAAATCTTGATAGTCCCTTGTAGCTCTATGTTGTGTCAGTATAAGAAAACTTCTTGAAGTTAGAATTAGACTCTTCTCTGGGGAAATAAGAAGTATATTGGGGCAGTTCACAGCACACAAATATTTTACACATACCCACACAGGTAAAAGTATTTGGTTCAATCTGATGATTATATTAGTGTATAGCCCTACCCTTTCTTCTTTTCAAGAAAACTTTTTCAATAGCCTAACAGGTACTGACTTGATAATTACCTTTTTCATTTTAGCCATTCTGATGACTGTGCACTGTGGTTTTAATTTCCATTTCTCTAATGACTAATAATGTTAAACATCTCATGATTTGGGGCCATTTAGTGTCTCTTCAAATTTTTGCCCATTTTTCTCTTGGATTCTCTCCTTTTTCTTGTTGATTTGTAGAAGATTGATTGATTGTTTGATTTATGGAATTTTTTGGATACCAGTCTTGGATGGATATTTGAATTGCAAATATCTTTTCCCACTCTGTATCTTCATTTTTACTTTCCAAATGGTGTTTTTTTGTGAACAGAAGTTTATAATTTTAATGAAGTCCATCGTATCAGTTCCTAACTTTATTGTTAGTGCTTTTTGCATTTTATTTAAAAAATCTTTGCATATGCCAAGATCAGGAAGACATTTACCTGTTTTCTTTTAAAAATTTTATGATTTTATCTTTCAGTTAGATCCACCTATAATTGATTTTTGTGCATGTGTATTATGTGAGACAGGAGTCAATATACAATACTTTCCATATGGATACTCACTTGGCCTAGCATAATTTATTAAAAAGATCATCTTTTCCTCTACCACAGTGCAGTTCATCTTTGCATTAGTCAAGTGATTGAATATATGCAGATCTGTTTTTGAGCCCTCTATTTTGTTCCATTGGTCTATTTTTTCTTCCTCGCCAATATCATACTTTCATAAGAAATGAAACTTCATAATAAATCTTGCTGTTTGGTAATACAAGACCTCCAAATTTGTTCTTCTTCAGTTGCCTTGGCTACCCTTGTCCCTTTGCATTTCCATGTAAATTTTAGAATCAGCTTGTCAACTCCCACAAAAAAGTGTGCTAGGATTTGAATCGATATTGCACTAGGTCATTCTTGGAAAAATTGACATCTTCATAAATTGAACCTTCCAATCCAAGAGTGTGGATCTATCCCTCCTTATTTTTTTTTTCTTTTTTTTAGATCTTCTTTAATTTCTCTCGGCAATGTACTGAGGTTACAGTGTAGGGTCTTGCACATCTTACGTTTGATTTATTCCTACGTATTTGACATTTTGTGATGTTAATGTAAATGACATTTTTAATTTTGTTTTTAAAATGTGTTTACTGCTGGCTTATAGAAATGACCTTTGCATCCAACAACCTTGCTAAAATCAATTGTTAATTCTAATAGTTTGTAGTGTCTTTTGACCTTTTTAATGTATACAATCATGTTGAAATGCTTAATGACAGTTTGTCTTCTTTTTTAATCTTCACATACCACTTGTTTTATGTTCCTTTTTCTGTCCTTTCTTGCTTTTTAAAATCTTTTTTATTTTTATTTTTATTTTTTAAATAAATTTATTTATTTATTTTTGGCTGTGTTGGGTCTTCGTTGCTGCTCGCGGGCCTTCTCTAGTTGTGGAGAGTGGGGACTACTCTTTGTTGTGGTGCGCAGGCTTCTCATTACAGTGGCTTCACTTGTTGTGGAGCATGGGCTCTAGGCACATGGACTTCAGTAGCTGTGGCACACAGGCTCAGTAGTTGTGGCTCACCGGCTCTAGAGCACAGGCTCAGTAGTTGTGGTGCACAGGCATTAGTTGCTCCACGGCATGTGGGATCTTCCTGGACCAGGGCTCGAATCCATGTCACCTGCATTGGCAGGTGGATTCTTAACCACTCATCCCCAGGGAAGTCCCTCTTTCTTTTTTTTAATTTGAATTTTATTGTTTGACATTTTTTCCCTTTAGTAACTTGTTAGTTTTATGCTTTTCAGTTATACATTATTTTACTATTCTTTTGGTGGTAATCCTAGCAGTTATAACATGCATTCTTGACTTATTACAGTCTAGTAAAAATTACTGCTTTTACCACTTTCCCAGTAATATTAGGACCTTATGATACTTTAACTCCATTTACCCTCTTCTATCTTTTGCATTATTTTTGTCATGAAATGTTATTCCACAAAATTTTAAATCCCATAAGATAGTTAAGTTTTATAGAGTTAATGTTGATTTAAACATATTCACAAAATTACTTTTTCCAGTGCTCTTCATTCCTTCTTTCATTCCTTGTTTCTGTCTGGGATCATCTTTCTTCTTTTGGAAGAATTCCCTTTTAGGATTTTAGTGCTTTCCTGCTGGTATGAATTCTCTGTTTTTCTTGGTCTAAAAATGTCTTTATTTCACCTTTATTTGAAGGAAATTGTTTTTCTGGGTATAGAAATCTAAATATGTGCTACTATACCAAATACCATTTAATAGTCTTACAGATGGATGAAAATTTATTGGGCTTCAAATAATTTTCATAATTTATAAGGTTGACATTGATCTTGGTGTTCTAGTCAGTATCGTGAGATTTCTCCTAATGTCCGCCTCTTTCTAGCATTCTATAATGGAAATAGTCTCGGATTTGGAAAGAAAAATACATAACTCAAGAGTCAATCAGGGTCACTTGTGTGACCTTGGCCAAGTCACTTAACTTCTCTGAGCCAGTTTTGTCATGTATAAAATGGGGAAAATATAATATTGGCTCCATTACAATGGGAAGTTATGATGCTCTGTTGAGGTATATATGAAAGTGTTTTGTAATATGTAAAGTACCAATCAGTTTGAAATTTTTAGTGTTATTATTATTTACTGGAACAGAAACATTTTCAGTGTCTATATCCAGAATTTTCTTGAACACCCACAAAATGGTTAAAATGATGGTATTCATGTACGTTATGTATTGATATATACCTTGCCTTTCATGAGAAAGCAGGACAGTGTTTGAAGTTACATAAAACACAGCTTACACAAGGTCAACGGCAAATTTATTTCTGATCTTTCAAGCAACTAATAAGAAAAGGGAGACCTGGCTAGTTACATAATTCAGGATAGCCAGAAGATAAAAATAACCCATTATTCAGGAGAAAAGTTCTTTCTTAACACTAAGTTCAGGCAGAAATTTCCCCTTGGTTTTCTTAATGATGTAGATTATTTAAAAGATTTTTCTGCTAGTTTAGAGATGACTGATTTGCATAGTTAACACAAATTAGTGTTGGACTGATTTAGAACTTTAATATTCTGCTTCATACTCCTGAAGGGAGAATTATACACGTTAATGAGTGCTGCAGGCAGCCACTCTCCCACCCTACTTGCAAATGGATTCTATTTAGAAAACCAATAAAGATACCAGCTTCTTTTTCAGAATGCTTGGATACACATTAGAGGGAAGGCTAGGCTAATAAAATTAAATTTTATTTTGCATATATAACATTAATTGAACTGCCTTAGGAAGACAATATTTACCTGCATTTTACTTTTCCTTCAATGAGGTTGATTCAAAAATTTCTTACTACCTTGATCAAATATTTATTGAGTCCCTACTATGTGTAGGCATATTCCTGTTGGATTGTTTGCTCTCCTCTGACAAAAAGTGTTCATTCAGACTTACATTTTGTGCTTTCTTTTTCACTTTTTCCTTTTTTTTTTCAGTAAACATGTATTTAAATAGAAAACAAAGTGTATGTTAGTGTCTCACAACCAATGCCCTAACACATCTGAGGTTTTGTATGATGATCAAATTTAAAAGAGGACATTTATTCCTCATTCAAATTTTTTGTGTCTTCAGGTCTCTGGCATGCATTTTGTATGAGATGTGCTGCACGAATCATGCATTCACTGGCTCCAATTTCTTATCCATCATTATAAAAATTGTTGAAGGTGACACTCCTTCTCTCCCTGAGAGATACCCAAGACAGCTGAATGCCATCATGGAAAGCTATGGAAAGAAATGTATTGCTGCAGAAGCAATTTTAAGTTGTACTTATATTTTAGTTCATTTGAACAATAATTTTCTTTTTAAACATTAAAAGCATGTCGAACAAGAGTCCTTCATTGAGACCATCTGCTATAGAAATTTTAAAAATTCCTTACATTGATGAACAACTACAGGTATTTAAAATGAAAGGGATACCTGGAAGCACATATTAGCATTTATATACCTTCTAGGACTTGTAGATGTGCTGTGGGAATAAGATGCAGTAAGAATCAGTCAGAAAGGAGAAACAAGATTTTTTTTAAAGCTGGAGGAAATTATTAGTAGACAATCTCATTGCCAAGGAAGGTGTGTGAACTCCAGTTCCCTGGTGCCCCAGATGTGAGAAGTTTGGATTGTGATTTTTTGCCTAACTGCAGCATCCACCCTTAGAGCTCTTGGCTTACAAATCTTACCTCTACACTTTGTAAGTGTATCCCTGCTAGTGCAAGAATGTACTACTAATGATACAAAATCTGGGGGTTTCATTGGGCCTTTATTATTCCACTCCTTATTTTGTATCCTACTAATACTTTTTATTGATTAGCTGAGTTTATTTTGTTTTCCTGTAGATTAAAAATTTTGATGCAGAGAATCTGCCTTCAATGGTAAGCAAAAAGCAAATGGTGTCCTCTCAGGATGTTTTTTTTTGTTTGTTTCCTTGTTTTTAGACTTCATAGGCTTTTACAATACAAATCCCTCAGGCAGATTTCCTTTAATTTTTATGAATAGTTTTAAGTGGACCCACAGAACAGTCATTCACCTTCACAAATGGGCACACCTTTTCATCAGTGTCCAGCTCTCAGGCACAGGAAACAGGGATGCTGACTTGATGTGCAGTCATTAGTTGAGCTCTGGCACTGTACTGACACTGGGGGGTGCCAAAATGATAGGAACAGATATGACTCCTGTCGTTTTGAAGCTTGACTGCTAGTAAGAGGACCCAGTAACCAAGAAAATGTAAGCAAGTAAATAAAATAATTGTAAACTATCAGAAGAACTAGGAAGAAAGAAAATAGCATGCTGTGAAATAAGGGAAAGGAAGGGCTTTGGTGGTCAGAGAAGGAGCAGGTGACTTTGTGACATCAGTGAGATGGTGAGAAGCAGCGCACCTTACAAAGAGCCTGAGGGAGAGTGTTGGGATCACGGGGAGTGGGTGGTACAAAACTCTGACTTAGGTGATGTCCCCTGGAGGGGAAAGCATTAAAGATGTGGGATGAGCAGGACAAGAGGGGGAAGTGGTGGGAGCTCCCTGGTGCTTTCAGCTCTCCCTGAGTATAGCTCTCCACTTGCCTGAGGGCAGACTTCTGAAAAGAGGCTGGTTGTTGGGATCAAAACCACAATGAAGGGTGTGTGAGCAAACAAACAAACAAAAAAGTCAAAAGGCATCCAATAGATCCCCTGGGACTAGGGTGAGAAAAATGAGGCCTTTGCCCTGGTGCAAAATTAAAGAGGACACCAAAAACTCAGTAATCTAGATAAATAATGTTGTAATGCAGTGTTTTTCAAAAAAACCCAAAGTAATGCTAAACAAAAGTCCATAGTAACAAAATGTCAAACGTTCAAGGACAGGATCCAATGGGGCTAGGATGAAAGTGGAGCTAAAACCAAGCAGGACCCTGCAGGGCCGTCTCAGGTATGAAAGTCCCTCCATGTCCACTGTTTCTTGAAACAGTGTCCACTGTTTGTAGAAAAAGGCTTTAGTCTCCTAAGCCTTTCCTGAGTTCCCAGAAACAGACTCAAGTAGTTACTAATTAGAGAATTGAGGGAATGCAGAAACAAAAGAAAAGCAGTCAAGCAAGAAAAGTAATGATAGCCTAAACAACAGTTCAGTGATAAAACAGAATCCTAGTTCCTCCCCAAGGGATATACATAATAATCTAATGCATATATTTGAGTTGTTCTGCAGAAACTAGGACCCCTACCCAGGTGGTGACTATATGATGACAACCAGCATGTAGACCCCAGACTGGTTGGAACCAGAGATTGATGATTAAGATTCCCAAAACACCACCCCATTACCTCAGCACCAACCAATCTAAAGAAAGTCCATGAGCTGCAACCCTCACCCCAAATGTTGCCTTTAAAAACCCTTCCCTGAAAGCTATCAGGGAGTTCGGGTCTGTTGAACATTAGCTACCCATTCTCTTTGCTTGGTGCCCTGTAATAAACGCTGTACTTTCCTTCACCATGACCTGGTATCATTAAATTGGCTTTGCTGGCGAGCGGACCTAAGTTCAGCTCGTTAAGAAAGTGAGGTAGAATGGTGCAAGTTCAGGACAGGTCTTGTTGCTTTTTAAACTTTTGCTGTTGTATTCTCCAAGGCTTTTTGTCATTAATATTGATTTTTTTATAATACTGCATTGAAATATTATTTACCTTGGTTACTGAGTTTTTTGTGCCCCTTAAATTTGTACCTGAGGTGAGTGCCTTGCTTGTCTCACCCTAGTCCTGGCCCTGGTGATGCCGAAACTCAGCCTCTGTGAACCAGTGCTGAATCAAATCTTGGAGACAAAGTTTTGGGTGAAGTAGCAAAGAATAGCTTATTGCTTTGTCAGGCAAATGGGGACACAGAAGACCCATGCCCTCTAAACTGTGTGTTCCAGCTCAGGGGGATTTGGTGAGGAGTTTTATAGCAGTGGTTCAAGGGCAGGGTTGCTGTTAAGGATCAGGGTGTGGTGTGTGCAGGGCCTGCACTCCTTTAATCTGGCCTCAGGTGGTCTCCTGATGAGCTTCTGTGGTTCTCCAGGTTATCAAACTTTGACCTTCTCTCTGGAATGAAGAATGCTTCGTCAAGTAGTTAACATCTTCCATTTGTTGGGGGTTTTAGTTCTGCAGAAGAACTCAAAGGTATTGTTACGTGTATCCCTTGAGGCGGAACCAGGACCCTGTCCCAAGGCTGCACTATTGTTTCTTAACTGTTCCTCCCTTCTCTCTGCATTCCCTCCCTTCATTGATTAGCAACTCTTTGAACCTGCCCTTTGGAACTCAGGGAAAGTCATGGATGCTGAAGCCTAGTCTCTACAAATAGGGGACACAGAAAGGATTTTGTGCCCAGGAGCCTCACAGGGTCCTGTTCGGTTTCACTGGGAGTGGAGACATCGTCCACTACAGGCCCTGAGGTGGGAGAGAACTGTGTCTTCTTGGAGCTGAGGGAAGGCCTGCCTGTGGCTGGGTGACTGGGAGCAAGAGAGCAGGCAGAGCAAGATGAAGTTGGAAAGGTGGACAGGAGCCTGACCCCACAGGAGCTGCTGTGTAATGTTTTAAACCTGTTACAGAAGGAAAAATAGTTACCAGTGGGTTCGATTTCAAGCCTCAGACACGAGTCAGTAGTACTACACATCAGAAAAGGCTACTGGTCATTTTATGCCTCTTCATCCCTGAAGAGTCTTTAAGGTATGTTACGGCTGTTCTTTTTTTCAGCACCTGATGTGCCGATATTCGGAAATGACCCTGGAAGACAAGAATTTGAATCGTCAGAAGGAGGCAACTTATATAATTAATGCTGTGTAAGTAATTGCTTTGTTTTTAAAAAGCCCACTGTGTGTAAATGTTAAATGCCTTAAATGTTAAATGTCTTAAACAATCTATTAGTGCTAAGCTGACAGCATGGAGTATCCTAGAATTCACTTAAGTCTTGCCAAGAAATTAAGGAGCTTCAGTAACTTGACGTTCCAAAGCCCTTTGCCCCAGGTGGCAGCAAATTGAAATCATAAAAGTTTAAACCTCTGCACAGCTTACAGATCTGCAGGGTAGCTCTGCAGTTGCATTGTAAGTATATAGAGAAATTCATCTCTCAAACGTTTAGTGATATTTATGCTAATGAACATTCAGATTAAGCATAAATGGCTTTCACATGTTGGTTGTTTAAGAGGAACTGGCAGAGTATCTATTGAAAAGCTGACACTGTGGAGTCCTGGGACAATTGAAAATAAGCCAAAATTTACTTTCTTGAGATACACATAAGAACTAGAGAATGTGTGTTTCACAAAGAGCCATAATTTTTTCCTGATCTCATTTCTCTCTCCTACCTCATTCAAAATTTCTATGCCATAACTTACAAGAGCCCAGAATACTAGGTTATGTCAGAACAGCCATGTGCAGCTGTGCAGGCTGTGTACTGCACAACTCCAGGAGGCACCACTGATAAGACCAAATCTATAATTTTGCTGAAGAAAGGCTATTTAATTTTGTGAGGACCCAATGAGAATGACAGTCCCTCCCAGAGCTGTGCAGGGCAGTGAAGTGAGAATGGTAGCCCTCATCAGCTTGATCTTCAAGGCCAAATTACACAAATATGCTTCTCTAACTCCCAGTCCAGTGGTTTCTCAACTGTGCCGTGTTTGTTTTCCATCTCCACATTCAAACTGAGGGAACTGGTCCATCAAAGGTATTCAGTCTTTGTTTAATGCATGATCTCCAGTTTAAATACCCTGCAACTCAGGAGATAAATATTTAAGCATGCCCCTATAACCTAGTTTTCTTGGGTTACTACCTATTTTTTTCAAGAATGCCTGGAACTTCTCATTTTATTTTATTAACAAGATATGTGGGAGTAGTAGGTATCTTATTTTTAAAATACTGGACTAACCTTAACTATCATTTTGTACTGCAGTTTTGAAAAGTTTGCCTGACTGTGCTTACAATTATAGTGTGCTCGAATCTAGTTCTTCAGGTGATCTTTCACATTATGAGATATCAATTTCAAATTGTCACTGTTATTTTCAAGATCTATGACTGTTTTGAGGGGCTCTATCTGGTTTTACAAAATAAAGCATGTGTATTGCTGAAAACTGCATGGCTCCTGGAGGCTCTGGTCTGAACTGTATTCCAGAGGGATGAGAACTGCCTACAGCGGTCATTACAGTTTCCTCATAGTGTTTCTTAAGGAGGGAGTTGAGTGCAAAAGGCATTCCGCTATTGGGCCCTAACCAAGCCAGGCACAGAAGCAAATGCCATTGAGAATGTGGTTGCAGACCTTTCAATACATGGTTAATGTAAGCACATTTCTTTAACTGAAGAAAGAGGCTCTTGAATAATATTGGCTAACATTTTCAGGGGTAATGACCATATGCTTTGCTCTGTTATAAGCTCTTTGCATGAATTAACTCATTTAAACTCACAACAACCCTACAAAGTAGGTACTATTATTATTATTATTTAAATGATCATAGAGAGGTTAAGTAACTTCCCCAAAGGCATACAGCATGTAGCCTGGGAGCTAGGATTTGAACCCAGAGAATGTTCTTAATTGTGCAATTAATCACTATGCCATGCTGCCATAAAAATACCTACTGTATGAAGCCTAGAAGATAAGGCATATTCAGTAACTTTTAGCTATTATAATACTACAATTTGGGGATACTTTTATATGTCAGGCACTGTACATATGTTATCTCATATAATACTCAGGATAGCCCATTCTTTATGGATGAGAAAACTGGGGTTCAGAGAAATTCAGTAACTTGCCCAAGGCTACAGAGCTAATGAGTGGTAGAGATGGGATTCAAACCCTGCCTGTCTAATTCCAAAATTATGTCTTATCCACATGGTTGAATTAGTCTGCCAGTCTATTTACTCCCTAATGGCCAAGATCCTAATTTGTCTTACACTATGAAAACCAGTCATAGGCAACGAAATGAGCAGAAATTTGCAAAGTACATAATTTGCTTTTAAACAAAAATCTAGTTTAAAAAATATTGCCAATAATATTGCCACAGTCCTTCTTGGCTAATTACCTACCCAGAGTTTATTAGTTTTTGCTTGGCATGTCTTGAGATGCTTTTCCCTTCTCAGTAGTGTAATGATACTTCTGTAAAATACTTGTTTAATTTTTCTGAGCATGTTTGGGATGGGTTGCACGTGGGAATCTTTATTATCTATAGGCAGAAAAAAATCCACCTGCAGACCCTGTGGGCACTGTCTGAGGTACAGAAGATGACACCAAGAGAGAGGATGTGGCTGAAGAAGGTCCAGGCAGCTGATAAGGAGGCCAGGAAGCTAAAGTAAGTGACCTTCCCTTAGTGCCCTGGGCCCTGGGCTGCTTCCCAGGGCTCTAGAGGAATTTGCTGAAGAAAAGCAAAAACCACAACAAGAAAATGCACATTCTCATTATATATTTATCAGTTTATTCATTCACTCATTCCCTCAAAAGATGGTTATTGAGCCATAGATGGTTATTGGATGCCAGGCACTATTAATAACAGGCTTTCAGTCTTGTGTGAAAAGAAGGATTGAATATCAGGGAGGTTATTAGGAATGAAAATATAAGGTCAGCCTCCAGACGAAGCCTCTTTGTTGCTGACACCTTCTGTACACAGCACCGTGAGGGGGTGATATGGTGGCCTCACTATTCTGTCCACACTCCCCAGGTGTTTGCTAAACCCCTCTGCCCAGAGCCCTGGCTGCTCTGTACCTGCAGGAAATTGCTGGCTTTAGCAAGGAGCCTGGAAACAACTCTGTTCTGTCAGGTAAAGCCCTTCACAGTCTACTCAGGGCATGCTGCTGGTGTGAGAGATCACAAGTGTTTAGAGTTTACACATGAAAAGGGGGTTCCAAAGAGCCCCAAACTCCCAATTTCTCAAAGACTGATTTTTCAGCTGGTATGTGACCCAATTTCCTAATTTTTCTTCTTCTTTCTTCCTCTGCCAATTTTTTGGTGGCTTAGAAGCCCCAACAAAGAAATAGAGAGACAAAAAAAGATATGAAACTCAAATCTGTCCATTTTGTGACCTTGTTAATGTACCTGAAAAATGATTCTAGGTGTCCCTGTACTTACAGTGAATATCATGATGAACCAAGTAAGAACCTGAGAGATGATTTTCCCTTAACACATGTTTCCTTTAATAAATGTGGGAAAAGATTTCTGTCAAAGTGCTTCCTGGGCAGTCGTGTGCTGGTGAATGTTTTACAGCCCCCTCTGGGCTTGCGGGGGCCGGAGGGGTAGCTACTAATTTGTTTGCTGATTCTGTTGTGTAAATGGCCACTTTCAAGTTACCAATGTGATATCATTCAGTATTCAGTTGGAAGATATGTGCAAACCAGTACACCACTAAGTGTGGATTTTGCTGAAGAAATATAGTCACTAAAGTTGTTTAGACTGTTGCATCAACTCACAGTCCCAGATCTATTTCTAACACCTCAGGAATGGCAATATTTCCGGGGTACCATGGTTCATGTCATTGGTTGAGGGTGAAAGGAAAATTAAATCTCTGACAGGAACAGATTAAAAAGGCAATTTAATAACTTGCACATTACAAATTATTTTTCAAATTAAAACTATTTTTTAATATGCAAAAAAGTCATAGATCTTCCTCACGGCATTTAATATTTTTGTTATTAAAGGCAATGATTTTTAAGTAAGTTTGTTCTTGATTTTATGAATAAATTGCATTGGAGTGGTTTTGATTATTGTTTCCAGGATTCGAGAAAGGTCATGTGTTTTAGGTAGAAAACGACTCCAAGGCCATGAGCATTATAATGTACCCATTTTATAGACAAGAAAATTTGACTACAGGGATATTCAGTGATTTTTCAAGAAATCTAAGTATAAATTAGCATACAAGTAATCACAAGAACTCAAATCTTTCCTCCAGTTTAATAGCAGGTCTATTAAATTCGACTCTCCTATTGTAGAGGAAACAGAAAATGTCTGAGAAAAATTCCCCTTCATAGTGGCTTTCATATTCTTTTCCATAAATTCTTTGAAATGCAGGTCTGTTTTCCGCATCTATGGGTTTGTTATCCAGTTATTCATATGTGTTGGGCTCTCTACCGGGCATCGGAGACACACTCCTGTCTGTTGTCAGCACAGGCCGAGAGCACACAGGGATGGCACCACCCTCTTCCCCTGAGTTCTGGGTTCTTGAGGGTGAATAAAGAGCCAGCATCCTGCGTGTTTTAAAGGAAAATCGAGTGGGGCTGCACTGCACTCACGTGATGAAGGAGAGACCGCGGGCCTGGCTGCCCGACACCCCAGTCTGCCTTTTGAAACAGGGATCACACGTGTAATGTAGATGTGGTTTTAGCAAATTGCAGCTCTTTTTCTATGTTCACTTTATGCAGAAAGCTTGTGGCAGAAAAATATGAAGAAAACAACAAACGAATGCAAGAACTGAGATCTCGGAACTTCCAGCAGCTGACTGTGGATGTGCTCCACGTGAGTGCGCTTCTGTTTTCAATTTTACAAAAGACCTTTTCTTGCCTCAGATTCTTCAGATTCATGGGGCCAGTTGGGTAGGAAAAGGGACAAGGTAGGGAAAAAAAGCATCCAGACCAACTCTGCCCAATTCCAGGCTGGACTGGGATTTGTTTTAGAACGTAGGCCAACAATTAGTGATGGCACTAATTCAAAGCAAGTGCCTGCTGTGTAAGGATGACTTAATCTGCACTGAATGAACAACTGAAGAGTTAAAAGTATGACTTTGCAGAACAAATGTGTGTCTATCTAATTTTGAATTTTAGCCGTGCTATTGTTGCTTTACTTCTTTAGTCCACTGTTCTTTTTCTGTCTTATTTTTCTTTCTTTCCCTCTTTATTTTCTGTCTCCCATCCATATCATCATGCATTGCGTTAATAACCCCTTTCAAACTTTGGAGAATTATCATACATATCCAATAATAGGGTTGCAGACTCACATGAAATGCACCCCAAATTCATGTCCTCTGCATCCCAAGCCTCTGCATACCGTCCCCTAATGGTTAAAAATATCTTCATTGGCCTTGGTGTGGATTTTGATACTTAAGGTAGTCTTTCTTCAGGGTTGTATTTGGATAATAGACATCAACACCAACCTCCTAGCTCTTTGGTAAAAGCAATTGGGGAAGGAGTCCTTTTTAAGGAAAACTTTATTGTCTCAAATTCTGGTTATTTGTTCACTGGTGATCCCTGCCTCTGAGGGAGATTCTTTCCTTTAGCAGGAAGAACCAAGCCCCTGAGGCTGTGGGGATGATCCCTGAGGTCTGGGGATGCTCATTCTACTGTAGCTCAGTAATCAGAGGGCTCCGCACCCTGGGGTGTGCCGGAGCCCTGGGCAGAGCTCACTCGCAGACAAGGCAGAGCATGGGAACGTTGTTTTCTGCCTCCCTCTGATTGGTGATCCACCTTTCTCAATTACTTAGTGGTTGGGAGTGCTTTAGAGTTCTGAAAACCCAAAGCTGGAGCAGATGGGGGCCCAGCCTACATTGACCTTAGGAGTCTCTGTCCATCAGGCCCTTTAGTAGACAGTGTGTACCCAGCTGACACTGCTCCATCCCAACCCCTATTCTCCACCATCTCTCACTCCCAGGGTAGCTGGCCTCAGAGGTGTGGGAGTGGGATGGTTCCTGCTCACAGAACCTTAGGGTGGAGAAGTTGCCTGCTGAGGGGCAGCAGTGTCAGACCCCTACTCGGGGAAGGGTCTTGACACCACCAAGCCCCCTGCAAACACTGAGCACCCTCCTTCAGCTCCCCAGGTACTTTCGAGGCCCTGAAGTGATGACTTGTGGAGGTGGGTCATCTTCCCTCAGGATTGAGACTGCAGATTCCCGCACATCCTCAACAAGAGTCTGGCATGATGATAAGAATTCTGTGTTTGTTAATAAATGTAAAATACTTGTTTAATCAGCTGATAAAAACCAGGACTTTTTTTCTGGAATGCTCAGGGTCCCCTGCTTCTAAGGGATTTTACCCCCAGAGATTGGAAATTGAGAAGTACAGATGTGATAATATTTTGTTTTATAAAGCCTAAATAACTTTATTCTTAAAGTTAGCATATGGCAAATAAAAATGTAGTTTCAAGTACGATCTTACATTTTAATGTCTGATAATTCACTTAACTTCTTTGTTTTTCTTCATTGGCCTTAAAAATAATCATTTCTGTGTTCTTTTTCATTTCCAATATGATTACTAGTAGTGTGAAGCAACAACACTGTATGAGGTCCTGTCTCTTCTATAAATTAGGGCCCTTGGGGGATCCTAAAGTCACTTAAGATTTTATTTGCTCTATATTATCCTATAGAACATGGGAGTCCAGATCTTGGCCCAGTTCAAATGAGGAAAGTGAGGATTTCACAGAGATTTTATGAAGTCCCAACTCATAACCTCCACAGTGTCTGCCTAGTTTCTCCCAATTCCACCCCCATCCATCAGCAAGGAGCAAAGGCAGGCGGGAGGTGCCTGCCGCTGTCTTGACCAGAGATGGTGGTTCATTCTTTGGTTGTGTAAGATTCAGTATCACCAGCATCTTGGGTTCTGAGCTTTCCAGAAGCAAGTTTCCTAAGTTGCATATTGATGGGGGCAGGAAGTGCTCCAGGCAGCCCCTGGCTCTTGAAGAGAAGACCCTCCTTGGGCTGATTCTGCCCAGCGTGCAGGGTTGTTCAGCACCCCAGGTCTCTCGCCCGCCCTTGTGCAGTTACATCAGCCATTTCCCTCTGACCCATCAGTAGCATCCCACTTTCTCTCTTTCAAATGTCACTGCCTCTTCAGGAGAACTGTCTTTGACCTCTCAGGTCCACAGTCTACTAGCCCTCCTCCAAATTCTTATGTTTTCTAGCAATGCTTCTCAAACTTCAAAATGTACCTGAATCACCTCTTGGTCTTGTTGAAATGTAGATTCTGATTTGGCTGGTCTGGGGTGGGGCCTGGGATGCTGCATTTCTAACAAACTCCCTGGTGATTCCAATGCTGCTGGGCCAGGACCACACGCTGATTAGTAATGGACAGAAATTGGGGTTCTTGAAAGCAGCTTCAGACGAAGGAGGATCTGGAAAAGCCATGATGAGCGGACCTTCTTATAATCTCTTTAGGAAAAAAGAGCATTTAATGGGAATTGAAGAAAAGGAGGGGTAACCTGAGGGAAAGCTTTCTTGTTTCCCCTGGAGGAGGATGGAGAGAGGAGGCCAGGCAGAGAGGAGACCAGTCTGATCACATTCACAGGCACAGGAGTGAGGCAGGCGTAATATATTCAGAGAACCAAGGAGGGGAAGCTGACACTTTGCAGATGGACTGAAGGGTCTAGACATCTCACGGAAAGGCATCAGTGAGCTGAAAAGGATGAAATACAGTGTGAGAAATAAGCTGGATTAATCGGATGCAAGAGGCTAAAGAAAAACATGATTAAGAAGGAGAGAAGGAAGAGGCACACATTCCTGTCTTTGCCCAGATGCACATTTGTGGTTGAATTTCTTCCTCCTCTTGCTGGGGCTCTGTTCTTTAGTCCTCTTCCTTCTGTCTGGCTGGCTGAAGCAAACCTCATTATATTTCAAAAGCAGTTGTAGGAGGTAGAATCACAGTTAGGGGAGAGATAGGCTGGCTGTGTCACCTCTTAAATGTTATAACAATTCTTTGGGGCATTTAGGAGAGTGGCTTGCTTTGTTTTTCAGATCCTGACTGATGGGGCCTTTTACGCTGGCAGGCATTTTCTGCTCCACTGAATTTGGGCTTTGAAATCTTGAAGCGTAGTTGACTGTGGAATCATGTTGGCACCATTTCTTTAAAGGATGGTAGCTTAAAACAACTAGATACCACGATGCACACACTAAGCCCAGTCTTTCTTTTATCCTGGGGTGTATGCATGTGTGATGGTTTCTGTGAAAATTGTGTGGCAGATCAGGCCTCCAAATGTGAAATAGTCCTGGGGATCAAAGAGAAGATCAAGTCTTGCTCCTTCTAAGAGAAGCAATTATAACAATTCTGTTCTCTTCAAAGAGAACCTCAGAAAATCAAAGTCAACTGAGAGTCCAAATACTTGTTTTCAAATAATTTCTGAAGTGCACACAAAGGCACATTTCGTGCAGTCTCTGCTTTTTGCACTATCAGTGATCCTTTGAAATGTGGAGCCAGTTTCACCTCCTGCAACAATTATTATACAGTACATAAAATGGACTTCTTAAAAATATTTTATGACTATATTTCCACAGATGCCACATCACAGTGTAGCACAGCTATGTTTTACTTATTCATTGAAGATTAGTTTGAACTTTCTCCTTTTGATAAGAAGACGCTCTTGGAATAGTTCTCCATGAAAGCCATTTATCCAGGAAAACAGGTCAATTCAGCATTAGCTCTGGGTGGCAAACACACACACACACACACACACACACACACACACACACACAGATTAGTTGAAATGCCTATCGAAACATTTGAGAAGTTTAACTTTTATTTTTTTGAAGTGGAAACTCTTTCATGTCACCTTTTAGATCTCTTTCTTTTAGGAAATTGAAATTCATAGAATCACAGAGCTTTTAAAGCTGGAGGAGAGCTTTAAAAGACATTATCGAAGCCAGCACCTCTAGTCTTGAGACAAGGAAGCTGAGCAGGGCTAGACATCCTGCCCGCCTCACCCTCACCATGACCCTGACGCTCAGGCCAAGAGAGGTTACATGCTTTGCCCAAGGTCACCTGCCGAGTTAATTCAGAGCTGTTCCTCTCATCCCAAGCTGCCTTCTTGAGATTTGAAAATGTTATCATGTTTAAGGGAAAGGATTAGGTAGGCTTTTGTTTCTAAGTCGTCTTCTAAACAAGAATATTGTTTCATTTGTGGTAATGCTGTTTCCTCTGATCAGCTTCTCATGAATTGTTCATTACTTTCTGCAAGGAATTTGATGACCCAGCTTCAGAGAACCTGCCTGAGTCTCAGCCCATTCCTTCCCTGGACCTTGGCACACTTGGGTCAAGTGTAGAGGACACCGTAGCTGACCTTGGAGATCATGGTATGAGTTTGCATCAGCCTGCAGAAGGCTGCTCTTGGATGGCATGTGCATTGGTGAGGCTGGCCCTCCAGTGAGCCTGGCCGGCCTCTAGGAGAAACCTTGGGTGTATGCGGCCACCTTCTGTCAGTTTGCCAGAGCTGGGCTGTAGTGGTGAAGAGCAGAGAAGCCGAGGGCTTTGTCCATCCTCTCTTGTCTTTGTCATAGTGAAGATGAGCTGGAAACTTGCACCAGATGAGAGACCTCCCCTTCTACATGAGTTAAACAACATCACTACTAACATGTGTAAGACTGTGAATGCTCTGAAGTAAGTTGTTTCCCTGGCCCTCATGAACCAGAAAAAAAATGCTCAGAGCTGTCAGCCAAACTGGGGAGATATGTCATAGCCTAATGGTATAAAACATGAGCTTTAGAGTAAAAAACTGGCCCTATCAGGGAAGACCCTGGCAACAATCTGTCTAGGTCTCAGTTTCCTTTACCATGAAACAAGAATAAAGCAAATTAGCTAAGGCCTGTGACGTGCTCTCAGCTCCATGTCCAGCACATGGTAAAAGCCAAAGAGAGGGAAGCAGTTCATGGCCCCGAGGGGCAGGGTTGGGAACGTGGGGCCTCGCAGTCCTGTACCCCTCTCCCCAGGGCCGCTGACAAGTGTCAGGAACATCGTAGGCACTCAGTGAATATTCCTTGAGTGAATGAATGTGTGGATGAATGACATGTTGTCTCGACCTCTGAGAAGCAGATGCCAAGACGGGACTAAAAGTGCAAAGATATTATTAGAGGAAATGTCTGCATAAAAGGAGTTAGGAAAGGAGCTAGGAAAGGCTGAGAGAACTGTCAGACCGCAATTTGAGTCTCCTTGCAAGTGAAGAGAGAGGTTCGCTGGATGAGCACTAGTCTGCGAGGCAGTCAGAGGCAGCCAGGACGTCAGGAAGTGCTTCAGGAGACTTGGAGGCTGCGTGTCCCTGCTGCAGTGGGCCTGGGGTGGGGATGGCAGAGGGGCATGGTAGCCTCACTCTCCTTGTGGGTGAAGGTCTTGAGGTGCATCCTCGTGGCTGGAACTCTCTTTGGCAGTAGCTGAGTTCTCTTTCCAAAGAATGGAGGTAGTGAAACTTGGATTTGGCTGGTCATCTCAGCCCAAATTTGCATTTGATGTCTTCCTGATAGAGCTGTTAGAGCTCGTGCTGCCTTCTTCAGCTGTGAGGAGACTAGGACCTGATGCTCTTCAGGTTGCCATTTGCCAACTTTTGAAATGGTGTTTTGGAAGCCACCTGGTAATGGGTGTTATTGGCAGACAAATATGTGTATCAGATGGATTTGCATTTAGATTCTTTTCAGGTATTTATTTATTTATTTATTTGGCTGCATTGGGTCTTAGTTGCAGCATGCAGGATCTTAGTTGTGGCATGCAGAATCTTTTCGTTGAGGCACGCGGGCTCTTCATTACAGGGCGCAGGCTTATCTCTAGTTGTGGTGCTTGGGCTCTAGAGCACACAGTCTCAGTAGTTGCAGCACGTGGGCCCAGTTGCCCCGTGGCATGTGGGATTCTAGTTCCCCAACCAGGGATGGAACCTGCGTCCCCTGCATTGGAAGGTGGACACCCAACCACTGGACCACCAGGGAAGTCCCCAAGTATTTCTTTAATACATTATTTGTTATTTTACAAAGGTAAAATTTGGAAATGTAGAACTGTCCCCTGGGCCTTTCTTTCCAAGGCTATAAAACCAAGGGCTAGGCAGACCTTTGAGTAGCACCGATATGGATGGCCTGTGCACTGCTGGAGGGCCATCGCCATCTAGAAAGAGGAAGCCCCAGGACAGGGCGTTGAGTGGGTGGTCTAGGATCAAGAGGCCTGGGCCCAGCCTCCAGATTTCAGATAGGAAAGGGTACTTATTTCACAGACGAGAAGCCAAAGACAGTAGGTAATTTGCTCAAGGACTCCAAAGTTCCTGCTTTCTAGTGCAAGTTACTCCTAAGCTAGCTCTGACCACAGAGCTGCCAGGACTCTCAGGCTGGCATCCTCCTTACCTTGTCCTTTGTCTTCTGTTGGGAGGTTTTGGTATGGCAGACCATGTGTTGAGTTACCAGCCAAACTGGAAGTGGGTCAATCCACTCCTTTGCCCACCTTGTTCACTCCGTAAGGAAACTACTTAGATGCCCATTATAAGCTGTGAGAGCCAAAAACACATAGTAGTTTTAGGTGGGCCAAATGCCTTGTAAAATACTTTAAACATTTCCCTTATTTTTTCCTCTCTGTAAATTCATATTTTCTAATTTATGTTCTTTCTTAAATATTAAATTGAAAAGGGAGACTATGAAGAACTATGAAAATGTAGACTTTGGGTTGATGATTGGTTAGATGGTGGGTAATTGCAAGATGGTTAGTGACCTCATAGCTAAATCATGAAACTTTGAGACAGGAAACTTTAATTTGTTGATGAACTCTGAAGTGGTTAATTATTACCCCCATTTTCTTTGCCTTATAGAAGATTTGACTCCAAACTTTCAGCACCCAGAGGAGGTTGTAATTTATTTTTTATCTAGCTTGTATATATAAAATAAAATTACACAATCATTTTTTTTAAGCTCCTGCAGCAAATGTTTAATCAGTCTTAGATGCTGAATTGGGAAATTCCCTCTGGGATTGAGGAGTTAGTTGCAGAGAAACAAGACAGGGTGAGGCATTATTTACATCTGATATGCATTTAGTTGACAATAGCTGATTTAATCTAGCTGAAGTCACGGATAACCATTATAATCAAATGAGAAAGCATGACTGGAACATTGAAGAAATTATTCCTATTTAACTCCTTATATGTAATGCTGATGATTACTTGCACATTAATTTTTACCAGGAGCTTCATTACACTCTAGCCTTATTTTTAGCAGCTCACAGCTGAGTTTCAGAATAACATTTTTTGCAAAGCTGGAATAATAGCCTGGGACTCAGGGGCCCCAGACCCACCCAGAACATGGCTCTCATAATGCGGAGGCTGCACTGGTGTCAGCCTTGGCTGCCCACCCAGAGCCTGACCAGCTGTCACTTAATTTCCTTTTAAGCCACTCCTTGAGCGAGTCCTGAGCCCCTTCACTGTGCTCAGAGAAAGCTTAGACCTCAAGGGGGTCGTAATTTGCTTGCTCGTAGGAAGCCCACATGCCCTTTTTTAGTTGTAGGCTGACGTATGACTTATGGTGCCATCTCTTCCCTTTAAATGTTAAGGTGATTTGAACTCTGTCAGACAATGATATAACTTTATTGTTTTAATTTAAAAAAAGAAAATGTTTACTTACTGCAATTCCACTTCTAGATAGTTACCAAGAGAAATGAAAACATGTTTACAAGAAGATCTGAACACAAATGTTCTTAGCAGTTGTGTTTATAGTACCAAAAAGTAGAAACAAGTCAAGTGTCAATCAACAGGTGAGTGGATAAACAAACTTGTAGTTTATCCATACGGTGTAATACTCAGCAATGAAAAGAAGCAAACTATCAATACACACAAGCATGGGTAAATATCAAAACACTGTGCTGAGAGAAAGAAGCCACAAACAAAAGAATTCCTATGGAATGATTCATTTTTCTATGAAGTTCTAGAACTAGCAGCACTTGTCTCTAGTGATAGAAATGAGGCCAATGGTTGCCTGGGGATCGTGGTGTTGGAAATCGACTCCAAAAGTGCACAAGGAGCCTCTTGTGGTGATGGTTACCCAGATGTATATATTTGTCAAAACTTATTGAACTCTATACTTTAAATGAGTACATTTTATTGTCCATAAATTATACCTCAGTAAGGCTGATGAATTAAAAAATATATTGATAAAATATCCAGGAAAAAAAAGGAAAAAGGAAACATGAGTAATGCCTATTAGCCTGCATTTTAGCTAATGAATGGCTGAGAGAGACTGTCCTGAAGTCGTGGAGCTAGAAGGCAACCAGGAGGATCTCTAGATGTTATTTGGGACACAAAGTCCTTAGTCCAGAAAATGATCGTGGGGTTTTCTTCTAATGTCAACCGAGCAACATTGTCTTCCACAAGGAGTGTTAATAGAGTTTGGGGTCTTCTCTTAGGAAGTGAGAAGATGAGGGGCTGGAATCCCTTGGCTACTCTCTCAGTGTTTTTGGTTGGAGGGCTCATGTTGGTGTGGTTGGGAACCCATACCAATAGGTCTAAGAAGACCTAGGACGCACGAAAGCAGCCTGAGCATAACAGAACAAAACATAACAGCCCAGACTCCAAACCCACCCAAGACAGAGACGCTGGTGGGTCTGCTTGGCTTGTCAGCCCTCGGAAAAGACGACCATGTGCTGGAGGCCATGTCCATGTTTCCAGATGTCCCATCACCTCCAGAGCTCTAACCATCTTAGAGACTTGATTGATGAATATAAATTGATGGTGGTTCTGTTTCATATTTGTCATGTATTCCACTGAGTTACATTTGTGTTTCCTACTGACTCTCACATTTACTCCCAGGAATAGGCCCCTGCAGTCACTCCCTAATTTTCTGAGCTCTAGAGGATAATTAGAATGAAGCTAATATTGAATGAAGATGTGCTGATTCCCCACCCTGAGGCATATTTAATAATTCAGAGTGCTTCTTCTGCATGATAAGCTGGGTAGGTACCTCTGGTTGAAATTTGAAAGATTATATACCAGTTGAAAAATTGAAGTGGATGCAGAATAACACCTGCCCAATCAGCTACTTCACTGTTGTGTCCTAAGCAGGCATAATAGAAATAAGAGGAATATCAGTCTCCACACATGGACCTCTCAAAATAACATTCTCAAAATAATGTTCTCACCTGGGAAAGCTGTATGCGGATTCCATGATCCACCCCTTAGCTAAACATAAATTAGACAGTAGTTATTAACCTAAGGGTTCTGCTGATAGAGCAGAGAGCATCTGTTTTTGTTTTTTTTGCCCTGCCCTATCATGGTTCAGGTTTGGAATGAATCAGTTAAGCAGAAAATTAAATAAGCATCAATCATGGCTTTAAGGTAAGATAGACACAAAATATAATAGACTAAAACCTCATATAATATGTGCTTCAGACAGCATTTTGGACATACCATGGTGTGGTTTTCCTTTAGTCGATGAAATTGTTTTCCATGCATGCAATTTCACAGTTGTGCTCAGGGCTCCTGCACACCGCCTGGAGAGCATTGTCATGATGCCCAAGGGAAGCTAAGAGGCCATAAGAAACGAACATAGTAATACTGGACAGTGCCTACTTCCAGTCACACGAGTGTCTTTGACTCACATGCTAATTTTTTGTTTAAGTGATTGAAATATTCTGCTTTGGTGTTAAGGCCAGACTTTAATTTAGCTATTTGTAATAGGCATTTAAATTTGTCCTCTCCGATCTTTGTAAAGGAGCTTTCTGTTCTGTTTTGTGGCAGTGAGACCTCCTCACTATCATCTCTAGATTCGCTTGTCAAACTTTCATTTTTTTCAAGTGAAATAACATATATCCAGGGAAAAAAAACAACAACAACAATAACAAAACCTTTCTGGCAAGGAACTACAGCAGTATCTAATTCCTTTTGTCACTCATGACTAGCAGCATTTTCCATTGACTTCTCTTTTTCTCTTGCTTCTAAAAAAAAATTTTCAAAATAGAAAAATAGGAAACCTACAAAAATATCCAAAATGATTGTCATGTTTCAAAGTAGTATGTCTGTGTGTGAGCAGTAATATGAATTTGACTTACTCTTAAAAAACCCATTTTTCCATGTTTTTCTTCAGAATGTTTGTGATGCTGTCAGCATTTAGAGCTCCCCAGCTGGACTCGTCTCTGAGGTTGCAGGATGGGGTCTTTGTAAATTCCCCTTGCTGTTCTGTGCATTGGCATCCACGTGTCAGAATGCATGTCATACGAATCATGAATGTGTAGTGTGACCCCTACACACCCCACTTCACAGCTGACCTTGACCATCCTTTCCTGCTAACTCTGGACTTGTTTGGGTTACTTTTTCTGGCATGGCTCCTTTAAATTATTAATGGGAGTTTCTTCTTACTATGAGAGATGAGCCGGCTAAGTACAGAGCTGTAGATGAGTTTAAGATGCCTGCTACCTTTCACTACATTTTGCACCTGGACGTTTGGGGTTGTAGAGATCAAAGTGACTTTACTCTTTTTATAGCTCAGATTAATTTTCTCTTTTGAATCTAGTAAAAATGAGCAAACCCAACTCCTCTCCCCAGCTTAACTCCATGTGGCCTGTTTTCCTGGCTTCAAACAGCTTAGAATTAAATTAACTCCCCTCTTTCCCTCTACCTTCCACCTCCCCACAACCCCATTTTAAGATATAATTTGACAGTTTACACAAGCAGTTGTTTATGACATGTGACCTCTAATTATACATTTGGCCTCCTTTTATTTGTGAGATTACACATTTTGAACAAGGCTAACCTTTGTGTGTTTATGGTGCCCTGGATGAGAAATTTTAGTGGTGTACTTGAGAGGGCTAGAAAGTGACTACTGGTTGAGAAAAAGCAGGTTTGGGGAAAAATTTTAAATGCTTAAAATTTAGCTTTGTGTCATTGATGAAGAACATGGGCCAGTGCCCTGGCTGTGCAGTCGTGTTCATAGGCCATGTTCGCACCTGCTCCTGGGAATGCCAGCGTTCTTTGGCACCGTCCTGATGTCATTCCATACCTCGCCTCCTACTTTTTATTCAGTAAATCATACACCTACATTTTGTTGATCTCAGCTCAAAATTCCACCCAGCAGGTATCCTGGTGAGAGTATATGTTTTCTATTGTATTGACAATATTCATTGATTCACATTTGATGATACCCCTGAAAGGCATTCACATACAGGAGTGTGTCACAGCCCCGCCGCTGAGAGCTAGTAAGCCAGTCCCTCGCTACTTAAAGCATGGTCTCTGCACTCATATCACTGCTGTCCTGAGGACCTGTAAGAAATGCAGAATCTTAGACCCCATCCTAGACATGCTGGATCAGAAGATGCAAAATCCCAGTGATTCATCTGCACATTAAAGTTTGAAGAGCACTGGGCTAGGCTCTAAGCTCAGTGAGCGTGTGAACCATGCCTTCTGGTTCATCTCTCAGTTTTTTTGTATTTCCATGACTTTTTAAAAAATTGTAGTTGATTTACAATGTTTCAGGTGCACAGCAAAGTGATTCAGTGACAAGTGTGTGTGTGAGTGTGTGTGTGTGTGTGTGTATGTATACCTATATATTCTTTTTCAGATTCATTTCCATTATAGTTTGTTACAAGATATTGAATATAGTTCCCTGTGCTATATGGTTTATCTTTTTATTCTCACTGGTGGACATGGTGACTGGCTCTGAGTTGATGCTTGGTAAATATTTGTTGAATGAATGACTAAATCTAGGGGGAAAATCCTATAAGAGCACTAATGCTTTTTGTCATAAACAGCATACATTTCTTGCACAGATTAATTCAGTTGGGCAAACAGTAGAATAACAAGTTACCAGAAGAGGCTAATTTGTGTGCATTGGTGTTCACCTATAATTTTTGTCTCCTTCTTCTTAAGGGAGATAGATTGTAATCTAATTTTCCCAGATGGATACTGGAAAGATGAAAAATAAAGGAGGCGTTTTGGAGACCTGGGAATAGAAATCCTCCATGTCTGCTTTTTAAGTAGCCTAGGCTTTTCCTCTTTCTTTATAGATACTCTTACATTTAAATAATCTCTCATGGAAGCCACCAACAGTGCCAAAAATATGGTTTCTTCTTCTGCAATAATAATAGATCAGTATTTAGTTTAATAAAAGTGGTCACATCACCATAAGGTAATCCTCCCAGACTCCTTAACATATTTGCTGAGTGTATTCCCATTAACAGGAATGACGGGGTTTGGGGAAGCATAGTCTGTGTCACAGGCACACACATCTCTTGTTTACATCCGCTTAGTCTCCCCATGGAATCCATGGCAAACTTTATGTGTGACAGTGTGAGCAGACATTGGTTGGTGGATTACGCTTTCTTTTTTAATAGCAGGTTTGGTCGGGCCCCCATATAAAATATTTTTCATGGTTGGTGGGTCGGGTCCTCTGGGAAACAGACCCCGAGACTGAGGTCGAAGTACAAGAGATGATTGAGGGTAACGTCTGCTGGAAGAAAAATGGAAGGGGATCAGGAGTAGGCAGAGAGAGTCTGTGATGCAGGTCTGACACCTGGGAAAGGTGAGCAGGAAGGAGGGAGAGTGGGTAGGAAGAGCTTCAGACTTCATTAAAGTTCTGAGACAGCCTCCATCAGCCAGATGGGGAGCTTCTAGATCAAAGATTTCCCATAGAGGAATCTTGTGTTGGGCAGAAATGTTGTGCCTTACCATCGCCACCAGCTCCAGCGCTCAGCAGGGCCCCAAGATGCTGCAGGTGGAGTCTGGCAGCCCGCTGCATGTGCTGCAGCTAAGCAACAAGTTTGTGGGAGGAGAGCTGAGAGACACTCTCCGTAGATGCCACAGCAGTAGGTCATCTGAGTCATCCATATGCTTGAGATGACAAAAATAGTATTTGGATAAACAGTCTATAATTCAATACTTTTCTCTAACTTCAAGTAACCTTACCTCCAATATGTTCAAAGTAAGAATGACTGAAACTTCTGGAATAACCACAGACATTTCACAAAACTCCACTGGACTGGAAGCCACGAGTGTACTTGAAAGAGGTTTGGAGCCAGACTTTATCTTTTCCCCGCTTCTGCCATTTACCAGCTGTGTGAACCTGGGCAAAAAAGTTATATTTCCAAGCCTCAGTTTTCTCATCCATATAATGGGAGTAATAGTAATACCCAATCTTTGGGGGTTAAGTGAGGAATAAATTAGATGATACACAAAGAACTTAGCATAGTACATGAAACATAGAAAGCGCACAACAATCTCTTACTGAAAACATACCATGTCAAAGCAAGTTGCAGTATTTTCTCAAGTTCCACATAAAACCTTTGCAATTGTTGATGAGATAATTCAGTTTTTAACCACCCAGGAGACCTTCTGATTATAGTTTATAAGCACCTTCACTCTATGAATTAAGTATGATTTGGAATACAATACTTTTTTTGCTCTAGTTTTTGCACATGGGAAATGCAAAATGACTCAGGCTCATTAGTTCCCCCCGTCAAATTATGGCCTTAATTATGTCCATCTGGGCCAGTTTGTTTAGCACCAAGAAAAATTACCTTCTTTGTCAAGACCATAGGCAGCCCCCAGAGCAAAAGCTGAGTCTCTACAGATATGTGTGTTCTCCTGTTCACGGGTCAGGAGTGCCGTTGTTATACCGGGAAGCAGAACCTAGGACAAAGTTACTGCTTTAAAAGATGCTCCTTTGCCAGCCATCCTGAGCCTGTAAACTGGCAGCTAAAATTTCTAGCTATTTTCTCTAAAAACATTATAAATGTAAAAATATTTTGTGCTAAGGAGCATAATAAGGACAAGAATATACATTCTTTTTTCCACTGTAGTCTCATTTGGGATTTAGGCCAAACTCAGTAGATCAAAATAAAGAGCTTGGTAGGCATAACTATATGACTTTTGCAATGAAATATTCAAGTAACGCATGCAGTTATTTTAATGGAACTCTCTGCTCTGGGTTTGTAATGAAATGAGGGAGCTTTTCTGGATCACAGGGATTTGTTCTGTACTCTACCTTGGAGGTTGTATGTATGAGTGACCTCCTGGTTTTAGACAAGTTGCTCTGAATTCTTTCTATTATTTTCTCCTTTAGTTAAAATATAAAGGAATTTCAGCAGGCTGCTTTTCCATAGCATAGATTGCTAAACTAGGGAAGAGTCTGTGCTCATTTCAAATGAACGTATGATTTTGCCTCCCTAGGGCTGGCTGCACGTGGAATTAGAATATTCCAGATATGATTTTATGTGCATAGTTAAATCATTTAATTCTTACCACAAATCTGGTGAGATAGGCAGGCCATATTTATTTTTAAAAAGGGCATGTATGTCCTAGACGTGACATAATAGCTTGTTCAAAACAGTGTTTTTGGACTATTGTATGTCATAAACAACTATAAGTTATCTTCAGATATTTCCTGAAATTTGTAAGATATTTTCTTAAAGTAAAAATTCTAGATTATCCTAGTAATAATATGATTCTCAATTCTCAATCCTCTTTTTAAGTGGGAGAGTAAAGCAGAAGCTGTGGTTAGAGGGCCAGGGTTGCTTACACCTTTGGTCTGCCCCTAGAGTGGGCTATGCCTGTGATGTCGCTCATCATATCAGAAGGTGGGAGGTTTGGAATGGCCGCTTGAAGGGAAGGGAAGGCAGGCTGGCTGTGACCCTCCATCTGAGGGGCCGAGGCTCAGGCTTCTCCACGCTCAGGCGGGAGCAGGTCTTAATAGTCTGTGTCAGGCTGCCTCACGTACAGGAGGCTGAGGAGGCCACCTGGATCCTCAAGTCAGTGCCCTTGCTCGTATGTATTCTGAGTCAGTCTTTCCAAACAGGCTGCTCATTGAAATCCCTCACGAAAAATTTAAAACACAAACGCCATGGTCTCTGTCTTCTTAGGCTCTGGTTTACATCAGTGGTTCTCAAACTCTACCGAACATCAGAACCACCTGGAGAGCTTGCTAAAATGCAGATTGCTGGCTTGGTGGCATGCAGGAGCTAGCCCGTGTGGGCTCTCAGAGCTCATGGGTACCTCTCCAGCCAATCTCGTGTCCAGTGATCGCCTGAAATCTACTATGCTGAGTATTTACACCAGGAGCGTTGGCAAATGCTGCTAATCAGTGCTTCTCTTTCATTAAACCCTCACCAGCACACCAGGGTGGAACCCCACCCCCGAGCTTCTGATTCAGCAGGTCTGGGACAGGACCCAAGAGTCTGCATTTCTAACAAGTTCCCTGGTGACACGGCTGCTGCTGGTTTGAGGAGCGCACACTAAGAAGAATTTGTCTAAAACTATGCTGTCCAGTTTGATAACCACTAGCCCATGTGGTTATTTAAATTTTAATTAATTAGAAGTAAATAAAAATTTAAAATCTGTTCCTCAGTCACATTAGTCACACTTCAACTGCTTAAACTAATATAATATTATATGTCTTTTATATCTCAATAAAACGGGGGGGGGGCAGTGCTTTAAGAGTCCCATGAGGTTAGTGGCTCCTGTGCTGGACCGCATATTTCTAGAATGTTTCATCATTACAGAAAGTCCCATTGGACAGCACTGCCCAAGGATAAAAACTGTGTACCTAAATTGTTTTTAAAGTTCCACAGGTAATTCTTGTGAGAAGCCTGTTTCAGTAATCACTACAATTATTAAACGTTGATCTTATATTTCAGCTCTCTAAAAGTCAAACTCACAAAAAATTCTGTATTTCCCATTTTCTAGTTCTTACTAGGGAGGAAGGATCAGTTTGCTGAAATTCTCAAATACTGACAACACCTATTAATGACCCTTTTTTATAGCTGAGGACACTGAAGTGCAAAGAGGTAAAGATAGAAGAGGTTTTGAACTTGAACTGGGACCCAGCCCCAAGCCCATAACTCTTTCACTCCAGAGGTTTCTCCTCTGTGTTGTGACAGCTTTCCACTAAGGAGACAATGTTATTACAGGTGTTTGGTGATGGTATCATCTCCAGATCGCATCAGGGCCCAGGTCTGAGAGACTGTTATCTTGCCTCAGATGAAATGTATGGCAAGCGAAGGCCCCGGAGGTCTTTCAGACTTTATCTAATAATTCCCTCCCAACCAGTGGGTCATATCAATGAATCAGGAGTGCTCCAACAGCAGATTACACAAGACTAAAGAGGGAATAGGATTTAATTAGAGATGAAGGGTCAGGTGAAATCGTTAAGAGTCATTCGTGACATCTGTGGAGCAGGTCACCAAAACCTGAGTTCACGAGGCCTCAATAGGCAGATAGAGGCTTGATGGTGCAGCCAGCAGAGAGCTGGCCTGGGATGCCACCACGGTAGGTGTGTTTCTTATGTGTTGCTGGGTGATGGTCTGTTTATTATTGATACATAGCCTGGCATGTAGAAGTGTGCTTTGTGAGTTACTGTCTCCAAGGTGCTTGTGTGGTCTAAACAATATCCTTTTTTTTTTTTAAACGTTTCTTTTTTTTAAATTGATTTATTTATTTTATATTTATTTTTGGCTGTGTTGGGTCTTCGTTTCTGTGCGAGGGCTTTCTCCATTTGCGGCGAGCGGGGGCCACTCTTCATCGCGGTGCGCGGGCCTCTCACTGTCGCGGCCCCTCCCGTTGCGGAGCACAGGCTCCAGACGCGCAGGCTCAGCAGTTGCGGCTCACGGGCTTAGTTGCTCCGCGGCATGTGGGATCTTCCAGGACCAGGGCCCGAACCCGTGTCCCCTGCATTGGCAGGTGGACTCTCAACCACTGCGCCACCAGGGAAGCCCAACAATATCCATTTTATTTCAGTTCCTATGTGACTGAAATTTTGTTTTTTACAGTGATCAAAAAACTAGCCAGTAGTGCTTCTTTTCCTCTGAAATATTTATTTTAATAGACTTTATTTTCTTAAGTGGCAGTTTGCTTCTCTGAGCTTCAAAAGCTGTTGCCTTATCTGTTCTGAAAAAATAACTTCAAAACTACTTTTCCTCCCTTCTTTCTGGGCTTCCTTTTAGGAATTCTGGAATTCCTCCTTTCAGGAACTTCCTATTGCCATTATCTTTGTACCTTCATAGGTGCCATTATATTCTGGCCTTTGTGGAACCTATATTCAGTGGGGGGTGTGTGGCATGGACAGTAAATAAGATAAATATGTAAAATAGCACGTGGGAAAGTGATGAGTACTCAAGAGAACAAATGATGCAAGAAGGGGGAAAGGAAGCTTCAGGGAGGGGTTGACATTTTAGATGGACCACAATGTTGAGTTTTGAATAAAGACTTGAAGAAAGTGGGTGAGTGGGCCATTCGGCGTCTTGGGCATGAGTGTTCCCGGTAGAGGAGGCATCAAGTGCAAAGTCCAAGGCAAGAGTCTGCCAGGCGTCTTCAAGGAGCAGCAGGGCCAGTGGGCTGGAGGGAGGTTGTGAGGAGTGGGGCAGAGGGGGATGAAGTCAGATTATGGGGGACACAGTCATACAGGGTTAGACATGCCAAGTGAAATAAGCCAGACACAAAAGGACAAAAATTGCATGATTCCACTTATATGAGTGACCTAGAGTAGTCAAATTCATAGAGACAGAAAGTAGATGGTGGTTGCCAAGGGCTGGGGTAGAGGGGGATAGGGAGTTATTGTTTAATGCATAGAGAGTTTCAGTTTGGGAAGATTAAAAAGCTCTGGAGGTGGATGGTGGTGATGGTTTGCACAACAGCGTGAATGTACTTCATACCACTGAACTGTACACTTACAAAGGTAAACTTTATGTTGGTTTACCACAATAAAAAATTAGTTAAAATTATAAATATAATTTGGAGTCAGGCTATGTGGAATCTTGAGTATGTTAGTCTAAGAAATAGAAACTTTTCTCACAAAAGGATGGGAGGCCACTGAAAGGTTTTGAGCAGAAGAATGAAAATAAATATAGAAAAAGCTCATGCAACTCAATATCAGAAAAACAAACAACCCAATCAAAAAATGGGCAGAAGATATAAATAGACATTTCTCCAAAGAAGACATCCAGATGGCCAAAGATCACATGAAAAAATGCTCAACATTGCTAATTATTAGAGAAATGCAAATCAGAACTACAGTGAGGTATCACCTCACTCCGGTCAGAATGGCCACCATCAAAAAGCCTACAAGCAATAAATGCTGTGGAGAAAAGGGAACCCTCCTACACTGTTGGTGGGAATGTAAATTGGTGCAGCCACTATGGACAACAGTGTGGAGGTTCCTTAAAAAACTAAAAGTAGAGTTACCATATGATCCAGCAGTCCCACTCCTGGGCATATATCCAGAGAAAACCATACTTTGAAGAGATACATGTGCCCCAATGTTCATTGCAGCACTCACTATTTACAATAGCCAAGATATGGAAGCAACCTAAATATCTATCAACAGATGAATGGATAAAGAAGATGTGGTACATATATACAATGGAACATTACTCAGCCATGAAAAAGAATGAAATGATGCCATTTGCAGCAACATGAATGGACCTAGAGATTATCATACTAAGTAAAGTAAGTCAGAAAGAGAAAGATAAATACCATATGATATCACTTATATGTGGAATCTAAAAAAATGATACAAATGAACTTATTTACAAAACAGAAACAGACTCACAGACTTAGAAAACAAACTTCTGGTTACCAAAGGGGAAGGGTGGGGGGGAGGGATAAATTAGGTTGGGATTAACGTATACACACTACTATATATAAAATATATAATCAACAAGGACCTACTGTAGAGCACAGAGAACTCTACTCAATACTCTGTAATAACCTATATGGGAAAAGAATCTGAAAAATAATTGATATGTGCATATGTATAACTAAATCACTTTGCTGTACACCTGAAACTAACACAACATTGTAAATTAACTATACTCCAATATAAAATAAAAATTTAAAAAGTAAAGGGGATTAGCTCAAGATGGCAGGGTGGAAGGACTTGAGCTCACCCCTTCTTAGGTAAACACCAAAATCACAACCAACTGCTGAACAACCTCGACGAAAAAACACTGGAACCTACCAAAAAAGATACCCTACATCCAAAGGCAAGAAGAAGCCACAGGACAGTAGGAGGGTCGCAATCGTGATAAAATCAAATCCCACACCTGCTGGGTGGGTGACCCACAAACTGGAAAACAATTATACCACAGAAGTTCCAACACTTTTCAGGAGTGAAAGTCCTGAGTCCCATGTCAGCCTTCCCAGCCTGGGGGTCTGGCAATGGGAGGAGGAACCCCCAGAGAATCTGGCTTTGAAAGCTGGGGGAAGCAGAAGCTCCACTCTTCGAGGGCACACACAAGGTTCCATGCACACCAGGACCCAGGGGAAAAAAGCAGTGACCTCATAAGAGACTGGGTCAGACCTACATGTTAGTATTGGAGGGTCTCCTGAAGAGGCAGGGAGGCGGCTGTGGCTCATGGCAGGGACAAAGATACTGGCAGCGGCATGTCTGGGGAGTACTCATTGGTGTGAGCCCTCCCAGAGGCTGCCATTAGTCCCACCCTATAACCTGTAGGCTCCAGTGCTGGGATGCCTCAGGCCAAACAACCAACAGGGCTGGAACACAGCCCCACCCATTAGCAGACAAGCTGGTAAAAGTCTTCCTGAGCACAGCCCTGTACATCAGAGGGACAAGGCTCAGCTTTACCCACCAGTGGGCAGGAAACAGTCCCTCCCATCAGGAAACTTGCACAAGCCTCTTAGACAGCCTCATCCACCAGAAGGCAGACAGCAGAGGCAAGAAGAACTACAGTCCTGTAGCCTGCAGAATGGAAACCACAATCACAGAAAGTTAGACAAAATGAGATGGCAGAGGAATATGTCCCAGATGAAGGAACAAGGTAAAACCCCAGAAGAACAACTAAGTGAAGTGGAGATAGGCAACCTACTGGGAAAAGAATTTAGAATAATGACCATGAAGATGATCCCAAAGATCTCAGAAAAAGTATAGAGGCAAGGATTGAGAAGACACAAGAAATGTTTAACAAAGACCTAGAAGAACTAAAGAACAAACAGAGATGAACAATACAATAACTGAAATGAAAAATACACTAGAAGGAAGCAGTAGCAGAATAACTGAGGCATAAGAACAAATAATTGACCTGGAAGACAGAATGGTGGAAATCACTGCCACAGAAGAGAATAAAGAAAAAAGAATGAAAAGAAATGAAGACAGTCTAAGAGATATCTGGGACAACATTGCATTATAGGGGTCCCAGAAGGAGAAGAGAGAGAGAAAGGACCTGAGAAAATATGTGAAGAGGTAATAGCTAAAAACTTCCCTAACATGGGAAAGGAAACAGTCACCCAAGTCCAGGAAGTGCAGAGAGTCCCAGGCAGGATAAACCCAAAGAGGATCATGCCAAGACACATAATAATCAAATTGACAAAAATTAAAGACAGGGCTTCCCTGGTGGCACAGTGGTTAAGAATCCACCTGCCAATGCAGGGGACACGGGTTCAAGCCCTGGTCTGGGAAGATCCCCCATGCCGTGGAGCAAATAAGCCCATGAGCCACAACTACTGAGCCTGTGCTCTAGAGCCTGTGAGCCACAACTACTGAAGCCTGCATGCCTAGAGCCCATGCTCCGCAACAAGAGAAGCCACTGCAATGAGAAGCCCGTGCACCACAACAAAGAGTAGCCCCCACTCGCCGCAGCTAGAGAAAGCCCGTGCACAGCAATGAAGACCCAACATAACCAAAAAAATAAAAAATAAAAATAAATAAATTAAAAAAATATATAAAGGCAAAGAAAAAATATTAAAAGCAGCAAGGGAAAAACAACAAATAACATATAAGGGAACTCCCATAAGGCTATCGGCTGATTTTTCAGCAGAAAGTCTGCAGGCTAGAAAGGAGTGGCATGTTATATTTAAAGTGATGAAAGGGAAGAACCTACAACCAAGAATACTCAACCCAGCAAGGCTCTCATTCAGAGTTGACAGAGAAATCAAAAGCTTTACAGACAAGCAAAAGCTAAGAGAATTCAGTACCACCAGACCAGCTTTGCAACAAATGCTAAAAACATAAAATAAAGATGAATTGTCACAGGGGAAAAAAAATAAAGCATATTACTACTGAACAAAAAAGAAGAATGAAAATAAAAACCTCCATTTGTAGGCAAGGTACGGTGGAAAACATTTTACACTGGTTACCTCTAAACCCATACAGTGCTGTATGGAAGACATGATTGCCTCCATTTGCTTAATTTACTTTTTAACTGTTTATTCTGAAATAATTTTAGACATACAGAAAACTTGCAAAAAATAGTACAGTGAGTTTCTGTATCCCCTTCACTCAGCTCCCCTAAAGTTAACATCTTACTTAGCCAAAGTACAGTAATCAAAACCCGGAAAAGTAATAATACTGTTAACTAAATACTAATCTTATTCCAGTTTTACCAGTCCCCCCCTCCCCAAAGGTATTTATTGTTGTGTCTCCTTCATCTCCCTCAATCTGTGACGGCCCTCAGTTTATCAGCCTCTTTCCTGACCTTGGTATTTTTGATAAGTAATGGTCACTTACTTTGTAGCATATCTCTTACTGTGGGTTTGTCTGACGTTTTCTCAGTTAGATTGAGGTTACACATTCTGGGCAAGACTAACATAGAAGTGACGTGTCCTCAGTGTATCACGTCGGGTAGAGTATGTGATGTTGATGTGTCACCCTTGATCCCTTGGATGAGGTGGTGTCTTCCTTGCAGAAGGTGGTGTCTCCTGTAAACGTACCGTTTTTTTTTTTTTTTCTTTTGTAATTGGCAAATTTCTTGTGGGAAATAGTTTGATAATATCACCTCTGTTTTAGATGAGGTGACTATGGTTCAGAGAGGTTAAATGATTCGCATGAAGTCACACAGCCAGTAATACCAAAACCAGAATTTGACATTAGTTTTACCTGACACAGAAGCCTACGTTCTTCCCACCACCTGTTTTGGGAATTTGTTCTCAGTGATGATGAACAAAATAACAGACGCAGCCCAGAGCCAGCTATTTAATAAACCCTAGGCTAGCAGTTTTCAAAGTTTTTGATCTCAAGACACATTTACACTCTTAAAAATTATTCAGGACACCAAAGAGCTTTTGTTTATGTGGTTATAGCTATGAGAATTTAAACAATAGCCATTTTAAAATAGCAATAATAAACCTGTTGCATGTTAACAAAAATAGCGTATTTATTCTTAAAATTATTTTTTGTTTGATAAGTGATTATTTCTCCACATATAATTGAAATATACACCAGTTTTGTACATCAAATTCCTGCTTGTATATTTACATTAATACGGGGCTTGATTCCCTCACTAAAAATCTGTTATGATTGTAGTGTCATGATATGTTTAAATATTTGGTAGGACCTACACTCCTTCGTTGCTTTTATTTATTGATTTGTTTGTTTATTAGTGTTTTTGCTACTTTATTTTATCTTAATTATTTAAATTTTATTTTATTGTGGGAAGAACAATTAACAGGAGATCTAGCCTCTTAGCACAGTTTTCAGTGTACAGTATACTAATGTAGATCATAGATAGTGTCATACAACAGATCTCTAGAACTTATTCATCTTGCTGAACTAAAACTCTGGGCCCATTTATTAGTAGTTCCCCATATCATCCTCTCCCCAGCCTTTGGCAACCACCATTTCTTTCTTAGATTCTATGAATTTGAGTATTTTAGAAACCTCAAATAAGTGGAGTCATATGGTATTCATCCTTCTGTGACTGGCTTATTTCACCTAGCATAATGTCCTCAAGGTTTATCCATGTTGTCACATATTATGAAAATTAACTATAATTTCCAAAAAGAATTATTGAGAAGGGCAACATTGGTTTACATTTTCATAATTTTAAAAAAGTAACTGGCTTAATAGAAGGCAGCTGGATTCTCATATCTGCTTTGCATTTAGACTATCGTGATGTTACATGTCACATAGTGTCTGGAAAACTCCACTGTGTGCACCTGAGTGGATGAGAGTGAAAAAGGAAAATAACATCTTGGTATTGTTATGAAGTTAGCTTTGGAATCCCTTGAAAGGGTGTCAGGGACTCCAAGGGTCCCTGGACCACATTTGTGAGAATTGTTCCTCTGGGCATAAAGGGAGACACTGAAAGAGTGAGCATTAAATATTCCTGGATCTCATGAATAATTTCTCCATCTGTACTGCCCTGTTAAATAAATTTTTAATAAACTAGAAAAAAGATAATGAAGCAGCAGGAGCCCTTTTCGTGAATAGGGTTCTCTAAGGTAAAAACCCTACTCTATTTGAATTTCATGGGTGTGAAATCATTAAAAAGCAGAAGTAATGTTGCCAGTGTTATTGTAATGGTCATAAAAACCTGCAGTCTTACTGAGATGATGCACTTTTATGCTTTAATCGACATCATTTTATGGGCTAACTGGATGCAAGATCTTGAAACTGTCTGCGGGGCCTCCTGCAGGGTTAATTGTGCTCTGCAGCACACTCACACACTACATATTTCCTCCAAAGAGTCTGGGAGTTTCTAAACCAATCACCCAAACTCTGGGCTTCAGCATTTGCTTGGTGAGCAGTTTTTCATTACTGAGGAATCCCAAATACAATGCAAATTGTCTAATTAATTATTTTGTGTTACTCTTCAACTTTTCAGAAAAATTGTCCTTGGAGAGCTGCAGCATCAGCACACGCAATCAATGCTTTCGAGCAAGTTGATTTCTAGCTCTCATTGTCATGGAGATAAAACCTTCAGACACTGGGAGTTATGGTGACAGTGAAATGTGCTCTTTCTCTGGTGGCATGGGATTTTACAGCCTGTCTTTTGATGGATTTTTCTATGTCATCATTGATAAAGTACACATATAGCTATCTCTGTTTTAGTTTATCTAGCTATATTCTTAAATGAATATATTCTTATTTTGTTTTATTTTCTCTCAGGAAGATATAAAGTTATTTTTAGTTGAATGGCCTGTGAAAAATTAGGTGCATTTGCCAAAGGTACCTAATGTACTGATGGAATAAATACAGTTTTAGTTTTCTAGTTGAATGCACAGCAAAAACACTGTTGGGTCCAAATTTGTATTTCCATATATGCACCTCATCCATTGACAAGATTTATTAGATCCTATAAGTTTCCTTGGGGCTTTTCAGTAGGAAAAGCCCTGTTAATTCAGATCTAAGTCAGAAATGCATAACATTTTTTTCACTTTAACACTGATCATTTTCCCCTTCCCCATTGTTTAAAATAATAATTTTCATTTTATTGAGTGAAGCAATATAATACTCATGTTATTTGCATTTGTAAAACTTGTATAAATTGTCTTTTCTAGTTAAATATTTTGGTAATAATTATCGTACCATTTTAACTGTGAATTTTGCTTATGATTTAAATGTACCTTTACAACTGATTACATAGGAGAGACCACAGTGATTTACAAAATACAAAATATATTTTCCCTTTTTATTTCTCTAAGAAAATTTCATCCTACCTAGGATCATTCAATTGGATGCATCCTCTCAACTCTGTTTTTATATGATAAACACAAAGAATAGAATATATGGATTGATTTCTGCCCTGATTTCTGGCACAGAGCTCCTAAAACCCTTGTAATTTCCTAAGTGATAAGAGCACTAGGAGCATCTTTTGTTCTAATATTTGTTCTTTGACACTGGTTCCTGACACAGAGCTCCTAAATCCCTTGGAATTTCCTGGCAGATAGGAATGTCTTTTGTTCTAATTAGGTGACTCTTGGTGGTCTCCTGCATGGAGGCTGGTCACCAGAAAGACCAAGCCATGATTAGTAGCTTAGAACTTTCAACCCCACCCTTCATTGTCCAGAGACGGAAAGGGGGCTGGAAATAGAGTTAATCCCCCCTCCACCAAAAGTCCCAAAAGTATGGGGTTCAGAGAGCTTCTGAGTTGGTGAACACACAGAGGTTCTTGGAGAGTGGGGTTCCCAGAGAGGGCATGGAAGCTCCATGTCCCTTCCCATGAGATTGCCCTACAATCTCTTCCATCTGGATGTTCATCTCTGTCATTTTTCATATCCTTTTACAATAAACTGGTAAATGTAAGTAAGTGTTTCCCTGCATGTGTAAAGTGTGCTTAGTAAACATTTTCTTAATGAATGAATGGAAACACATGTTTCATATGGTGACTATTATGTGAGGTAATATATTGAAGGCCCTTTGTAAGTTGAAATGATGTGAATTTAGTGTATGAAAATGGCATTGCTTTATTTAGTGAAGAAAATATATTTAAATAAGTGGTCTTGAAACAACTGCATGTTTGTTAACAAAATTAGATTCCTGCCTTATACAACACAAAAATAAATTATAATGGATTAAAATTTTTAAAGTATAAAACAATCAAAGAAGAAAATATTGGAGAATAATTTCATAATCTTGGAGTAAGAAATTTCTGATAATTATGAAATAAACCCAGAAAGCATAAAAGACATACAGATTTGCCTATATAAAAACACAAAAATGTCTATATAGCAAAAACCATAATAAACAAAATTAAAAGACAAATGAGAAATAAATTAAGAAATATTTATAATTCTTATAATGTTTACAATCTATAATATATAAAATATACATGATATCTATCTATATTTCAATTCATAAACACTAAGAAAAGGAAAAATAACCCAGTAGAAAAATGAGCAAGGTAGGAGCACCTAAATATATTAAAAAAAATACTAACAGACAAAAAGGGAGAAATTGACAAGAATACAATAATAGTAGGAGACTTTCACACTGCACTGACATCAATGGACAGATCTTCCAGACAGAAAATCAATAAGGTAACAGAGATCCTAAATGACATATTAGAACAGTTGGACTTGATATCTATAGGACACCATGTCCAAAAAACCAGAATACACATTCTTTTCAAGCATGCATGGAACATTCTCTAGGATAGACCACATATTAGGACACAAAACAATCCTCAGCAAATTTAAGAGGATAAAAATTATTTCAAGCATCTTTTCTGACCATAACAGTATGAAACTAGAAATCAACCACAGAAAGAAAAACGGGAAATAAAAGATCACATGGAGACTAAATAACATGCTACTAAAAAACCAATGGGTCAACAATGAAATCAAAGAGGAAAGCAGAAAATACTCAGAGACAAATGACAAAGAAAACACAACCTTACAAAATCTATGGAATGCAGCAAAAGCGGTTCTAAGAGGGAAGTTCATAGCAAGACAGGCCCTCCTCAAGAAGCAAGAAAAAATCCTCAAATAAACAACCTAACCTACCACATAAAAGAATTAGAAAAAGAAGAACAAAGTCAGCAGAAGGAAGGAAATAATAAAGATCAAAGAGGAAATAAATAAAATAGAGATAAAAAATAGAAAGGATCAATAAAACCAGGAGCTGGTTTTTGAAAGGATAAACAAAATCAACAAATCTCTAGCCAGGCTCACCAAGAGGAAAAGACAAATAAACAAAATAAGAAATGAAAGAAGAGAAATAACAACTGATACCGCAGAAATTTTAAAAATCGTAAGAAAGTACTCTGAACAGTTATATGCCAACAAATTGGACAACCTAGAAGGAATGGACAAGTTTCAAGAAACATACAGCCCACCAAAATTGAGTCAAGAAGAAAAAGATCATTTGAACAGACCGATCACTAGAAGTGAAATAGAAACTGTAATAATAATAATAAAAAAAATCTCACTGCAAGGGAGTTCACTGGTGGCCTAGTGGTTAGGATTCTGAGCTTTCACTACCATGACCCAGGTTCAGTCCCTGGTCAGGGAACTGAGAACCCATCCCGCAGGCAATGTGGCACTGCTGACAAAAAACGAAACAAAACAAAATTCCCTGCAAACAAAAGTCCAGGACTGGATGGCTTCACTGGGGAATTCTACCAAACATACAAAGAAGAACTTATACCTATCCTTCCCAAACTATTGCAAAAGCTTGAAGAGGAGGGAAACACTCCCAAAGTCATTCTATGAAGCCACTATCACCCTGATATCAAATCGAGACAAAGACATTACAAAAAAAGAAAATTACAGACCAATATATTTGATGGATATAAATGCAAAATCCTCAATAAAATATTAGCAAACCAAATCCAACAATACATAAAAAGGATCATACACCACATCATGATCAAGTTGAATTCATTCCAGGATTGCAAGGATGGCTCAACAGATGCAAATCAATCAATGTGATACACCACATCAACAAAAGAAAAGACAGAAACCACATGATCATCTCAATATATGCAGAATAAGCACTTGATAAAATTCAACATCCATTCATGATAAAAACTCTTCACCAAACTGGGCATAGAGAGAACATATCTCAACATAATAAAGGCTACTTATGACAAACCCACAGCCAACATTATACTCAATGGTAATAAGCTAAAAGCCCTCCCACCAAATTCTAGGACAAGACAACGATGCCCACTCTCACCACTTCTATTCAATGTAATACTGGGTATCCTAGTCACAGCAATTAGACAAGAAAAAGAAAAGTTATCTAAATAGGAGGGGAAGAGGCAAAATTGTCATTATATGCAGATGACATGATCCTCTACATAGAAAAACCTAAAGACTCCACACAAAAACTATTAGAACTAATAAATGAATTCAGCAAGTTAGCAGGATACAAGATTAATATACAGAAATCTGTTACATTTCTTTACACTAACAATGAAAAATCAGAAATAGAAAGTAAAAAAAAAAATTCCCATTTAAAATGGTGTCAAAAAATAACTAGGAATAAACTTAACCAAGGAGGTGAAAGACCTGTACACTGAAAACTATAAAGTGTTGATAAAGGAAATTGAAAATGATGCAAAGAAATGGAAAGATATCCCATGCTCTTGGATTGGAAGAATTAATATCGTTAAAATAGCCATACTACTCAAAGCAATCTACAGATTTAATGCAATCCCTATCAAATTACCCATGACATTTTTCACAAAACTAGAATAAATAATCCTAAAATATATATGGAACCACAAAAGAACCAGAATTATCAAAGCAATCCTGAGGAAAAAGAACAAAGCTGGAGGCATAACCCTCCCAATTATAGTATTGTCTGGAGAACAGTATGGAGATTCCTTAAAAAACTAAAAATAGAGCTACTGTATGATCCAGCAATCCCACTCCTAGGCATATATCCAGAAAAGACAAAAACTCTAACTTGAAACAATGCATCCACCCCAAATGTTCATAGCAGCACTATTTACAATAGCTAAGACATGGAAACAACCCAAATGCCCATCAACAGATGACTGGTTTAAGAAGATGTGGTGTATATATACAATGGAATCTTAACCCAGCCATAAAAAAGAATGAAATATTGCCATTTGCAACAACATGGATGGACCTAGAGAATATCATACTAATTGAAGTATGTCAGAGAAAGATAAATATTATATGATATCACTTATATGTGGAATCTAAAATATGATACAAATGAATCTATATACAAAACAGAAACAAACTCATAGACATAGAAAACAAACTTATGATTACCAAAGGGAAAAGGAGGGGGGTATAAATTAGGGATCTGGGATTAACAAACTGCTGTATATAAAATAGATAAACAACAAGAATTTACTGTATAACAAAGGGAACAATATTCAGTATCTTGTAATAACCTATAATGGAAAATAATCTGAAAAAAATATGTAATGTATAACTGAATCACTTTGCTGCACATCTGAAACTAACGCAATATTGTAAATCAACTATACTTCAATAAAAAAAGAAAAATGAGCAAGGGAAATTACCAATTTCATGAAGACCTGCCACAAATGGCTAATAAGAGGGATTCCACCTCATTAACTATTAAATAAATAAAAATTAAAACAATAATGTCACTTTTTGTGAAACAGGCAAAGATTTACAAGACTGAGAATATACAGTATTAGCAAAGGTGTGAGGAAAAAACAGGATTTTTTAATACATTGTTGGTAACATGGCATAACTGTTCTGAAGAAATATTATATAGTATTTTTAAAGAATTAATATTTTTATTTAACAATTTAAAAATTATGTGCAAAGTAATATTCTAGATGTTTAGGATACAGTGGTTTAAAAAATGTAAGTCACAGAATGTAACATTCTAGAAGAGAAGTTAGAAAATGAATTTTAAAAAACAAATAAAAATAAAATATGATTATAAAACACAATGGAGTTCTGCTTCTGATAATGCAGGCTTGGTAGTACCAACAAGTGTTCACTAGACTAGACATACATATGCCATATACCCCCAAAGACTTAAGATACTGGAATTATCTGACATATAGTCTATAAAACAATGATGCTTCCTATGTTTAAATAAGCTTGAACATATTTGCAGGAAATAAGAAACTATAAACACCATATAGCCTTTTGGAAAAGGAACCAAATAGAACTTATAAAAATGAAAACTACAATACACTGAGATTAAGAACTCAATGAATGAGTTTAATAGTAGATTAGACACAGCTAAAGCTGAAATTAAAGAATGGAAAGAGAAGTTGAAGACATTATAACATGGAGAGACAAAACATGGAAATTACAGAAGAAAGGGTGAAAGACATGGAGGATACAGTGAGATCTCAAATCATTTAATTGGAGTTTCAGAAAGAAATGTAAACAAGGAATAATAGGTGAGAATTTTCCAGAATTGATGATAGAAATCATTCAATAGATTCAAGAGATCCACCAATGCCAAGTAGGAAAACAAAAAGAAATATACAGCTTGATACATTATATTAAAACCTCAGACAACCAAAGGTTCAGATATTCAGAGTCCAGAGGGAAATAAAAAGGAATTATCTTCAAGAGAGTGACAGATAACTAACTGCTGACTTAATAGCAATAAAGGAAAGCATAAGTCATTGGCATCTTCAGTGTGCTGAAAGCAAATAACTTCCAACTTACAATTCCATACAGAGTAAATCAGGAAATGAAAACTCAAATCCACTCTGAGATACCACTACATACTACTCAGATGGACAAAAATTTAAAGTTTGACAATACCAAGTGTTCTCAAGGATGTGAAACTGCAAGGACAAATAACACTTCCATTACTGGAGTGTCAGTTGGTGCTTCTTTGAAAAATAGCTCTGTATCATCTAATAAAGATGAAAATGTGCACACTGTATGGCTCAGCAATTTCATTCCTGGGGCTATTCCTTGTAAATCTATATGCATGTGTACACCAGGACATTCACAAGAATGCTGTAATAGCCCCAAACTAGAAACAATGCAAATGTTTATTAATAGTATAACAAATAAATTGTTGTATATTGGTACAATAGGATCCTATACAACAATAAATGTAAACAGACTTCAACTGTTTGTGACAACACAGATAAATCTTTTAAACATAAAAGGAGCAAGAACCAAGAGAATCCCTGAAGTATAATTCTTTTTTCATAACCATCAAAACCCGATACATCAGACTATATCATTTAAGAATTACGTAAAGTTTAGAAACTAAAGGAAATCAAGGAAGTGATTACCATCAAAGTAAAAATATTTGGTTATTTCTAAGGTGAAGAGCAGGGTTATAACCAGGAAGGGATATGGAATATATGAATGTGAGTAGTATTTCTGGGTCACTGATTAATTCTAAATTTCTTGACCTACATAGCAGTTTTTTTTTTTTTACATCTAAATAAAACATTTGTTTAAAAGTTCAGTGTAGAAGTAGACACAACTCTTTCTTTTTTTTAAACATCTTTATTGGAGTACAATTGCTTTACAATGTTGTGTTAGTTTCTGCTGTATAACAAAGTGAATCAGCTGTACGTATACATATATCCCCATATCCCCTCCCTCTTGCATCTCCCTCCCACCTTGCCTATCCCACCCCTCTAGGTGGTCACAAAGCACAGAGCTGATCTCCCTGTGCTATGTGGCTGCTTCCCAATAGCTATTTTACATTTGGTAGTGTATATAGGTCAATGCCACTCTCTCACTTTGTGCCAGCTTACCCTTCCCCCTCCCCGTGTCCTCAAGTCTATTCTCTACGTCTACGTATTTATTCCTGTCCTGCCCCTAGGTTCTTCAGAACTTTTTTCTTTTTTTTTTTTTATATTCCATATATATGTGTTAGCATACAGTATTTGTCTTTCTCTTTCTGACTTACTTCACTCTGTATGACAGACCACCTCACTACAAATAACTCAATTTTGTTTCTTTTTATGGCTGAGTAATATTCCATTGTATATATGTGCCACATCTTCTTTATCCATTCATCTGTAGATGGACACTTAGGTTGCTTCCATGTCTTGGCTACTGTAAATAGTGTGGCAATGAACATTGTGGTACATGACTCTTTTAGAATTACGGTTTTCTCAGGGTATATGCCCAGTAGTGAGATTGCTGGGTTGTATGGTAGTTCTATTTTTAGTTTTTTAAGAAACCTCCATACTGTTCTCCATAGTGGCTGTCTCAATTTACATTCCCACCAACAGTGCAAGAGGGTTCCCTTTTCTCCACACCCTCTCCAGCATTTACTGTTTGTAGATATTTTGATGATGGCCATTCTGACTGGTGTGAGGTGATACCTCATTGTAGTTTTGATTTGCATTTCTCTAATGATTAGTGATACTGAGCATCCTTTCATGTGTTTGTTGGCAATCTGTATATCTTCTTTGGAGAAATGTCTATTTAGGTCTTCTGCCTATTTTTGGATTGGGTTGTTTGTTTTTTTGATATTGAGCTACATGAGCTGCTTGTAAATATTGGAGATTAATCCTTTGTCAGTTGCTTCATTTGTAATATTATCTCCCATTCTGAGTGTTGTCCTTTCGTCCTGTTTATGGTTTCCTTTGCTGTGCAAAGGCTTTTAAGTATCATTAGGTCCCATTTGATTATTTTTGTTTTTCTTTCCATTTCTCTAGGAGGTGGGTCAAAAAGGATCTTGCTGTGATTTATATCATAGAGTGTTCTGCCTATGTTTTCCTCTAAGAGTTTTATAGTGTCTGTCCTCACATTTAGGTCTTTAATCCATTTTGAGTTTATTTTTGTGTATGGTGTTAGGCAGTGTTCTAATTTCACTCTTTTTCAGGTAGCTGTCCAGTTTTCCCAGCATCACTTGTTGAAGAGGCTGTCTTCTCTCCATTGTATATTCTTGCCTCCTTTGTCTAAGATAAGGTGACCATATGTGCGTGGGTTGATCTCTGGGCTTTCTAACCTGTTCCATTGATCTATATTTCTGTTCTTGTGCCAGTACCATACTGTCTTGATTACTGTAGCTTTGTAATATAGTCTGAAGTCAGGGAGCCTGATTCCTCCAGCTCCGTTTTTCCTTCTCAAGATTGCATTGGCTATTTGGGGTCTTTTGTGTTTCCATACAAATTGTGAAATTTTTTGTTCTAGTTCTGTGAAAAATGCCTGTCATAGTTTGATAGGGATTGCATTGAATCTGTAGATTGCTTTGGGTAGTATAGTCATTTTCACAATGTTGATTCTTCCAATGCAAGAACAGGGTATACCTCTCCAAGTATATGTATCATCTTTAATGTCTTTCATCAGTGTCTTATAGTTTTCTGCATACAGGTCTTTTGTCTCCTTAGGTAGGTTTATTACTAGGTATTTTATTCTTTTTGTTGCAATGGTAAATGAGAGTGTTTCCTTAATTTCACTTTCAGATTTTTCATCATTAGTGTATAGGAATGCAAGAGATTTCTGTGCATTAATTTTGTATCCTGCTACTTTACCAAATTCATTGATTAGCTTTAGTAGTTTTCTGGTAGCATCTTAGGATTCTCTATGTATAGTACCATGTCATCTGCAAACAGTGACAGCTTTACATCTTCTTTTCCAATTTGGATTCCATTTATTTCTTTTTCTTCTCTGATTTCTGTGGCTAAAACTTCCAAAACAATGTTGAATAATAGTGGTGACAGTGGGCAACCTTGTCTTGTTCCTGATATTAGTGGAAATGGTTTCAGTTTTTCACCATTAAGGATGATGTTGGCTGTGGGTTTGTCATATATGGCCTTTATTATGTTGAGCTAAGGTCCCTCTATGCCTACTTTCTGCAGGGTTTTTGTCATAAATGGGTGTTGAATCGTGTCGAAAGCTTTTTCTGCATCTATCGCGAAGATCATATGGTTTTTATTCTTTAATTTGTTAATATGGTGTATCAGATTGATTGATTTCCGTATATTGAAGAATCCTTGCATTCCTGGGGTTAACCCCACTTGATCATGATGCATGATCCTTTTAATGTGCTGTTGGATTCTGTTTGCTAGTATTTTGTTGAGGATTTTTGCATCTATGTTCATCAGTGATATTGACCTGTAATTTTCTTTCTTTGTGACGTGTCTGGTTTTGGTATCAGGGTGATGGTGGCCTCGTAGAATGAGTTTGGGAGTGTTCCTCCCTCTGCTCTGTTTTGGAAGAGTTTGAGAAGGATAGGTGTTAGCTCTTCTCTAAATGTTTGATAGAATTCGCCTGTGAAGCCATCTGGCCCTGGGCTTTTGTTTGTTGGAAGATTTTTAATCACAGTTTCAATTTCAGTGCTTGTGATTGGTCTGTTCATGTTTTCTATTTCTTCCTGGTTCAGTCTTGGAAGGTTGTACTTTTCTAAGAATTTGTCCATTTCTTCCAGGTTGTCCATTTTATTGGCATATAGTTGCTTGTAGTAATCTCTCATGATCCTTTGTATTTCTGCAGTGTCAGTTGTTACTTCTTTTTCATTTCTAATTCTATTGATTTGAGTCTTCTCCCTTTTTTACTTCATGAGTCTGGCTAATGGTTTATCAATTTTGTTTACCTTCTCAAAGAATCAGCTTTTAGTTTTATTGATCCTTGCTATTGTTTCCTTCATTTCTTTTTCATTTATTTCTGATCTGATCTTTATGATTTCTTTCCTTCTGCTAACTTTGGGATTTTTTTGTTCTTCTTTCTCTAACTGCTTTAGGTGTAAGGTTAGGTTGTTTATTTGAGTTGTTTCTTGTTTCTTAAGGTAGCATTGTGTTGCTATAAACTTCCCTCTTAGAACTGCTTTTGCTGCATCCCATAGGTTTTGGATCGTCTTGTTTTCATTGTCATTTGTTTCTAGGTATTTTTTGATTTCCTCTTTGATTTCTTCAGTGATCTCTTGGTTATTAAGTAGTGTATTGTTTAGCCTCCATGTGTTTGTATTTTTACAGATTTTTTCCTGTAATTGATATCTAGTCTCATAGTGTTGTGGTCAGAAAGGATACTTGATATGACTTCAATTTTCTAAATTTACCTAGGCTTGATTTGTGACCCAAGATATGATGTATCCTGGAGAATGTTCCATGAGCACTTGAAAAGAAAGTGTATTTTGTTGTTTTTGGATGGAATGTCCTATGAGTATCAATTAAGTCCATCTTGTTTAATGTATCATTTAAATCTTGTGTTTTCTTATTTATTTTCATTTTGGATGATCTGTCCATTGGTGAAAGTGGGGTGTTAAAGTCTGCTACTATGATTGTGTTACTGTCGATTTCCCCTTTTATGGCTGTTAGTATTTGCCTTATGAATTGAGGTGCTCCTATGTTGGCTCCATAAATATTTATAATTGTTATATCTTCTTGGATTGATCCCTTGATCATTATGTAGTGCCTTTCTTTGTCTCTTGTATAGTCTTTATTTAAATTCTATTTTGTCTGAGATGAGAATTGCTACTCCAGCTTTGTTTGGATTTCCATTTGCATGGAATATCTTTTTCCATCCCCTCACTTTCAGTCTGTATGTGTCCCTAGGTCTGAAGTGGGTCTCTTGTAGACAGCATATATACAGGGCTTGTCTTTGTATCCATTCAGCCAGTCTGTGTCTTTTGGTTGGAGCATTTAATCCATTTACATTTAAGGTAATTATTGATATGTATGTTCCTATTACCATTTCTTAATTGGTCTGGGTTTGTTATTGTAGGTCTTTTCCTTCTCTTGTGTTTCCTGCCTAGAGAAGTTCCTTTACCATTTGTTGTAAAGCTGGTTTGGTGGTGCTGAGTTCTCTTAACTTTTGCTTGTCTGTAAGGGTTTTAATTTCTCCATTGAATCTGAATGAGATCCTTGCCGGGTAGAGTAATCTTGGTTGTAGGTTTTTCCCTCTCATCACTTTAAATATGTCCTGCCACTCCCATCTGGCTTGCAGAGTTTCTGCTGAAAGATCAGCTGTTAATCTTATGGGGATTCCCTTGTATGTTATTTGTTGCTTTTCCCTTGCTGCTTTTAATATTTTTTCTTTGTATTTAATTTTTGATAGTTTGATTAATATGTGTCTTGGCATGTTTATCCTTGGATTTATCCTGTGTGGGATTTTCTGTGCTTCCTGGACTTGATTAACTATTTCCTTTCCCATATTAGGGAAGTTTTCAACTATAATCTCTTCAAATATTCTCTCAGTCCCTTTCTTTTTCCATTCTTCTTCTGGGACCCCTATAATTCAAATGTTGGTGCCTTTAATGTTGTCCCAGAGGTCTCTGAGACTGTCCTCAATTCTTTTCATTCTTTTTCTTCATTCTGCTCTGCAGTAGTTATTTCCACTATTTTTTCTTCCAGGTCACTTATCCGTTCTTCTGCTTCAGTTATTTTGCTACTGATCCCTTCTAGACAATTTTTAATTTCAGTTATTGTGTTGTTCATCATTGTTTGTTTGCCCTTTAGCTCTTCTAAATCCTTGTTAAACGTTTCTTGTATTTTCTCCATTCTATTTCCAAGATTTTGAATCATCTTTACTATCATCACTCTGAATTCTGTTTCAGGTAGAGTGCCTATTTCCTCTTCAATTGTTTGGTCTGGTGGGTTTTTACCTTGGTCCTTCATGTGCTGTGTGTTTCTTTGTCTTTTCATTTTGCTTAACTTACTCTGTTTGGGGTCTCATTTTCGCAGTCTACCGGTTTGTAGTTCCTGTTGTTTTTGGTGTCTGCCCCCAGTGGTTAAGGTTGGTTCAGTGGGTTTTGTAGGCTTCCTGATAGAGGGTACTGGTGCCTGTGTTCTGGCGGATGAGGCTGGGTCTTGTCTTTCTGGTGGGCTGGATTGCATCTGGTGGTGTGTTTTGGGGTGTCTGTGACCTTATTATAATTTTAGGCAGCCTCTCTGCTAATGGGTGGGGTTGTGTTCTTGTCTTGCTAGTTGTTTGGCATGGGGTATCCAGCACTGGAGCTTGCTGGTCATTGAGTGGAGCTGGGTCTTAACATTGAGATGGACATCTCTGGGAGAGATCTTGCAGATTGATGTAGACACCATTCTTGAGTTACCTCTCCTCTCCCAGCCACAGCGCTCTCCCAGCTCTGGTCTGGGCATCATGAGCTTCGGCTCTGAGGACTACCTGTGCGCTGCCTCCTCCTATCGCAAGGTGTTCAGAGACAGTTTGCGCCTGTCCTTGGGCCTCTCTGGGGCCTGCGGTGTGCATAGCTTCCACTCGCAGTCACTGTCCTGCTGCAGTGTGGCCTCCTCAGCTGCCTGCTTCTCGGCCTCGTAGCTCTGCCTGGGCCTGGCCTACTGCCCGTCCCCGGCATTCGATGTGCTGGACCTGAGTCAGGCGGTGGTGCACACCTAAGAGTACAAGTTCTTCCACACTAACTAGAGGGAGCAACTGCAGGGCCTCAACAACCTCTCCGCCGTGCAGCAGCTGGAAACGCAGAACTGTGCGCTCAAGGTCGAGCTGGCTGCACTGTGGCAGCGCCAAGCCCAGCAGTCACGCCTCCGCCTAGATAGTAGTTTTATAAGTATTTGCTTTATGTTTATTCCTTATATTGCTTGTTTATTGTTTTGTTCAGGAGGCAGCATTTTATAGAGACTTGAATGAAATGAGAGAGCAAACCATGCACATATCTGTGAGGATTCTCTCTTACTGGAATGCTCTTGACCCAGCATTTTCATGTGTAATAGTTTATCCTCTAGAAATACCCCTACAAGTTTGCAAAATTATATGTTCATTGCAACATTGTTTGGAACATGCAAGTAATTTTGGATTGAGGGCTTATCTTCTCAATCAAGTGGGGATTTTTCTCCAAGCAAACGCTAAACGTCAGATTGTAGAAATGTCTCTTCAGAGTTGTTTCTTTTTTTTCTGCCAGGCATCTTTTATATTTGCTCCACACCAACTTAGTGTTAATGTCTTAGGAAATCCTACAGCACATGAGGAGTGTGAATTTAGATTCTCATAAGTCTACTTGTTGCCCCCAAAGCCCTGCAAAACTCTCTTGCATTTCCCCAAGCTGCTCAATGAGAGCCAGAGTGTCTGGGAATTCACATCCCGCTCCCACCCCCCAGTTCCCTGGAGGGAGCATTTGTAAACGCCTACTGTGTGCAAGCGTATAAACACTCCAGTGCCTCCCGCCGGTTGTCTCAGTTGTCTCTTGAGCTCTATGGGATTGAGCCAAGGTCACCTTTCGTGGGACTCTGCTCCGTCCTGCCCCTTTGTGTGGCCTCCTGCTCCTCCCTGTCCCCCTTCCCACCCCTGCCAGTTTCTCCTGGGAACCCTTTCTAACAAAAAACTTTGACAAAAACCCTCATCTGTTTCTGGGGAAGCCAACCTAAGAATTGGATTGACTGGTCCCCAAGTCAGCATTTAGGTGTTCAGATGTCCCTCAGTATTGGAAGTAGCCTGGAATCCTGCTCTCTGGGACTTTTGCAGCCTGAGTGGGAGATCTGAGTTCTCTTTGCCAACTTCATTCACCCTCTCTGTCAGATCCAAATTGGAAAAGAATACTCGTATTAGATCCTGTGATGGTTAATTCTATGTATCAGCTTGGCTAAGCTGTGGTGCACAGATGTTTGGTATAACACCTGTCTAGATTGTTGTCTGCGACAGTATTTTTCATATGTGATCAATGTTAAATCATCAGTAGACTCTGAGTAAAAGCAGATCACCCTCGATAGTATGGGCAAGCCTCATCCAGCCAGTCTAAGGACTTAAGAGAAAAGACTGAGGCCTCCCGAGGAGGAAGGAATTCTATCTCCAGACAGCCTTTAGACTCAAGGCTGCAATATTAACTCTTGCCTAGGTCTCCAGCCTGCTGACCTGCCTTGCAGATTTTGGATTTGCCAGCCCCTAGAATTGCAAGAGCCAATTACTTAAAATAAATCTGTCTCTCTGTCTCTGTGTCTCTCCATCTCTCTGCTTCTCTCTGTGTCTCTCCAATCCCCTCCTCTCTCTCTCTCTCTCTACACACACACACACACACACACACACACACACACATACATATCCTATTGGTTCTGTTTCCCTGGAAAACTGTGACTAATACAGATCACATTAAATGTCCCTGATCAGCGTCCCTTGTTCTGGACATGTCTCTGTTTAATTAGTCCATGTTCACTTTCATGTAGGTTACAGTACATCTTAGTTTTGTGTTATTTTCTCCCCATAGTTATGTGAATACTTAGTGTTCTAGCAATATGATGTGATACTGAAAATAATTATATACCTACTCCCCTAAATATAATTTTGACCACTTGGGTAATCATGTGAAATTTCAATAGGATCTGACTGTTCAAGTCCATATTTGTCCTAATTATGAACCAAATCTTGTTACATATGTGTTTTTCTATTTACAGTCTTTTAAAGGTAGAGGTTTCACCAACTTGGATATTGGGAGAAAGTTCTAGTGTAAAGTCTGTCACGATTCATTACGTAACCTCAATATAACAACCCAACTATTTATACATGAAGATAAAATGAATATTTTTCTCAAAAAAAAAAATGAAAGAAAAGCCAAACTTTTAGGTTATTTTTTGTGGCCAGCCTCTAAGATGGCCCTCAGTGATTCATGCCCTTGTATGGTTCCCCCCACACACATTAAATTGGCTGACCCGTGACACCAATAGGATGGTGTAGAAATTGCAGAGTGTGTCTTCCAAGGCTAGGTGGCAAAGATAGCGCAGCTTCTGCCTTGCTCTTTAGGGTCACTCCCTCTGGGGGAAGTCAGCTGCCATGTTGCAAGGACACTCAAGCTGCCCTCGGGGGGGGGGGGTGGTCCATGTGCCAGGAACTGAGGTTTCCTGTGAGGAGCCATGTGGGTGAGCTTAGGGTTGAATCTTCCTGTCCCCATTAAGCCTGCAGATGACTATCACCCCCGATGACTTCTTAACCAAAACCTCATGACAATCCCTGAGCCAGGACCTCCTGGCCAAGCCACTCCTGGATTCCTGACCCACAGAAAATGTGGAGAAAATAAACATTTTTTATTGTTTTAAGCCATGGTTTGGGGGTAATTTGTTACCCAATAATAGATAACTAATGCACGTAATTTTTATCGAAGGCTCTTTCTAGTGACTTCATGTTTTAAAAAGTTACATTTTAACCTCTGGCCAGGGTTCTAGACATTATTTGAAGGTGCTCTGTAGTAGTTAGTGGCATGTGTGTGGCATGGATAGTGTTTGAGAAGAAGGGAAAGCTGGCATGTGGAAAAGAGGTAGAGGTTGCAATGAACTTTTAATGTCACATTCTGCAGATGTGGTTGCATTTGTGAGTATGTGACCAAATTAAGTGGTTACCTTCAGAGAGCAGCCAAGCAGAATTATGTAATCAATATGATTTGATACAAATGAGCACTAGATCTAGAATTTGAAGACATGGTTTAGGGTCTGCCACTTTCAAACTAAGTTGAAGAGGTCAAGGAACCCTAACTTTTATGTTCCTTGTGTGGACACGAGGGGATAACACCACCCATTTCACACCATGTAGTAAGGGAGCCTTAGGTGAGAGAATATATTTGAAATCAGTTTGTGAATCATGGAGGGTCATACAATGGGAAGTAATTATTATTATTACTTATAATACTTGGGGACATGTAAATGGAAGCTTTTCTAGATTTTACAGGCCAGGAAAGAGTTCCTTTTAAACTTGAGTTTACCTTGCTCTCCAAGACCATATCACATTCAACAGGAAGTACCCAGTCACACGGGAAAATCCAAAGTTGCGATAGGAGCTTTTCCTGAGTAGGACCATGAAGATTTTTCTAAACCGATGTGTATGATATGCACTTCCTTTAATTAAAAACATTTAAATGAAGACACGTCCACATTATCAATGCAGTAGATTTCCCTTGTGTTTTGTGATCATTGGACCATGTTGCCGTATTCAGTTTGTCTGTTCACATTGGCAAGCTCAGAGCATCTTAGCACAAGCAGACATCTTCTGGCAGTTTCCTGACTACCTGCAGCTGGACAGTTAACAGAGGGATGCTGCCAGTGGGAAACAAATATTTTCCAGGAGAAATGAGGTGGAAAAGAGAAATTATAACTCCAGGATTTCATCAGAGGAGAAATCTTATTTGGCTCACAAGGTGTTCTCTCTGCCAATAAACCAATCGCTAAATGCATTCTGAGGTACCCAAGCCTCTTGTTAATGAGGAAACACTGCCAAAGGAAAATCAGAGAAAAGGCAGAGGCTTCATTTTGACAGCACTTTAAATTCTTCAGCTTCGTGAAAGTCTTAGTTGTCATCTCACTTCTTGACAAACATTCGGTGGCTCCTCAAAGTGTGGTTTGAGGACCATGTCAGCAATGCAGACTCTCAGGCCCCACACAGACCTACCAATCAGAATCCACGTTTCATCAAGTTCCCCACACGATTCATATACACACTGGTCTGGTCTGTTACTCCATGTCATACTTTTGCAACCCTTAGAGCAGGAAAACAAGCTGGAATCATCTAGTTTGGGCTTCTGCTCTTAGACTGGTGAGTTATTACTATCTGCATATTACAGATGAGACACCTAAGACTCAGGGAGCTTAAGCCAGTTGCCTAAAGTCACAGAACTTGATGTTTTCTGCCAAACACACAGTATCCAGCCATACATACCAGCTTTTTCAGGGTCTGCTCAATCTCCCTATATTTCCCTTTGAGAGAGTGGATTTCCTGGCCTATATTCATTTCTGGAGAAAAGACAGACTTTACCTACTTATTTTGGCTTTTGCTCTCCAAACCAGAAAAAATGTTTCAGAGAAATGTTATAGTTTTGCCTAAGGGAGAATCATTTTGGCACATAGAAATTAGAACAATACCTAACACCATACACAAAAATAAACTCCAAATGGATTAAAGACTTAAATGTAAGACCAGACACTATAAAACTCTTAGAGGAAAACATAGGAAAAACATTCTTTGACATAAACCACAGCAAGATCTTTTTTGACCCACCTCCTAGAGTAACGGAAATAAAAACAAAAATAAACAAATGGGACTTAATTAAACTTAAAAGCTTTTGCATAGCAAAGGAAACCATAAACAAGACAAAAAGAAAACCCTCAGAATGGGAGAAAATATTTGCAAATGAAACAACAGACAAAGGATTAATCTCCAAAATATACAAACAGCTCATGGAGCTCAATATCAAAAAAACAAACAATCCAGTTAAAAAATGGGCGGAAGATCTAAATAGACACTTCACCAAGGAAGACATACAGATGGCCAAGAGACATATGAAAAGATGCTCAACATCACTAATTATTAGAGAAATGCAAATCAAAACTGTAATGAGGTATCACCTCACGCCAGTCAGAATGGCCATCATCAAAAAATCTAGAAACAGTAAATGCTGGAAAGGATGTGATGAAAAGGGAACCCTCCTGCACTCTTGGTGGGAATGTAAATTGATACAACCACTATGGAAAACAGTATGGAGGTTCCTTAAAAAACTAAAAGTAGAACTACCATATGACCTGGCAATTCCACTACTGGGCATATACCCTGAGAAAACTATAATTCAAAAAGAGACATGTACCACAATGTTCATTGCAGCACTGTTTACAGTAGCCAGGACATGGAACCAACCTAAATGTCCATCGACAGATGAATGGATAATGAAGATGTGGCACATATATACAGTGGAATATTACTCAGCCATATAAAGAAATGAAATTGAGTTATTTGTAGTGAGGTGCTCTGTCATACCGAGTGAAGTAAGTCAGAAAAAGAAAAACAAATACTGTATGCTAATGCATATATATGGAATCTTAAAAAAAGAAAAAAATGGTACTGATGAACCTAATTGCAGGTTAGGAATAAAGAGGTAGATATGTAGAGAATGCACTTGAGGACATGGGGTGGAAGGGGGAAGCTGGGGCTGAGTGAGAGTAGCATCGACATATATACACTACCGAATGTAAAATAGTTGGCTGGTAGGTAGCAGCAGCATAGCACAGGGAGATTGGCTCGGTGCTTTGCGATGACCTAGAGGGGTGGGATAGGGAGAGTGGGAGGGAGGCTCAAGAGGGAGGGAATATGGGGACATGTGTATGCATATGGCTGATTCGCTTTGTTGTGCAACAGAAACTAACATAGTATTGTGAAGCAATTATACTCCAATAAAGATCTATTATAAAAAAAAAGCATCGACTTGAGAGCTTGAGGGAGACCTACTTCCAAATGTATCATGGAGCTTCTTTCTGTCATGTGTTTGTGTGTGTGTGTGTGTGTGTGTGTGTGTAGGGAGGGAGCCCTTTTGGTGCACTTGATCATATAGGGGGGTGTCTCTCGAAGAAAAACTTACAGCAGAACCTGCTGTTGTATGTATTTATACGTGGCACTGTACTGTACTTAATTTAGCCCTCCATGCAGAAAGGGTCATGAATATGTATTTTGCCTAAGAAAATTCTTTCTTTTCACAGCCTCATGTGTGATGCTGCAGGCTAAGCTAATGAACATGGCTAATTTTAGCCTTAGTTTTGAGGGTTTATTTTAGAAAAGGTCACTGTACTGGTACTAACCTATAGCTTACTGTGTGAGAGAAGAAAGCATCAAAAAGATATAAAACCAAGCAACTGCTGCACATCTGCCCCCAGGAATATAAATGTATTGTTTGTATTTGAGATTTAGTTCCACTTAGAGTTAGTGATATAATTAGTAAAGTGTACTTAATGCCTGCTGTGCTGTGAAGACAGTGTCTGCTGTGGGGAGCTGGGAGGTCCATGAGCTGCCTTTCTCTGGGGTGAAGGGTGGGGGCTGGACGTCTATTAAAGCCCCGCTTATAGACACTGTGTAAAAGAAGGTTGGCACAGATGAGAAGGCTCGGTCTGACATGGTTCCAAGGGCAGGCGAAGGAGGCTGAGGCTAGATGGGATGGAGCCACTGCCTGGCCCTGCTGAGCCCAGGACTGTGAGAGCTGGAGGCCCTCGGTGGCCTGTGGTTCCACCTTCCCTTTCGCAGGGTGGGGTTGGTGGTGGTAGAGGGCGTGCTGGTCAGGGGAGGGATGGAGGGTCCGAGAGGTGAAGGGACCCACATCCTAGGGCTTCAAAGCAATCTGGCCAAATTCCAACTGGAGGCTGCCGCCCAGCACGGGAGGAGCCTCTAGAACAGCGCCGTCCTGCGGATGTCTTACGAGGATGGAAATGTTCTATAATCTTGTCACAGGAGGCTTTCAAGCACTTGAGATGTGGCCAGTGTGAATAAGGAACTGAATTTGTCATTTTGTTTCCTTTTAATTAATTGTAATTTAAGCCACATGTGTCTAATGGGTACCATATTGGACAAGGCAATTCTAGGAGGAGAGAGCACTCTTAAAAGTACAGAAGTTGGAAAGCAAGAGCAGGTTCAGGGAAAAATGTAGAGTCCAGGTTACAAAAGCCAAGGTCCGGATCTAAAGGTACATATGAGAACCATCTGGAAAGCACCAGAAAGATGAAGCTGCCTAGACCCAACCCAGGGCCACCCAATCAGAATCCCTTTTGGTGCCCACCTTTAACTGAGAGCGACCACATCCATCAGTAGGAGAAGGCAGGTCTGGGAAAGCAGGTTGCAACCAGGTGGTAAAAGGCCTAGGCTGCCAAGCTGAAGATTTCGTACTCAATTTTATTGGCAGTGAGGGAGTCCTTGGTGGGGAAGAGTGACGTGGTAAGTGTGTTAGGCAAGATCTGTGACAGACTGGGTGAGACTGGAGGGAGTCACAGAGCTGAGTGTTCATTTCTCCCTTGAACTCTGGAGTGCTCGCTTCACCGGGGGCTGTCTACATGCTTCCCTGGACTGAACGTTGGTTCAAAATACTCCTTAGCAAATATGCTGCTGTAAGCCTCCAGCCCCACTAAATAGTGACTGAAAATTACAGTTGCTTCCCATGGGCCCAGACGGGGGCTGTGTAATGAAATAGAGATGCAGCAGCCCTTTGGCATATGGAGTAACGGCTTCCCCAGGACCTCCAGCAGGGGTCCCTGGTACCCGCAGAAGGGATGACACCGTGGGAAGTAGCGATCACTGGTCTTAGGGTGCGCCCTTCTCCCCTATGACTTCCAAGCTCCAGTGAGCAATCTTAGTGGCTGCCAATGCGAAGGGTATTCTAGGCCCAGCTGGTGAGTCATTACATAACCCTGATAAACCATCTTATGATTCACTGTGGGGGGAGAGATGGCTTTTAAAAATTGAAAAGGAAAACTAAAATCCAATGTAAGTTCAAGTTTAGAAATTGACAAAATACCTTTTCCAAAACAGCAAAGTTTCAGGGTCAGTTCTTTCCTTCTAATGGTGTAGGGGAAGATATGTCCAGAGGTGAGAGACTGGTACCTTTATTAGCTCCCAGGAGAACAGAAGCCTGGGGTTTAGGAATGATCCTTTTCTACACGGTGGAGTCCAACCGCCTCTGCCCAAGGAGTGTTTTCTCTAGCTCTGCAGTTGGCCCTTTTTGTATAAATGCTGCTTTTACACACCAATAATGATGTACCCTAGATGTCAGCTTAGACCCCATACCTGGGAGATTTGGGAAGCTTGGCTCAAACCGCAGCTTGTCTAGAGCTCTCCTCATAATCACTATGCAGGCTTCCCTCTGCTTGTAGCTCATGCATGGAAGCTGGTGGCCTCCACATAGCACTTACGGGTTCAGACAGCAAACCCAGCTTTCTCACCTGTACACGTGTTTGATGAGCTCAGCATCTCACAGAGCACATGACCATCCACCGTCTCGCTGGCTCTGAATCTCCCATTCTCCTTCTGCATCCCTTTTCTGGAGTAAGGCCAAAGCTCACCTCTTATTTTTGGCGGAAGGGATCCTATTTTCTCCCCCTGCACTATTGTCAGCTATAAGAAAACTCACATTTTCTACCTGCTAAGGTAATAATACTGGTCATTTATTAAGCACCTACTAAGTGCAGGACACTATGCTATGCAGAGCATTTTAATAAGACCTTAAGCAGGGCAGGTAGACTTGACCTCAAGAGATTAAAAAATTTAGCTGTCAGAGATATAATTGATAGCCGACAAAGGATTCCCTTTAGAAGTATCCATGGGAATGGGCTCTATTGTTTTTTAGAAAGTCTGAGGATTAAATGTGTAATATAAAAGAATGTAATCTTGCTGGCATCTGGCTATTTTCCTTTAAGGGGTGTTTACATTACTGTATAGCCTCGCTTAGCTTTTATAAAATTGTATGTTGTAGCTATGAGTTAAGGTATTATTATTATAATGCCCCAAGTCTTTGGTTGGGTTGTTTAGAAGCAGAGGCTGAGATGGTCACTCTGGTGTATGTGTCTTTTGGGTGGGGTGGGATGGGTGGGGGGTATGTCTGGACAGGGCAGCGGAAGTTGCTGAGCAAGGATGTGGTCCAGCTGCAGACTAGCCTCCATAGTAGCTCATGGCATGAATGACACCACAGAGTTGGTTCCACCTTGAGTCAGTCAGTCATTGGCCAGAACGCACCTGGGGTGGAGGTGAGACCTAACCTCTTTGATAAGGAAATTCTTTGATCTGAGAGCAGTTGTCTGGAGAAGGGGGCATCTGTACTCCGTTAGCAGTTGGTATGGACCGAACTGTGTTCCCCTAAAATTTATATGTTGAAACCCTAACCCTCAGGACCTCAGAATGTGACAGTATTTGGAGATAGGGCCTTTAAAGAGGCGATTAAGTTGATTGAAATGAGGCTGTTAGGGCAGGGCCCAAATCCATTCTGACTAGTGTCCTTATAAGAGAGGGAGATTAGGACACGAGAAGAGAGACACCAGTGCACAGAGGGTCAACCACTTGCAAGCCAAGGAGAAACCAAACTTGCCAGCACCTTGATCTTGGACTTCCAGCCTCCAGAACTATGAGATAATAAATTTTGGTTGTTTAAGCCACCCAGTCTGTGGCATTCTGTCGTGGCAAACCTAGAAGACTAACACAGCAGTCGGCGCTCATAGCAGCTGGAGGATGAGCAGGGCAACACTCATGGATGGAGTGTGTTTGGTAAGGAGCTTTGGGTGGGGCATCAATAGCATTCACTACACCCACTTATAAATCAGAAAACTGTGACCAGAAAGGTGAAGTGCCTTGCCCAAGGTCACACAGTCAATGAGCAACAGATTTCAACCTCAGTCTAACCCTATAGCTGACCCTCCTAGTCACTATTCTGCAGTCTTTCTCAGAAGCAGCAGACATCACCAGTTAACTTGGGCTCCATTTCTGTCTTTTTACCCTAATTTGTCTGCACCTTACACAAGATGGAGCTCCTTGGGGAAACCAAGCCAGCTCAGCAAAGACAATGTCTGCATCTAAGTGCCTTCTCAAGGCATTGTCTTTTACCCTGTTGTTTGAGAATGGTGTAGCATATTAATCACAGGTTTTCCCTGCATGTGAGATGATGTCTTTACTTAAAATGTTTTTATTAAAAAATGAACTAGGGCAATCTTTTTCACATCCACAAATGCCATTTTTGGGAAAATAAGAAATTATGAGATCTGCCTTGTCAGTGTAATAATGACTGTTGTCATTCTGAGCACTGTCACTGAACATGGTCTTTGGAGTGGCCACATCAAGATCTAACAATAAATCGGTTTGTTTTTATTATAACTTTGCTCAGTATTTTCTGGTTCAGTGTAATAGAGCCATTGCCTCCTTCAGAAAACTCGGACAGAAAGAAAAAATAAAGAAGGGCATCTCTGGGCAGCTGCCTGCTACCAAGGTCCCATACTCATCCCCAGCTTGCCTCACCATAGCTAAAATACAGAGCATCTTCTCTTTATGAAGCGATTCTCACCCCCACCCTCCCCGTATAGAGGATATAGTGAGAACCACTTTAAAAAGTATTTTGTGGATATTGTTGACTTCCTCGGAGAAGAGGCAGAAACGTGCAAGCGAGTCTGTTGGATTTCCCAAATCACAAGTCATTTGGTCATGAAACATTAATCAATTCTGACAGTATTGTTAGATATGCAGAGAGAGGCAGGGTGCTCTTGCAGCTGCAGCAGAGTCTGGGACACCTGGAGAAAGCCACTGTCCAACGCAAGTGCCGTCACAGGCTGGGCAATCTTAAACTGAGGCCTCAAACTCGGCGGGCCTGTGGGATGTAGCTGGAGATGGTAGTATGAGGAAGACATATTTTACTGTTTGGAGTTATGACTCCATCTGAGATATAAGGTCAGAGGATGTGAGAGAGAGGGAGACAGTAGGGCTCTCAGGAAAAAAATCCGTATCTCCTCCCGATCTTCTCCTCCCCTCTCCTGCACCTCCCAAAAATAAACATTAGGAAATTCTTTGCATGAGATACTATGTGGTAGTTTGAAAGTTCTCTCTCTTAGAGATGTAGGCATTCATTTACTCAACAAAAAGTTTGAGTGTCTGCTTTGAGCCGTGGTTTGGAGATACCATGATGAACAGGATGAGGACTCCTGCCCTCCAGGAGCTTACTATTTACATTGTGCTAAACTAGTGGTTCTCAAATTTAAGTGTGCATCAGGATCCCCTGGAGGACTTGTTAAAATGTGGATTGCTGGACCCTCAGTGCAGTTTCTGATTCAGTAAGTCTGGGAGGCCCAAGAATTTGCATTTTTAATAAGATCTGGGTGATGCTGTTACTGCTCTTCTGGGGACCACCCTTTGAGAACCATTCTGCTAAGCTTGTTACCCGCATTTGCTCAAGGCAAGTGGATGGCTAGAATCATTTAGGGTGATGGTGGGCTCACAGGCTGAGAAGTTCCTCCCACATAACTAAGTTCCTTTAAAGGAAATTTGGTTTTGCCTTTAGGCGAAGTTCTTATCTTATTGGCTCTTAAAAAAAATTCTTTAATGCATTTCCTGATCATTTTAGAAGTTTAAAGAGCAGGTGCAATAAAAGACGAAGTATTGGGGAATTTATCATTAAACAGTTGCACTTGTATGTCATTTTCTCCTTGAAGGTCCGAAAGATAGAGCAGTAGTTCTCAAAATATGTTGCAGCATCATTGAGTAGAATTTCAGGCCCCACCTCAGAGTAGCTGAATCTGAAACAGTGGACTTTGGGGCCAGGAATCTGTTTTACAAAGGCCTCCAGGTGATCCTGACCCACAGTCCAGTTTGAGCACATCTGAGACAGAGTTGGGCTGAGTGACAGTTGGGCTGAGTCTGAGCGAGGGCCCCTGGCATTCACTATTGCCAGCTGCCTTCAGATAATTTATCAGGATGACTAAGCTTCAATTTTTCTATCTCATAAAGTCAAAAGTCTATCCCTTGTTGTCTAACATCTTTCAGAGTTATGAGGAAGATAATCACAATTTTTATATATGACATGGTTTTACCAGTAAAGATGAAAATTCCTAGCTAACCATAAAATAGCACTAATGCAGTGGAATAAAGATAGGATTCAGGTAATTTACATTCCAGTCTGCCATGCATGCAGCTGTGTGACCTGTGGTTGATTAGTAGCCTGTCTGAGTCTCACTTTAATTATTAATCTAAAAATTGAGATAAAAAGGTTGTCCTGGTCTAACTTGAATCACTGTTACAATGATCAAGTGGAATAATGGATAGGAATGTGCTCTTACAATCTGTAAAGTGCTGTGACTTTGGAATGCTGACTCATAGTTTTGTTCTTCCCCATCAATGAAATGGGAATAGTCCCCTATAACTCCATAGAGATTGTGAGTCGTGGAGACAACTAATGGCACAACAATTTGAGCTCTTCTAAAGTAAAGCGTATTTCTTCATTTTTTTGTCTAACATATAAATGTTAGAAGATGTAGAGATATTACAGAGTATTATACATTTTATTATGGTGCTTCTGTAATAGTATATGATAGTACTTTTATTTGAAATAGTCACATCCTATAGCAGTAGCTTTCAAAGTGTGGCCCCCAGACCAGCAGCACTGGCATCCCCTGGGAACTTGTTAGAAATGCACATTTTCAGGCCTCACTCCCAACCCGCTGGATTGGCAGCTCTGTGTTTTAACAAGCCCTGCAGGTGATCCTGCTACTCACTTTAGTCTTAGAGGAAGGGCTTTATTAGGATCTCAATTGAAGGGTCTGACAAAGAGCATCCTTTTCCTGGGACAGGGTAATTGCTTCTCTTTTTCTCCAGCATGGATTTGCAACAGCTGCGTTCAAGCTCAGGCAGCCGTTGTTGGATTCCTTCATAAACATGCTCCGTCACTGCCGCCCAGTGAAGCAGAGATCTGGATGCCACTCCTGAGCATCTGTCACGAGGCTGACTTCAGGGTGCAAAAAAATGAAAGCTATTTATCACAGACCATTTTCCCCTCATGACAGCAGAAATGAGCCTTAGCCTAACAAGGCTTCACATTGGGCCAGGGCCCAGAAAACACAGGGTTTGACAAACACAGTTTGAGCTGACTTATTTCTTTGGACTTTTCCCTTTGAAAATGCACCCTTTTCTGAGCTGCACCAAGTTAGTGGTACTTGTTTAAGAAACACTGGAGATGGGTTCATCCAGGTCTGTTTCATGACTTAGGCACTTTCCCCCTGTCCATTTCTTCCCTCCTCTCCTCCCTGGGAGGGGATCCTTGGTAGGAGAGGGAAGGGGACTGACTGTTATGGAGGGAGCCATGTTATGGGAGGTGGGGCTCAATATTTAGCAAGAGAAACATCTGTCTGTGGGGTAGAGTTGTGGTATGATCTGGCCGCCACCTGCTTTTGTAAATAAAGTTCTATTGGAATGCAGCCACTCTCATTTGTTTATGTATTGTCTGTGTCTGCTTTCAGACTACAAAGAGTTGGGTAGTTGTGACAGGGACTGTATACCCTGCAAAACCTAACACTTTTTCTATCCAGCCCTTTACAGAACAAGTTCGTTCACCCCTGTTGTAGAGGTTGCCTGTGAGTGGCCTGGAGGGAGCCGGGATGGAACCAGTTAATGGACAGGAAGGACAATGGGAGGACAGGAGGGTGTGAAATGCCCAGGGTCCCTCTGGGGCCCAGCAGCAGGGAGGGCAGCAGGAGGAGCCACTTCTTATTGCCATTTGAGTTGGGTACCATATGGATTTTGAGATGCGATTCTATTTAAAATATTGTTAAAAATTTTAACTTGATATCTCTTTGTGATTGCCTTATATTTATTTTCTTCCTCGTGTTGAGCATTACAGACAAAACTACAGAGTTTTATGTTAAATATCAGTAACTCACATTTATTGGGCACATACCATGTGCACTGCACACTGCATCCATCATACTATGTAATGTTCACAACGATTCTATGAGACGGGTGCCACCATCCCCATGAGAAAACCGAAGGGCAGAAAGTTTAAATAACGCCTAATGTTATGAAGCTGATGTCAGAGTCTCAATTTAAATGAGGGTCTTTTTGATGCCAAAGTCAGCATTCTAAACCAGTGTTTTTCAAATTGTGGGTTGAGAAATCAGTTTAGCAAGTTGCAACTAGCATTTAAAATGACCCAGCAATCCCAATATCTCAGGCATATACCCTGAGAAAACCATAATTCAAAAAGAGCCATGTACCAAAATGTTCATTGCAGCTCTATTTACAATAGCCAGGACATGGAAGCAACCTAAGTGTCCATCAACAGATGAATGGATAAAGAAGATGTGGCACATATATACAATGGAATATTACTCAGCCATAAAAAGAAATGAAATTGAGTTATTTGTAGTGAGGTGGATGGACCTAGAGTCTGTCATACAGAGTGAAGTAAGTCAGAAAGAGAAAAATAAATACCGTATGCTAACACATATATATGGAATCTAAGAAAAAAAAAAAAAAAGATCATGAAGAACCTAGGGGCAAGACGGGAATAAAGACGCAGACCTACTAGAGAATGGACTTGAGGATATGGGGAGGGGGAAGGGTAAGCTGGGACAAAGTGAGAGAGTTGCATGGACATATATACACTACCAAATGTAAAATAGATAGCTAATGGGAAGCAGCCACATAGCACAGGGAGATCAGCTCGGTGCTTTGTGACCACCTAGAGGGGTGGGATAGGGAGGGTGGGAGGGAGGGAGATGCAAGAGGGAAGAGATATGGGGATATATGTATTTGTATAACGGATTCACTTTGTTATAAAGCAGAAACTAACACACCATTGTAAAGCAATTATGCTCCAATAAAGATGTTAAAAAAAATGTATATATATATATAGAAATCATCCACACACACACACACAAAAATCCTATGATAAACCATAATGGAAAAGAATATTTAAAAAGAATGTATATATGTGTATAACTGTATTACTTTGCTGTACAGCAGAAATTAATACAACATTGTAAATCAACTATACTTCAATTTTTAAAAATTAAAAAAAAAAATAGTGACTCTAAAAAACAAAACAAAACAAAACAAAACAAAAAAACAAACCAAAAAAACACATTAAATAGAATGTGAAATGCCAGAGTATGTCACTTGTAGTATGGGTAAATTTTGATGCATGAAGCTTTTGTTTTAACTATAAAGATGTTTATATATATACACAAATCCAAGCACATTTCTGTATACTGGGCAACAATGTAAATGATATTTCTTACTCTTTCATAGTTAACTTGAAAGCAAATATTCTTGTCTGAAAGTGGGGCTGGGGAGATAGAGAAAAAGAGGGAGAAAATATGAGTGAGTCAGCAAATGTACAACTGTCAGAGAGACAGAGACTCAGGGAATGGGAGAGGAAATGAGATGAAGTGGGGAGACAGAGAGAATGGACATCTCTGTGAAAGAGACACAGAGGCTCAGGGAGAGGTCAAGGGGGAGAAAGAGAGGCAGGAAGTCACATGGTTCTGTCCACCATTCCACTCAGTGAGCATGTGCCCCTGCTTGAGGGCAAAACTGGAGACCTGAATTGTCCTCTCGGTAGATTTTGGTTTTTATATACTTCTCTTGTGGTGATCCTCTTGTCATTCTGAGTGTGAGTCAAATAAAGATTTTATACAACATGGCCCCTATATACAAATGGTCTGTTTCATCTGTTGCTCAACTGATAATAAGTGATCTGAGGGGAGAATAGGCTGGGTTGGCGTTACTAAGAGAAGGTGTGAGATTCCCAGTAAGCTCCTTCCTAAAGAACTGGCAAAGGCGGTTTTGAATATATGTAATTTTTGTCTTTTGAGCGGACCAGTTTTGATTCCTTGGTACTGCCTCTTGTGTTCTATGGAAAACTATAGATAGCAAAGATTTTAAAGTATCCTTTTGTCAGGGATTTCTACATACACTAAGTATTTTACTTTCAAGGGATTCTGGAATCAGGTAATGAAAAGTTCATTTTTACAGATGTGGAAATTAAGGAAACATTTGTATAAAGTTTCCCTACATACAGGTGCTTTCATAAGAATCATATTGAATCTTCATAGCTACCCTGTTAGATTACCCTTATGTCAGTTTTACTGGAAAAATTAGAGCTCAGTTAGTTCAAATCCCTCACCCAATTTTCTCATCTAAGAGGCTGTAGAGCTAAATTCAAACCTTGATTCTCTAACCCCAAAAAATAGCAACAATGGGATGAAAAACAGTGCTCTGTGTTACAATTTAGAATAATTTTGTTTATAAGTCAGAGTATGGTGCAAAGCCTAAAATGCCCATGGTTTTATGAGGTAGAGAGACTACCATTATTTAGTTTTCTCCCCTCCCCAAGGATATTTCTCTATTTCTAGGTCCCCATTAGCAAACTGGAATTGATATCACTATGCTTTTTTGTGATCCATTCTTGGCCTTTCTTGGTTGAAGACCATTATAAGCACCAACTATATTTTTAGTTAGTAATAATATTGCATCAAGTAACTTAGGTAGCTACTTCTTGGCATTAGCTTAACTGGGTGGCTTTTACTTATTTTTTTAATAAATGCTGCATATCGATGTGAGTAAGTAATACCCCAGAGTGAACTCCATCTCAAAAGCCTTCAAAGCCTGTTAGAAAAGAATTTTAACATTTTCCTCAGCTTGCCAAAATGCCATTGCTATATATCCTATCCCTCTTGCCTGGTGTCCCTGCTAGTATTCTCTTTAAAAAAAGAAATTCCCAGGAAGAGTGCTGACATTTATCCCCTCCAACTGTCTCTGCAAAAACTTTATATGAGTGTGTAATAGGGTCCTGCAGCCAAGGCATCTTACCCTGCTTTTGCTCCTAAATCCCCTCGTTTGTAATAATGATTCATGCCTCTGAAGGTAAAGACTTTAGAAGAGATCATTTCTTCTCTTTTCATGGTTTTATTCTTCCACTTTCAAAGGGTCATTGCAAATAGTCATCCCTCCTTTCCTCCACTGGTTAACTGTGCTGAGTATTTATTACATTCCACTAGGTGCGTTCAGGAAGCTAAGATTCAGCTCTACACTCCATGAAAGCTTTGTCAGTGCAAACAAAATATACGTCTCTGGGAAAACATGCGGGAGGTCCTAGACTCATCATAATTTTAATGACTGGTGGGACCTGATTTTTGTTTATTCTTTATTTCAGAGATCCCAGAAGACCCACTTGTGGCTGAAGAGTATTATGATGATACATTTGACTCCTGTTCTGAAGAAAGTGAGGAGGGGGAGGAAGAGGTCGAGCATGCGGGACCCCAGCCTGCTTACAGGACAAACCAACAGGTACACGCTGCTCCCAGCAGAGGTGGTGGGGCTGTCCAAGGTGCTGAGCAGTCTGTGACTTCCCAGAAAGAGTCAAGGGAGTCTTAGAACCCAAGTAGGTGATGGGAAACTAGTGTTTGTTATACAGGCTCCACGTGATGTGCCTGGATTTCCAAGGCTGAGGGGCAGGCAGGGCCCTGTGGAATTCTGTGAATCTGGTCTGGATATGTTGACGAGGGAAGGGCTGGAGCACCCAGTACTGATTCAGGTGAGAGGATGATACACACTACACTGTTTGCACACTGAGAAGCACCCCACATACAGCTGTCGAATGAACATTGCACATGTGTTTTTAGAAGAGGGAAAAGGATATTTAAAATTATACTGAATACTTTTCTGTCTGGTAATCAAATTTGTGAGTCATGTCCCAGTGCACTAATTAGTTCTGGGGATGAGGCCCAGAGATCCTGGGCTTAGGAGATGGTCTTCCTGGCCACTCCAGCCTCTGAGGTCCCCTCTTACATACAGTGCTGGAATATCTGAGTCTGTGTCCTTGCCATAGATTCTGTAACAATGACAAGACTTAGACCCATCTGAGTCATAGGCCAAGAAACAGCCCTGCATGTGATTTCACTGTTGGGTGTCTGCAGGAGAGGGGAAAAGCAAGAGTTACGTGAAGAAAAAGCAGATGACTTTGGGCAATTTATGCTCATATACTTGATTTTCTTTTTAGGCCATAACTTGATAATCTTCCCAGTCCTAAACTTCCATAAGGTACAGAAGCTTTTTACTAACTGGGAACCATTAAGCTAGTAAGATAAAAGTCAATCAAAGGGCACCGATGTCGACGAAGACTTAATTCAGGAGGATTAACTGAAGGTGGTACACAATCCATTCAGTCCTTTCTAATGAAGACTAAGCAATTCATCATAATACTCAATAAATAAAACCAGTAAGTAATGTTCTCAAGTTCTCCTTAAGAAAAGGAGAGAGAGGCAGGGAGAAGAGAATAGAAGGGTATGGATATGGGGCTGAGCAGAGAAAGGGATGAGAGAAAGAGAAAGGATGAGAGAGAGAAATTGAGAGACAAATACATGAAGAGAGAAACAAACAAATATTGAGAAAAACAGAGTCCGGGCAGTGGGGATTCAGCGTCCCAAAATAAAAACACATTCTTTATACCATTTCCCCATTTTTTCCAATGGACTTGTGAACAGAAACACCTCCTACCATGAATTGAAAATACAATTTTCATTCGCTTTTGTGCCACTGTCCTAAACAACAGAGACAAACGTCGTTACAGTATTACAGAAACTTCATTCTGTGCCTGTGCTTGCAAGGCACATGATGTGCAAAACACATCCTCTATTTCTGTCCAAAGAGTCAAGTGGTGAAAATTTAGCTACTAACATTATTACTTTAAAATGTTTTAAATAAAATAAAACTGACTTCAGAAAACAAAGGAATAAAATATATGGCAAACACCACCCAGGTCAAGAAGTAAAACTTTGCCAGCCCCTCCAGAAGTCCCATCTTTGGAGAACTTGTTAGAACACAGGGTTGGAAATCGAACTGTCTGTACGAGTCTAGCCTTTGTCGCTTGTGGGTCATGTGACCTTGTGCAAGTTACTAAACCCCACTGTGCCTCTGTTTTCTAATCTGTAAAAAGAGAGAATAATGGTTCCTACCTCACAGGATAGTTTTGGGGATTAAATGAAGTAATCAATGTAAAGTACTTAGAATATGGACTTCCCTGGTGGCACAGTGGTTAAGACTCTGTGTTCCCGATGCATGGGCCCAGGTTCGATCCCTGGTCAGGGAACTAGATCCCACATGCATTCTGCAACTAAGAGTTCATGTGCCACAACCAAGGAGCCCGCCTGCCGCAACTAAGGAGCCCACTAGCTACAACTAAGGAGCTCGCCGGCCACAACTAAGACCCAGCACAACCAAATAAATAAATAAATAAATAAAATATTTTCAAAAAAGTACTTAGTATAGTGCCCAGAATTTAATGAAGTAATTAATCATGAGATATTAGCTGTTATTATGATAAAGCTATGTAGCCATCTTGTGGCTTTTTTATGATACTTCCAAAACTCTTTAATGCTAAAGTGAGAGTTTACAACTGCAGTATAAAAAATATCCCTTCTTATTTATTAGGGCCAATGATAAATATCGGGCAGCAATTTTGCTCTCTGGGCTATGCCTCTGTAACATGTGGTTTGATAGACTGTGACTGATCTTAAATAATCTATTGGGACAAGATGCTAAGGCCTCTCACATATATGTTGCTGTTTCGTTTCACAAAACCCTGTTGGATAGTTATTCTTATCCCTATTTTCCAGATGAGGAAACTGAATTTCTGAGGGAGTAACTTGCCTGTGGCCACACAGCTGGAAAAGGGTCAGAACCATGTTTCAGGCCCAGGTCCATCACATTTCTAAGCCAATGGTTTTTCTAGTACACAAGATATATCACCCTAGAATGAACTTGACATAACAGAAGCAGGCGGGGGGACATGTCGAGTGAGTAATTTGTATTAGAGACAGGTAATTACAACCTCATTTGTTTTTCAATATAATTTCCCCTTCCCCAAAGGTGGTGAATGTGAGGTTGTGATGGGTATTTACCCTTCTCTTTTTAGGTTATTTTATTAGCAACACACAAATTACAGTTACAGAACCCTGTGCTAAGACCCAGTCACTGCTGGCTCTGTAAACTGGGCGATACCTACAGCCCTCTCTGGGATTTGCCTCTTCTCCCCTTTCCCCAGTCTTGCCCTTGACCCAAGCACCCAAGGTCTGCTTAGGTGGTCATCATACCCATGGCTTTTATGTGAGTAATCAGGTCAAAGTTGATATCCTCTTCCTTCAGATGGAACAGAAGTCACATGGTTTCTATTTTAATGGAAGAAGTACTTTCAAAAAGAAAGACAGCCATGGGCTTCATTGGATTGCTGGGTCCCTTGTGCCACCCAAGACAATCTTTCAGCAGCGGTTTCTCCAGAGCAGTTTTGTGAAGCACCTATTTGTCAGTTGTTTCTCTGCTTCAATAAGCACAGCATCAGTAGCTCCTTTATCACAAGCCCTTATGTTGTTGATGGCTCCTCTGTGAAGTCTGTGGTCACTGAATTGGAACCAGCCTCTCAGATCTCAAGAGAATGGAATTTATAGCTGTCATCATAACAGGGTTCTCAGCAGTATTTGTGGGACCTGTCACTGAAAAGTGTTTCATGTGCCTTAATGGATATGTTTTAGGGCTGTGGACTGCTGGGTGTTTCTGTAGACCTTTATGTCTTTCCCTTACTGCCTTGACCATCATTTCCCTCTCCATGACTAATCAATGTCCCACGTGCACCGGTGAGGCACATATGAGGTGGGCCATAATGATGTGACTCAGAACTCCCTCGGGAAAGGCTCTGCTGTTTAGTGAATGTGGCTTTCATTGACACTCGTTTGGAGAAGGCTCTTAGGACCATGATGTTTGTTCTTGCTAAGATGAAGAGCTGTAGATGTCCATTTCCCAGCTAATTCTGAAGTTTTTAATACATTTTCACCAAATCCTCCAGTGATTTTGAAATTCTCTCTGCACAGTGAAGCATTAGAAAAAGCAAGAATGACCTTGGAATGGCGCCACAGGGGCAGAGAGATGGGTACAGGCTAAGCAAGGCCTAAGATTCCACTGAGGACTCTTGGAGCAGATTGTCATGGGAGTAGGTACCTCTAAGAGTATCTTCTGCTAGTGGAGTCATTCATTTAATCAAGTCATAATTATTATAAAAATAAGAGCTAACGTTTCCAGAACCTTCATTCTATGCCCAGTACTTTATGTGCTATGTCAGTTTAGGTCCTATGGGAAGCAGATGACAAGATGGAACTAGAAATGAGAGAAAAACCTGTGAGATGGGCAGGAAGAGCCTCAAGCCGTGATGCTGGCCTGCATCTTTGAGGACAAGGGCAGGAGGGGAGAACAGAGGATGGGGTGAGAACCTTGGCCTGCCATGCAGTTGTGAAAAAACCCTTGGCTGCACCGAGAGGGCGCCCCAGGGCAGAGACTGCCCATTAGAGGAGCCCAAAATGGGCAGACATGGCCTGGCTCTGGTGTGTCCGCTGTGCTCGCAGTGGCTGGGAGCTGCCCAGGAAGAGCGTGGCCTTGGCATGAACGTGCAATGACTCTGAAGCAGCAGCAGCTGGGGGCTGTCAACTCTCCGCACAACCGGTAGCAGGCTTGCCCTCAAAGAGACAGGTCAGGGGCCCTTCCGTGGCTGCCACAGACCCGTTGTTTCATTCAGTTCTTGCAACGACCCTTCGATGCAAGTGTATGTGATGATGTGTCTTCTGGTTGAAGTCAATCAAACCAGAATTTAACTGGCTGGAATTCAAATAAGGGAGAACGTGAGGGTGATGGAGAAGCTGAAGTAGGAGGAAGTTAGGGATTCCAGGCAATTCTGCCTGACAATTCTGTCAAAAAGCGAATGTCCCAGATTGAGAGCTATAAATCCAGAGTCCCCAGTGCCCCTCAGCCCCTGCGTGTCTCTCCAATTGTGAACCTCTTGGTGCTTTGAATTATTACCCAAGACTTATAATATTTAAGGACACATGTTTTTCATACAACGCCCTCCCCAAGTGCAAGCTAGCTATTTCATTTGGTGCTCAAAAAAGAAACAGAGTATTTTGTCTATAATTGATTATTGTATGAAGCACCGACTTTAAAACTCAGGTCTCTTGAAAGAGGAGACTGGTGTGCTATCCTAACTTTGCATGAGAGGAAACTGAGGCTTGGTGAGGCGCAGGAGCTTCCCTAAGGCGGCACAGCCAGGAAGTAGCAGAGCCAGACTCTCTGCCCCTATTTGCAGCCTCTCCTTTACACAGTCTTCTCCTGCACTGCAGTTACAATCCCTGCTCCTCCATGATGACTGAGAAAATGCACTTTACTCAGTCATCTGAAGGACTAGCTAAGGGGCCACTGCATTATCTGGTCCTCTGCTGAGACCTGTTTTACTGAAGAGAGTTACTGACCTGTGTACAAGGCAAAGTTGATGCCAGTTCTAGGAAAAGTGCTGAATTATGAAAATTAGAAATAAAATGAGCCTGCCTCCCATGTCTGTTATGGGATACAGATTTCATTCCTTCAACTGTTTTTTTTTTTTTTTAATTTTTATAGAAGGTGCCAGAACTCTTGAGTCCAAATAGTAGGACTGATTTACCTCCTATTTTGCATAATCAGACCTAATTAATTTAGCTTTATGCATGGGAGGAAACACTTTTTGTCTTGAATTACCTCAGTCATCATCACTTCTAAGAAGCAGCCAGCCCTGCTGCTGAATCATTTCCCCATCAATATCCCCTGGCCTGTGGCCCAGGCGATACAGCAGCCAGCCCTGCTGAAGCGTTAGTGAACTCACAGTTTAGGTGTCATTCCTTCCAGGTAACAGGCGTCTGTAGACCCAATGTGTGCTGCTGAAGGAGTGACCCTGATGTGACAGTTTCTGCCCCCGCCCCTATTCCAGCTCTCATACCCATCATGGTCATTCCCCCTTCTCGCTCTACCATTTCTGGTCCAGGCTGAAGCACAGCTCATTGCTTGTCAGACGGGGGCCAGCAAAACCTTGCTCTTGTCTGGGACACAGCAGAGTGGGCATGTAGAAGACCATAGTCCCGACATCTTTTAAATTAGATCCAGTGTTGTGCTCAAGATCACACCTACACTTTTCACCCTGATGCCAAAGCACAGAGGCAAGGGAGGCAATAGGTGGATAAAGACAAAGCACACTGGGCGGGAGGGCAGGGTCTGTGTGATCCTTCCAGGGTATGGACCAGAGCTCGCCCCCTCTGCCACCTCCTTGTCGGTGGGTGACTGAGGCACACAGGCGGATGGGGAACGAGGCACAACGGCCTGCACGGTGCTCGGCCGCGCTGCTCCTGGAGCTGGGGTCAGAGGTGCAGAGGTTTGCGTAGGTTTTCACAGAGCTGACTGACTTGCAGTGGCACCTTCGGGGCTTTTCTCTCCAACCTACCCCTCTCCACATACACACACCAATTCCTGTCCCTCTCTGTCGTCAGAGCTGGGGTGCCCTGACCACACGGGTGTAAGAGAGCCTGCAAAGAATATGAAAATCCTCCTAAACAGCCCTTGCAAACAAAAGGCCCAGCCCACTGTTTTGTGATTCAGTTACACAGAGAAATTTAATTTTATTTTCTGAATATTTTCTACATCTGGAGAGAGAATTTTGGTGTTCAGTCTGGGAGGAAAGGGGTGTGACACACCTGGGACATTGTTGGAGGTGCTGTCCTTCCATTAACCTGCTGATCTGGGAGCACATGGGTCCACATCGTACCAGAGAAAGCGACCGCTGTGGTGAATAAACAGCCACCTTGCAGCATGCTCGGTGCCGTGATAAGTCCTTTAGGTGTCTTGCCCCATGGTGTGCTCACCAGCAGTTTCTGGGAGTAACATCTTTCATCCCATTTTCCAAATGAGGAAACTTGAAGCAGAAAAAGTAACCAATTTCCTAGGTCACTCAGTGCATTGCCAGAGCTGGAATTCAAACCAGTAAACACTCCTGTGTCCACTGGTATGCGTCCTGGGTGAGTATAGCACTTACTGGGGAATTTGGTAAAGGAGACGATAAGGAGATGCTTGGGACCTAAGGGATGGCCCCAGGATGTGTGAAAATGGAACATCTGATGATTTAAAATTATGTTCAAAACACAGGGCCAAGTTCCCGCTTACTCTGTGGGATTTATATGGGAAGAAAGCTAGAACTGGAGTCAGAAATAGGAATCTGCAGTAAGGGAGTGTGTGTCGTGAGGGCTGCCTTTTGGAACATGAACTTTCTCTCTCTGTTCCAGTCAACCTTCCTCCAACTGCAGGACTTTCTCGTTGGGACTGTTGGGCTGTGGTGAGAGAAGCAGTCCATCAAGAGCTTGTGAGCTATTGGGAGGGAGGGGGGTGACGGAGGCAGACTCCCCTCCAGCTGCTGGAACTCTAGAAACGGGGGGGGGGCAGCAAGGGGAGGACCCTCCTCATCAGCTCCTGAAAACCCCGCTGCCCACGGTCTCGGGTAGGCATCGTGGCGCCACTCCGTCAGCCCTGCTTTCTTGTTTCTTCTCTCCATTCTTTACATTCCCGACTGTAACCCAGAATGTCTTGAGAATTCTGTAGTGGATGCCCATGGGTGTCTGTGAAACCCTAAAGCAACCCGCGGATGCCAACTTGCCGTGAAACTGGCATTGACGAGCAACACTGCAGTTAGGAGGCTTTGATAATGCAGAGGAAACAGGCATTAGCGGTGAAATATGGACACGCTGACAGTCACATCCAGCAGTCCCCAATGCAGTGACAGAGGCAGTTCGGTGTTACAGGAGCTGGGGGGGCTTGTTTGCAGTTTGAGTTTTGCAGATGTGGCTCTGTTCCCATCAATACACACTCTTTAAGGCCTTTCTCCTGGGCAGAAGGTGGTCATTGGCAGTGAGATAGGAGTGAGGACATCAGCGTCCTGATTTCTGGGCAGCCTCCACAAAGGTGCCATCAGCTCTGCCCTATGGCTTTGTGCTGAACAGCATCTGCTGTCTTCCTATGTATTACGAATGCAGATGAGCAAGGGCTTGGCTTCTAATGAGATCAAACTCAGATGTAAAGGTCCATATGAGTGTGCAGAAAATGGATAAGGTCACCTTGGTGTTTTGGTTTCTGTAACTTAGTGACATTTTTCAGGGCTGTTTGTGGATATGGTTTGAAGGAGATGGACAATAGCTTAATAAAGCAACTTGCAGAAAAGAAAATGGGTGGGGTTTTGCTCAGATCATTCCTTTATACATCACCTATTTGAGTGTTCTGGGCACTGGATGTACGGTGGTGAACCAAACAGACACAGCTCCACCTTCATGGGCATCTCACGCCCCCTCATGTATTTAAGTTTTAGCCACAGACTGTCACCTCCCCCTTTTGTGTCTTCTTCAGTTCTGTCTCCCCGGAACCCTAGACTCACATCTCCAGTTTGCTCTGGAGTGGGGTTAGAAGTCATGTGGACTTCTAGTGGACGTCCTGAACTAAGAGTATCCCAAAGTAGACTAATAAACCCCAGCCTCAGTCCCAATCAGCACCTCTTGAGCCAGCCATGACTCACACCCTTTCATTCACATTCCACATCCAGTCCACAGGCAGAACCTCTTGGCTGGACCTTTGAGGTGTGTTTAGAATATGATCACTATTTAGCACCTCTACCCCACTGCCAGAGCCACTGTCACCTCCCCAGTGGATCATTGTGGTAATTTCTAACTGGTCTCCCAGAGCTTTCCCCATCTCACTCAGAATAAGAGGCAGAGTCTGGTCAGAGGCTTTCTAGCTCCCCATCCTTCCATCACTATGAAAATTGCCCTTGCTTGCCCCACTCCAGCCATTCCAGCTGTCTTCCTGTTTCTGGAATGCACCAGGCATGTTCCTGCCTTTGGAAGCCTGGAATACCCTCCCCTCCAGATACACAAATGATTTGCTGCTTCTATGCCTCCAAGTCCGCTCATGCCATCTTACTGGGGAGGATTCTGACTAATTTATGTAAAATAGCACTTGCTGGCCTGAGAATACCCTTTTCCCTTCCCTGCTTTATTTTTCTCTCAAGTCCTTATCCCCATCTGAGTTACCACTGTTTGTTTGCTAATTCATTTATGGTCTGTCTCCCCCCACTAGAATGCGAGCTAGTAGGGCAGAGATTCTGGTCGGGTTTTTTTTTTCGCTGCTATGTTCCCAGCATCGTGAAAAGTGTTTAGTTTAGCGCTTAGAAAGCACAGAGCAAATACTCTGTAGATACTGCAGAATAAATGAATGAATGAATACCTATTGGTACAGGTAGCCCATAAGCCTGTCCACAAACAGATGAGCGTGACTAGGAAAGGAAGAAATTGAAGTAATAGAGGAACTGAGCACTGGGGGTGTGGGGAGACCTAGAAGGGGGTCAGGAAAGTTTCTAGAAGAGGACTTTTCAGCCATGACCTGAAGGATGGGAAAAGGCAGCCCTCCATGTATGGAAAGGGGGTTGGGAGAGGAGCACCCCAGAGAGGGGAGGAGGATGTGGGAGGGCCCTGGGCATGAAAGGGCTCAGCAAGTTGAAGAAACCGCAGGGTGAGCAAGAAGGTGGCTGAGATTGGAGATGTCAGGCCAGCTGTAGCTACATCGTGAAGGCCCGATAAAGAGAGTGAAAGGTCAAGCCAGTGAAGGGCAACTGAAATAAAGTCTTAAAGTGAATCTATGGTGATAGAAACCAGAACAACTGTGGTTACAGAGTGTAGGGATTGGCTGGAAGGGGGCAGGAGGGAACTTTCAGGATGAGAGAGGTGTCCTTTATCTTGTTTTGTGTTGTGGCTTCATGGGTATATACATTTTTAAAATTGTACTCTTAAGATCTGGGCATTTTACTGAATGCAGATTTTACTTCAGTAAAATCACACGTTTCTTCTACATTTTCTTTTGTAGAAGAAAAACTACAAAAGAACTACAATAGATTTGTGGTATTCATATACACATAATGAGATGTGTAAGTCCTTAGCCTGCATCAAGGCCACTTCTTTGGCTGCTTGTGGCCCAAGCGTGACTTTTCAGCTTGGAGGAGGTCCTGTGTGCCCTCAAATGAGATCTCTCAGGAAGAAAGCAGGTCCAGAATGACTGAGGGTGAGTAGGGAAGAGGGTTCTGTATGGTTTGGTGTCACCTTGTGAGATGGCTCTCAGAAGGGAGGTGACCAGGAGGTGAAGGAGATCAGCCCCTTTGCCCCTCACCCCTGCGGACATAGGGACCCTTAAACAGGAGGACATGCCTGTGGGTCTGAGTGAGATGGACTTGGCTGTGCTTTTCTCAATGGCTGGAGCTGAAATGGAAGGTTAAATCCATCTTGTACATATGTTTATACGTCTCTGCTGCTTGGGGTTGTTCAGCAGACGGAGACTGTGGTCTCAGGCCTGGCAGCACGTGACGGCATCTGTTTCCACTAGCTTGGAGCAGCTTTCAGCCTCTGGAAACAGGACACTTTGTAGCTGTGAAACTGTCTGTGTCTGTGTTGGTTAGAGCGCACCTCCTTGGACACATCTTTGGGAGTCAGCTTGGCCGCCTGCCCAGAGAGCATGGAGGGCACTGGATGGAGACAGAAGGGTGTGGAAGCAGGAAGTAGAAGCCTCAAGAGGCTCTTGAGAATGTCCGAAAATAGATGTACAATCACACAGGGGCTATTGGTGCCCAAACTGCTCCCAAACTAAGGTCATATGGCAGCTGGTTGCCTGTCATTCATTCATTCATTCATTCATTCATTCACAGCTCACTCCTCGAGGGGCGGGTATACTAGTTACCATTTTACTGATATCAATGCTTTCTCTCTTTATCCATATATTCAGCCTCAAAGAGAGCTGTGTAAATTGTTTTCATTCACCCAACTTTATAACTAAAGCTTCTCCCGTTGGTTTATTTCCAACTCGTTAAGTTTCAGAGTTGCTCAAAATTTCTCTTACACAGATGCTTTGTTTGTTTTTAGCCAACTTACAGTTCTTTTTCTCTCATTTAACAAGAGGAAGGCATTCATTAGGGCTAGTGGAGGAGTGAGGGATGCAGCATCTGACGTCCCCCGCCTGGCCTCTCTTTGGCTCGTCCCTTGGCCATCTCCTCTTCATCCACATAAAGACCAACTGTCCTGACACTTGGGACAGACACGCCTCATGGGACTAGAATTCTCTGTGTGGGTTCTCATTGCTTTGTTCCCTAAGGGGATGGCAGAGCCTCTTTTCTGCCCTTGTTTCACCTTTTTCCTCTGAAACCGGGTTTCAGCTTGACCTGCACACCATGACCGGAGTCTCTTTGATACTTGACCATCAGCAACAGCTTGAGAGACAAACTTCTTCAGAAAGAAATGTCTTCAACTGCCGTGATCCATTCCAACAGCTTGAGCAGAAAATTAAACCAGGTTCATGCCAAGATGCTGTGCATATTGGTTGTGCACCCAACATACATTCTCGAGCGTTTTGTTTCAAACACATATTACAGTTAATATGTACCAGGCACATATCTATACACTTTAAAAATGCTAACATATTTAATTCTCCCAACAACCCATCACACAGATGGGGAAATAGAGGCACCTATAGGTTAAATAATTTATTCAAGACACATGCTGGCAAGTGGCAGGGCTGGATTTAAACTCAGGCAGTCTTGCTCCAAAGTCTGGGCTCTGAACCACTAGGCTGTGCCCCCTCTCCTCTGGTCCATTCAGTCAGAGTCTCAGCTCTGTGCCAGTGGCCACCCTTCCCTCATGATTTAGGTAAATCCTGATCCATTCTAGAAGTCTGGCCATCGGGCTCCATTTGCCAGCAATTGGTTTAAGATGAACATGCAATTGATTCTGGCCATAAAGTATGAGCATATACTTTCTTGGGAAAGAGAAGACTCTGTAACATACTAGGACTCTTTGTTTAAGCTATTTTATATAGGTTTTCAGTTACTTGTAGCTGAAACTGTCCTAGGTAATTTAGAGGCTAAATAAGGGTTTTTTTTTTTCTAGCAAGAATATTGATATAGAACTATGGTTGAATAATTGTTGGATTATATTTTCCAAACAGCATCTTATCAACTTTCAGATCGAAGGTTGAAACTTCAAGGAACAAAACAATGCTTGTGATATGTACAAATGACAGTACTTGGGGCTTGCCTCTAAGAACTAAAGATAAAAATGTAAGATGCTGTATAGCTCTGATTTGGTATAAACCTTTTAACTATTTACATGTTTACTCTCATGTTCTGTTACAGATCATCCAGATGAGAATTTTTTTGAGAATTTGGTCCATTGTGTCTATCCAGGTGTCAGATTCCAACAAAATACTGCTCATAGAAAATCTTCCTGGATTGCTTGTTTACACCACTGAATTCTTTATGAGATTTTTATGTTTTCCAGGAATCAGAATCCTCTAATTATATGTATACATACATATATAGTTGAGGCCAAGGTGGATAAATCTGTGACCCAGACAATAAGGGGTCCAGTTCCTGGGTCTGTAGGGATCTGTAGGATCACAGGATCTATAGAAAAATAACATGGGGTCTACTAGATTGTGGAAGTGGGAAGATTAGTGAACCTGCTCCAGGGAGGATGAGCCATGAAGCCAGGAAAGCCTGGGAGACCAGTGAGCACAAAGCTGAATTGGGCTGAGAACTCTTGAGCCTGCTGCTCATGCACCGCACACGTGGCTCTTACCCCCCAAAAGCTGTGTGTCCCACAGTGCCTGAGGGTGTATGCCCTGTGGTGGCCACAGGGGAGGAAAGCTTGTAGCAATGGCTGCAACCCACAGAGGGGCCATCTTCTGAAAGGCAAAGTTCCTCATTGGGGACCATTTGGGAGGTTGCAACAGAAAGTTTCCCAGGAGGCTCATGACAAGGATTCCAACAGAGGAAGCTGTAGTTTGCAGGGAGCCTGTGAGGTCATATCTGCCTCTGGGGTCACCTCAGAAGCAGACAGAAAATAGCCTTATAATAGAACAACTGGGAACCAAGAAGAAAGGGCAGATGGAAGCAGAAGATACACAGTCAGCTGGCTTGGAATGAAGCTTTGCAAATAAACGCCTCTGAAAGAATTCAGTGGGAGAAATGTATCCAAAGTTTTCGCAGGGAGTGGAAGATTCAAGATGGTGGAGGAGTAGGTGGACGTGGAGTTCATCTCTCACCACAGATGCATCAGGAATACATCTATAGATGCAACAATTCTCACAGAACACCAGCTGAAAACTAGCAGAAGACCTTGGACACTGGAAAGAACTATAAAGATCCCTGCATAATTGGGTAGGATGGAAAAAAGAAGGGAGAAGGAGGAGGAGAGGAAGTGGGATGGGACCTGCACCCGGGGCGGGGGAGCTGAAACAGAGGAGAGATTCCCGAATTCGGGGAAACACCCTCTCCGATGGGGAAATCGATTGGGACAGAAGGGAAGCATTTAAGGCTGTCAGAAGATGCTGAAGCAGCTGATCTGTGGCAGACGGGACAGAGTGAGAAATACACAGTCTATACCCAGGCCCTACGTGTCTCGACTGGGACGTGTGTTCACAGGTGTGCAAGCGGGCTGGGAGCTGGTGCATGGGGACTGGAGAACAGGCCCAGAGTGAGAACTGCTGTTGGCTGTGGGGAAACAGACTGAGGGGACAGGAGGGAGGAAAGCCACAGCAGGGAATGCCTATGGAGGAAGACCGGACTGCCATGGAAGCAGGCGCTACTGCTGAGTCACACGCTGGGGGAGGAGCCACTATTGTAGCCTCTCTCTCCCCACACGCAGGCACCTGCCAATGACAATAAAAGAAGCCCACTCAGGGCTGGCTCTTGCACTCTGGCTGCCGAGCAATAGAAAAAAGCCCCTCAGAGCTGGCCCTCAAGTGCCAGCTGCAGGGCAATTAAAAGAATAAGCCCTCTCAGGGCTGGCCCTGTGCGCCTGCTACTGGGTGCGAGAAAAACCCCAGCCAGGACTGGCCCTCATGGGCCTTATGCCGGGCACCAGAAAAGGCCCTCAGTTGGGCCATATCTCCTGCACCCATGGCCACTGGCTTCCCTGTGCATTTGGCATTGCCCAGGCTCCCACGATCCAAGCACTCATACCACCTCTGCGTCCTGTCCTCACTGGGGCAGAGCCAAGAGCCCCAAGGCAGCCTCTGGACCAGACTCCTGTGGGTGGACCACACACAGAGGTGGGGATAAACGAAAGCTGAACCCCAGGGATGGGGTGACTAAGGAAGAGGATTGAAAATCTTTTCATCAGCTGTACAACCTGCAACTTAAATCCCCATGATCAGCTAGGTAGACCCTGCATCTATGGAATATCTGAGTAGACAATGAGTGTTCCCATGAAAGAAAATGGTCTAGCTCTGGCAGCTGTGGACTTTGGGGGCAGCACACGCAGGAACTGGGTCAGATCAGAGTCTGAGTGGCCCCCAGAGGTACCACAGCAAGTCCAGAGACCAGCCCAGAGGCAGGACAGCCTCTTGGGGAGACAGAGGTGGGCTGTGCCTCACGGCGTGTGCAAGGACACTTACAGCAGAGACCCCAGGGAAAAATAATTATTACTATTAATTTTATTATGTTTTGATTCATTCTGTTGTTGGGTCTGGCTTTTTTTGGTTTCTTTTTCTATCTTTTTTTGCTTGTTGTTTTAGTTTTTTAATTTTTTTTAGTATTTTGAGATCTCCGTGTTTTATAACATAATTTTTGTTTTTTACTTTTTTTTTGCAGTTCTACTCTAACTTTGCTTTTCTGTTGTTCTGTGTTATTTTCCCTAATTAAAGACTATTACAAGAGACAAGGAAGGACACTATATTATGATCAAGGGATCAATCCAAGAAGAAGATATAACAATTGTAAATATCTATGCATCCAACATAGGAGCACCTCAATACATAAGGCAAGCGCTAACAGCCATAAAAGGGGAAATCGACAGTAACATAATAATAGTAGGTGATTTTAACACCCCACTTACACCAATGGACAGATCATCCAAACAGAAAATAAGTAAACACAAGCTTTAAATGACACATTAGACCAGATGGACTTCATTGATATTTATAGGACATTCCATCCCCAAACAACAAAATACACTTTCTTCGCAAGTACACATGGAACATTCTCCAGGATAGATCACATCTTGAGTCACAAACCAAGCCTCGGTAAATTTAAGGAAGTTGAAATCATATCAAGCGTCTTTTCCGACCACAATCCTATGACACTAGATATCAATTTCAGGGGAAAAAAACTGTAAAAAAATACAAACACATGGAGGCTAAATAATATGCTATGAAACAACCAAGAGATCACTGAAGAAATCAAAGAGGAAATCAAAAAATACCTAGAAACACATGACAATGAACACATGATGACCCAAAACTTATGAGATGCAGCCAAAGCAGTTCTAAGAGGGAAGTTTATAGCAATACAAACCTAACTCAAGAAACAAGAAAAATCCCAAATAAACAACTTAACCTTACACCTAAATCAATTAGAGAAAAATGAACAACAAAAAACCCCACAAAGTTAGCAGAAGGAAAGAAATCATAAAGATCAGATCAGAAATAAGTGAAAAAGAAATGAAGAAAACAATAGCAAAGATCAATAAAACTAAAAGCTGGTTCTTTGAGAAGATAAAATTGATAAAACATTAGCCAGATTCATCAGGAAAAAAAGGAAGAAGACTCAGATCAACAGAATTAGAAATGAAAAAAGAGAAGTAACAACTGACACTGCAGAAATGCAAAGGATCATGAGAGACTACTATAAGCAACTATAGGCCAATAAAATGGACAACCTGGAAGAAATGGACAAATTCTTAGAAAAGTATAACCTTACAAGACTGAACCAGGAAGAAATAGAAAACATGAACAGACTGATCACAAGCACTGAAATTGAAACTGTGATTAAAAATCTTCCAAGAAACAAAAGCCCAGGGCTAGATGGCTTCACAGGAGAATTCTATCAAACATTTAGAGAAGAGCTAACACCTATCCTTCTCAAACTCTTCCAAAATATAGCAGAGGGAGGACCACTCCCAAACTCATTCTATGAGGCCACCATCACCCTGATACCAAAACCAGACAAAGATGTCACAAAGGAAGAAAACTACAGGCCAATATCACTGATGAACACAGATGCAAAAATCCTCAGCAAAATACTAGCAAACAAAATCCAACAGCACATTAAAAGGATCATACACCATGATCAAGTGGGGTTTATCCCAGGAATGCAAGGATTCTTCAATACATGCAAATCAATCAGTGTGATACACCATATTAACAAACTGAAGGATAAAAACCATATGATAGGGCTTCCCTGGTGGTTCAGAGGCTTAGAATCCGCCTGCCAATGCAGGGGACTTGCGTTCGAGCCCTGGTCCGGGAAGATCCCACATGGCTCAGAGCACACAACTACTGACCCCACGTGCCACAACTACTGAAGCCCATGTGCCTAGAGCTTGTGCTCTGCAACAAGAGAAGCCACCAAAATAAGAATCCCGCACACCACAACAAAGAGTAGCCCCCACTCGCTGCAACTAGAGAAAGCCTGCATGCAGCAACAAAGACCCAACACAGCCAAAAATAAATAAAAATAAAAATAAATAAATTTAAAAGAAACCATATGATAATCTCAATAGATGCAGAAAAAGCTTTTGACAAAATTCAACATCCATTTATGATAAAAACTCTCCGGAGAGTGGGCATAGACAGAACCTACCTCAACATAATAACGTAATAAAAGCCATATACAACAAACCCACAACCAACATCATTCTCAATGGTGAAAAACTGAAAGCATTTCTCTAAGATCAGGAACAAGACAAGGGCGTCCATTCTCACCACTGTTATTCAACATAGTTTGGGAAGTTTTAAGCACCACAGTCAGAGAAGAAAAAATAAAAGGAATCCAAATTGGAAAAGAAGAAGTAAAACTGTCTCTGTTTACAGATGACATGATACTATACATAGAAAATCCTAAAGATGCCACCAGAAAACTACTAGAGCTAATCAATGAATTTGGTAAAGTAGCAGGATACAAAATTAATGCACAGAAATCTCTTGCATTCCTATACACTAACAATGAAAAATCAGAAAGAGAAATTAAGGAAATACTCCCTTTTACCATTGCAACAAAAAGAATAAAATATCTAGGAATAAACCTACATTAGGAGGCAAAAGACCTGTATGCAGTAAACTATAAAACACGGATGAAAGAAATCAAAGACAATACAAACAGATTGAAATATATACCATGTTCTTGGATTGGAAGAATCAACATTGTGAAAATGACTATACTACCCAAAGCAATCTACAGATTCAATGCAATCCCTAATAGATTACCAATGGCATTTTTCACAGAACTAGAACAAAAAATTTCACAATTTGTATGGAAACACAAAAGACCCCGAATAGCCAAAGCAATCTTGAGAAAGAAAAATGGAGCTGGAGGAATCAGGCTCCCAGACTTCAGACTATACTACAAAGCTACAGTAATCAAGACAGTATGGTACTGGCACAAAAACAGAAATATAGATCAGTGGAACAGGATAGAAAGCCCAGAGATAAACGCATGCACATATGGTTACCTTATCCTTGACAAAGGAGACACAAATATACAATGGAGAAAAGACAGCCTCTTCAATAAGTGGTGCTGGGAAAACTGGACACCTACCTGTAAAAGAATGAAATTAAAACACTTCCTGAGCAACAGTCAGCTCTACCCACCACCAGTCCCTCCCATCAGGAAACTTGCACAATCCTCTTAGATAGCCTCATCCACCAGAGGGCAGACAGCAGAAGCAAGAAGAACTACAGTCCTGCAGCCTGTGGAACAAAAACAACATTCACAGAAAGATAGACAAGATGAAAAGGCAGAGGGCTATGTACCAGATGAAGGAACAAGATAGTACCCCAGAAAAACAATTAAATGAAGTGGAGATAGGCAAACTTCCAGAAAAAGATTTCAGAATAATGATAGTGAAGATGATCCAGGACCTCGGAAAAAGAATGGAGGCAAAGATTGAGAAGATGCAAGAAATGTTTAACAAAGACCTAGAAGAATTAAAGAACAAACAAACAGAGATGAACAATACAGTAACTGAAATGAAAACTACACTAGAAGGAATCAATAGCACAAAAACTGAGACAGAAGAACAGATAAGTGACCTGGAAGACAGAATGGTGGAATTCACTGCTGCGGAACAGAATAAAGAAAAAAGAATGAAAAGAAATGAAGACAGCCTAAGAGACCTCTGGGACAACATTAAACACAACAACATTCACATTATAGAGGTCCCAGAAGGAGAAGAGAGAGAGAAAGGACCTGAGAAAATATTTGAAGAGATTATAATCGAAAACTTCCCTAACATGGGAAAGGAAATAGCCACCCAAATCCAGGAAGCACAGAGAGTCCCATACAGGATAAACCCAAGGAGAAACATGCCGAGACACATAGTAATCAAATTGGCAAAAATTAAAGACAAAGAAAAATTATTGAAAGCAGCAAGGGAAAAATGACAAATAACATACAAGAAAACTCCCATAAGGTTAAGAGCTGATTTCTCAGCAAAAACTCTACAAGCCAGAAGAGAGTGGCATTATATACTTAAAGTGCTGAAAAGGAAGAACGTACAACCAAGATTAATCTACCCTGCAAGGATCTCATTCAGATTCGATGGAGAAATCAAAAGCTTTACAGACAAGCAAATGCTAAGAGAATTCAGCACCACAAAACCAGCTCTACAACAAATGCTAAAGGAGCTTCTCTAAGTGGGAAACACAAGAGGAGAAAAGGACCTACAAAAACAAACCCAAAACAATTAAGAAAATGGTCATAGGAACATACATATCGATAATTACCTTAAACGTGAATGGATTAAATGCTCCCACCAAAAGACACATGCTCATTGAATGCATACAAAAACAAGACCCATATATATGCTGTCTACAAGAGACCCACTTCAGACCTAGGGACAAATACAGACTGAAAGTGAGGGGATGGAAAAAGATATTCCATGCAAATGGAAATCAAAAGAAAGCTGGAGTAGCAATACTCATATCAGATAAAATAGGCTTTAAAATAAAGAATGTTACAAGAGACAAGGAAGGACACTACATAATGATCAAGGGATGAATCCAAGAAGAAGATATAACAATTATAAATATATATGCACCCAACATAGGAGCACCTCAGTACATAAGACAACTGCTAACAGCTATAAAACAGGAAATCAACCGTAACACAATAATGGTGGGGGACTTTAACACCTCACTTACACCAATGGACAGATCATCCAAAATGAAAATAAATAAGGAAACAGAAGCTATAAATGACACAATAGACCAGATAGATTTAATTGATATTTATAAGACATTCCATTCAAAAACAGCAGATTACACTTTCTTCTCAAGTGTGCATGGAATATTCTCCAGGGTAGATCACGTCTTGGGTAACAAAACAAGCCTCAGTAAATATAAGAAAATTGAAATCATATCAAGCATCTTTTCTGACCACAACGCTATGAGATTAGAAATTAATTACAGGGAAAAAAACGTAAAAAACATAAACACATGGAGGCTAAACAATACGTTACTAAATAACCAAGAGATCACTGAAGAAATCAAAGAGGAAATCAAAAAATACCTAGAGACAAATGACAATGAAAACATGATGATCCAAAACCTATGGGATGCAGCAAAAGCAGTTCTAAGAGGGAAGTTTGTAGCTATACAAGCCTACCTCAAGAAACAAGAAAAAACTCAAATAAACAATCTAACCTTACACCTAAAGGAACTAGAGAAAGAAGAACAAGCAAAACCCAAAGTTAGCAGAAGGAAAGAAATCATAAAGATCAGAGCAGAAATAAATGAAATAGAAACAAAGAAAACAATAGCAAAGATCAATAAAACTAAAAGGTGGTTCTTTGAGAAAATAAACAAAATTGATAAGCCATTAACCAGACTCATCAAGAAAAAGAGGGAGAGGACTCAAATCAATAAAATCAGAAATGAAAAAGGAGAAGTTACAACAGACACCACAGAAATACAAAGCATCCTAATAGACTACTACAAGCAACTCTATGCCAATAAAATGAAAAACCTGGAAGAAAAGGACAAATTCTTAGAAAGGTATAATCTTCCAATACTGAACCAGGAAGAAATAGAAAATATGAACAGACCAATCACAAGTAATGAAATTGAAACTGTGATTAAAAATCTTCCACCAAACAAAAGTCCAGGACCAGATGGCTTCACAGGAGAATTCTCTCATACATTTAGAGAAGAGCTAACACCCATCCTTCTCAAACGCTTCCAAAATATAGCAGAGGAAGGAACACTCCCCAACTCATTCTATGAGGCCACCATCACCCTGATACCAAAACCAGAGAAAGATACTACAAGAAAAGAAAATTACAGACCAATATCACTGATGAATATAGATGCAAAAATCCTCAACAAAATACTAGCAAACAGAATCCAACAACACATTAAAAGGATCATACACCATGATCAAGTGGGATTTATCCCAGGGATGCAAGGATTCTTCAATATATGCAAACCAATCAATGTGATACACCATATTAACAAATTGAAGAAAAAAAAACCATATGATCATCTCGATAGATGCAGAAAAAGCTTTTGACAAAATTCAACACCGATTTATGATAAAAACTCTCCAGAAAGTGGGCATAGAGGGAACCTACCTCAACATAATAAAGGCCATATGCGACAAACCCACAGCAAACATCATTCTCAATGGTGAAAAACTGAAAGCATTTCCTCTAAGATAAGGAACAAGACAAGGATGTCCACTCTCACCACTATTATTCAACATAGTTTTGGAAGTACTAGCCATGGCAATCGGAGAAGAAAAACAAATAAAAGGAATACAAATTGGAAAAGAAGAAGTAAAACTGTCACTGTTTGCAAATGACATGATACTATACATAGAGAATCCTAAAGATGCCAGCAGAACATTACTAGAGATAATCAATGAATTTGGTAAAGTAGCAGGATACAAAATCAATGCATAGAAATCTCTTGCATTTCTATACACTAATGATGAAAAATCTGAGAGACAAATTAAGAAAACACTCCCATTTACGATTGCAACAAAAGGAATAAAATACCTAGGAATAAACCTACCTATGGAGACAAAAGATCTGTATGCAGAAAACTATAAAACACTGATGAAAGAAATTAAAAATGATACCAACAGAGGGAGAGATATACCATGTACTTGGATTGGAAGAATCAATATTGTGAAAATGACTATACTATCTAAAGCAATCTACAGATTCAATGCAATCCCTATCAAATTACCAATGGCATTTTTTACAGAACTAGAACAAAAAATCATAAAATTTGTATGGAGACACAAAAGACCCCGAATAGCAAAAGCAGTCTTGAGGGAAAAAAACGGAGCTGGAGGAATCAGACTCCCTGACTCCAGACTATACTACAAAACTACAGTAATCAAGGCAATATGGTACTGGCAGAAAAACAGAAACATAGATCAATGGATCAAGATAGAAAGCTCAGAGATAAACCCACGCACCTATGGTCAACTAATCTATGACAAAGGAGGCAAGGATATACAATGGAGAAAAGATAGTCTCTTCAATAAGTGGTGCTGGGAAAACTGGACAGCTACATGTAAAAGAATGAAATTTGAACACTCCAGAACAGCATACACAAAAATAAACTCAAAATGGATTAGAGACCTAAATGTAATGCCGGACACTACCAAACTCTTAGAGGAAACCATAGGAAGAACACTCTATGACATAAATCACAGCAGGATTCTTTTTTTTTTTTTTTTTTTTTAACATCTTTATTGAAGTATAATTGCTTTACAATGGTGTGCTAGCTTCTGCTTTACAACAAAGTGAATCAGTTACACATATACATATGTTGCCATATCTCTTCCCTCTTGCATCTCCCTCCCTCCCACCCTCCCTATCCCACCCCTCTAGGTGGTCACAAAGCACCGAGCTGATCTCCCTGTGCTATGCGGCTGCTTCCCACTAGTTATCTATTTTACATTTGGTAGTGTATATATGTCCATGACACTCTCTCACCCTGTCACATCTCACCCCTCCCCCTCCCCATATCCTCAAGTCCATTCTCTAGTAGGTCTGTGTCTTTATTCCCATCTTGCCACTAGGTTCTTCATGACCTCTTTTTTTTTTTTTTTTTTTCCCTTAGATTCCATATATATGTGTTAGCATACTGTATTTGTTTTTCTCTTTCTGACTTACTTCACTCTGTATGACAGACTCTAACTCCATCCACCTCATTACAAACACCTCCATTTCATTTCTTTCTATGGCTGAGTAATATTCCATTGTATATATGTGCCACATCTTCTTTATCCATTCATCCGATGATGGACACCTAGGTTGCTTCCATGTCCTGGCTATTGTAAACAGAGCTGCAATGAATATTTTGGTACATGACTCTTTCTGAATTATGGTTTTCTCAGGGTATATGCCCAGTAGTGGGATTGCTGGGTCATATGGTAGTTCTATTTTTAGTTTTTTAAGGAACCTCCATACTGTTCTCCATAGTGGCTGTATCAATTTACATTCCCACCAACAGTGCAAGAGTGTTCCCTTTTCTCCACACCCTCTCCAGCATTTATTGTTTCTAGATTTTTTGATGATGGCCATTCTGACCGGTGTGAGATGATACCTCATTGTAGTTTTGATTTGCATTTCTCTAATGATTAATGATGTTGAGCATTCTTTCATGTGTCTGTTGGCAATCTGTATCTCTTCTTTGGAGAAATGTCTATTTAGGTCTTCTGCCCATTTTTGGATTGGGTTGTTTGTGTTTTTGTTATTGAGCTGCATGAGCTGCTTGTAAATCTTGGAGATTAATCCTTTGTCCGTTGCTTCATTTGCAAATATTTTCTCCCATTCTGAGGGTTGTCTTTTGGTCTTGTTTATGGTTTCCTTTGCTGTGCAAAAGCTTTTAAGTTTCATTAGGTCCCATTTGTTTATTTGTGTTTTTATTTCCATTTCTCTAGGACCTGGGTCAAAAAGGATCTTGCTGTGACTTATGTCATACAGTGTTCTGCCTATGTTTTCCTCTAAGAGTTTGATAGTGTCTGGCCTTACACTTAGGTCTTTAATCCATTTTGAGTTTATTTTTGTGTATGGTGTTAGGGAGTGTTCTAATTTCATACTTTTACATGTACCTGTCCAATTTTCCCAGCACCACTTATTGAAGAGGCTGTCTTTTCTCCACTGTATATGCTTGCCTCCTTTATAGCAGGATTCTTTTTGACCCACCTCCTAGAGTAATCGAAATAAAAACAAAAATAAACAAATGGGACCTAATGAAACTTCAAAGCTTTTGCACAGCAAAGGAAACCATAAAGAAGACGAAAAGACAACCCTTAGGATGGGAGAAAATATTTGCAAAGGATTCAACGGACAAAGGATTAATCTCCAAAATATATAAACAGCTCATGCAGCTCAATATTAAAATAACAAACAACCCAATCCAAAAATGGGCAGAAGACCTAAATAGACATTTCTCCAAAGAAGATATACAGATGGCCAAGAAGCACATGAAAAGCTGCTCAACATCACTAATTATTAGAGAAATGCAAATCAAAACTACAATGAGGCATCACCTCACACCAGTTAGAATGGGCATCATCAGAAAATCTGCAAACAACAAATGCTGGAGAGCGTGTGGAGAAAAGGGAACCCTCTTGCACTGTTGGTGGGAATGTAAATTGATACAGCCACTATGGAGGACAGTATGGAGGTTCCTTAAAAAACTAAAAATAGAATTACCATATGACCCCAGAATCCCACTACTGGGCATATACCCAGAGAAAACCATAATTGAAAAAGACACATGTACCCAAATGTTCATTGCAGGACCATTTCCAATAGCCCGGTCATGGAAGCAACCTAAATGCCCATCGACAGACAAATGGATAAAGAAGATGTGGTACATATATACAATGGAATATTACTCAGCCATAAAAAGGAACGAAATTGGGTCATTTGTTGAGACGTGGATGGATCTAGAGACTGTCATACAGAGGGAGGTAAGCCAGAAAGAGAAAAAGAAATATCTTATATTCTTTGTTTTGTTTTGTTTTTAACATCTTTATTGGAGTATAATTGCTTTACAATGGTGTGTTGGTTTCTGCTTTATAAAAAAGTGAATCAGTTATACATATACATATGTTCCCATATCTCTTCCCTCTTGCATCTCCCTCCCTCTCACCCTCCCTATCCCACCCCTCTAGGTGGTCACAAAGCACAGAGCTGATCTCCCTGTGCTATGCAGTTTCTTCCCACTAGCTATCTATTTTACGTTTGGTAGCGTATATATGACCATGCCACTCTCTCACTTTGTCACAGCTTACCCTTCGCCCTCCCCATATCCTCAAGTCCATTCTCTAGTAGGTCTGTGTCTTTATTCCCGTCTTGCCACTAAGTTCTTCATGATCTTTTTTTTTCCCCCTTAGATTCCATATATATGTGTTAGCATACTGTATTTGTTTTTCTCTTTCTGACTTACTTCACTCTGTATGACAGACTCTAACTTGATCCACCTCACTACAAATAACTCCATGTTATTTCCTTTTATGGCTGAATAATATTCCATTGTATATATGTGCCACATCTTCTTTATCCATTCATCCGATGATGGACATTTAGGTTGCTTCCATGTCCTGGCTATTGTAAATAGAGCTGCAGTGAACATTTTGGTACATGACTCTTTTTGAATTATGGTTTTCTCAGGGTATATGCCCAGTAGTGGTAATGCTGGGTCGTATGGTAATTCTATTTTTAGTTTTTTAAGGAACCTCCATACTGGTCTCCATAGTGGCTGTATCAATTTACATTCCCACCAACAGTGCAAGAGGGTTCCCTTTGCTCCACACCCTCTCCAGCATTTACTGTTTGTAGATTTTTTGATGATGGCCATTCTGACCGGCGTGAGATGATATCTCATTGTAGTTTTGATTTGCATTTCTCTATTGATTAATGATGTTGAGCATTCTTTCCTGTGTTTGTTGGCAATCTGTATATCTTCTTTGGAGAAATGTCTATTTAGGTCTTCTGCCCATTATTGGATTGGGTTGTTTGTTTTTTTGATATTGAGCTGCATGAGCTGCTTGTAAATCTTGGAGATTAATCCTTTGTCAGTTGCTTCATTTGCTAATATTTTCGCCCATTCTGAGGGTTGTCTTTTGGTCTTGTTTATGGTTTCCTTTGCTGTGCAAAAACGTTTAAGTTTCATTAGGTCCCATTCATTTATTTTTGTTTTTGTTTCCATTTCTCTAGGAGGTGGGTCAAAAAGGATCTTGCTGTGATTTATGTCATAGAGTGTTATTCCTATGTTTTCCTCTAAGAGTTTGATAGTGTCTGGCCTTACATTTAGGTCTTCAATCCATCTTGAGTTTATTTTTGTGTAAGGTGTTAGGGAGTGTTCTAATTTCATACTTTTACATGTACCTGTCCAGTTTTCTCAGCACCACTTATTGAAGAGGCTGTCTTTTCTCCACTTTATATGCTTGCCCCTTTATCAAAGATAAGGTGACCATATGTGCGTGGGTTTATCTCTGGGCTTTCTATCCTGTCCCATTGATCTATATTTCTGTTTTTGTGCCAGTACCATACTGTCTTGATTACTGTAGCTTTGTAGTATAGTCTGAAGTCAGGGAGCCTGATTCCTCCAGCTCGGTTTTTCGTTCTCAAGATTGCTTTGGCTATTCGGGGTCTTTTGTGTTTCCGTACAAATTGTGAAATTTTTTGTTCTAGTTCTGTGAAAAATGCGAGTGGTAGTTTGATAGGGATTGCATTGAATCTGTAGATTGCTTTGGGTAGTAGAGTCATTTTCACAATGTTGATTCTTCCAGTCCAAGAACATGGTATATCTCTCCATCTATTTGTATCATCTTTAATTTCTTTCATCAGTGTCTTATAATTTTCTGCATACCGGTCTTTTGTCTCCTTAGGTATGTTTATTCCTAGATATTTTATTCTTTTTGTTGCAACGGTAAATGGGAGTGTTTTCTTTATTTCACTTTCAGATATTTCATCATTAGTGTATAGGAATGCAAGAGATTTCTGTGCATTAATTTTGTATCCTGCAACTTTACCAAATTCATTGATTAGCTTTAGTAGTTTTCTGGTAGCATCTTTAGGATTCTCTGTGTATAGTATAATGTAATCTGCAAACAGTGACAGCTTTACTTCTTTTTTTCCAATTCGGATTCCTTTATTTCTTTTTCTTCTCTGATTGCTGTGGCTAACACTTCCAAAACAATGTTGAATAATAGTGGTGAGAGTGGGCAACCTTGTCTTGTTCCTGATCTTAGTGGAAATGTTTTCAGTTTTTCACCATTGAGGACGATGTTGGCTGTGGGTTTGTCATATATGGCCTTTATTATGTTGTGGAAAGTTCCCTCTATGCCTACTTTCTGCAGGGCTTTTATCATAAATCAGTGTTGAATTTTGTGGAAAGTTTCTCTGCATCTATTGAGATGATCATATGGTTTTTCTCCTTCAATTTGTTAATATGGTGTATCATGTTGATTTGCATATATTGAAGAATCCTTGCATTCCTGGAATAAACCCCACTTGATCATGGTGTATGATCCTTTCAATGTGCTGTTGGATTCTGTTTGCTAGTATTTTGTTGAGGATTTTTGTATCTATGTTCATCAGTGATATTGGCCTGTAGTTTTCTTTCTTTGTGACATCTTTGTCTGGTTTTGGTATCAGTTTGATGGTGGCCTCGTAGAATGAGTTTGGGAGTGTTCCTCCCTCTGCTCTGTTTTGGAAGAGTTTGAGAAGGATAGGTGTTAGCTCTTCTCTAAATGTTTGATAGAATTCGCCTGTGAAGCCATCTGGCCCTGGGCTTTTGTTTGTTGGAAGATTTTTAATCACAGTTTCAATTTCAGTGCTTGTGATTGGTCTGTTCATGTTTTCTATTTCTTCCTGGTTCAGTCTTGGAAGGTTGTACTTTTCTAAGAATTTGTCCATTTCTTCCAGGTTGTCCATTTTATTGGCATATAGTTGCTTGTAGTAATCTCTCATGATCGTTTGTATTTCTGCAGTGTCAGTGGTTACTTCTCCTTTTTCATTTCTAATTCTATTGATTTGAGTCTTCTCCCTTTTCCTCTTGATGAGTCTGGCTAATGGTTTATCAATTCTGTTTATCTTCTCAAAAAACCAGCTTTTAGTTTTATTGATCCTTGCTATTGTTTCCTTCATTTCTTTTTCATTTATTTCTGATCTGATCTTTATGATTTCTTTCCTTCTGCTAACTTTGGGGTTTTTTTGTTCTTCTTTCTCTAATTGCTTTAGGTGCAAGGTTAGGTTGTTTATTCGAGATGTTTCCTGTTTCTTGATGTAGGCTTGTATTGCTATAAACTTCCCTCTTAGAACTGCTTTTGCTGCATCCCATAGGTTTTCGGTCATCATGTCTCCATTGTCATCTGTTTCTAGGTATTTTTTGATTTCCCCTTTGATTTCTTCAGTGCTCACTTCGTTATTAAGTAGTGTATTGTGTAACCTCCATGTGTTTGTATTTTTTACAGATCTTTTCCTGTAATTGATATCTAGTCTCATAGCGTTGTGGTCGGAAAAGATACTTGATACGATTTCAATTTTCTAAAATTTACCAAGGCTTGATTTGTGGCCCAAGATATGATCTATCCTGGAGAATGTTCCATGAGCACTTGAGAAAAATGTGTATTCTGTTGTTTTGGGATGGATGTCCTATAAATATCAATTAAGTCCATCTTGTTTAATGTATCATTTAAAGCTTGTGTTTCCTTATGTATTTTCATTTTGGATGATTTGTCCATTGGTGAAAGTGGGGTGTTAAAGTCCCCTACTATGATTGTGTTACTGTCAGTTTCCCCTTTTATGGCTGTTAGCATTTGCCTTATGTACTGAAGTGCTCCTATGTTGGGTGAATAAATATTTACAATTGTTATATCTTCTTCTTGAATCGATCCCTTGATCATTATATAGTGTCCTTCTTTGTCTCTTTTAATAGTCTTTATTTTAAAGTCTATTTTTTCTCATATGAGAATTGCCACTCCAGCTTTCTTTTGATTTCCATTTGCATGGAATATCATTTTCCATCCCCTCACTTTCAGTCTGTATGTGTCCCTAGGTCTGAAGTGGGTCTCTTGTAGACAGTATATATACAGGTTTTGTTTTTGTATCCATTCAGCCAGTCTGTGTCTTTTGGTGGGAGCATTTAATCCATTTACATTTAAGGTAATTATCAATATGCATGTTCCTATTCCCATTTTCTTAAATGTTTTGGGTTTGTTATTGTAGGTGTTTTCCTTCTCTTGTGTTTCTTGCCTAGAGAAGTTCCTTTAGCATTTGTTGTAAAGCTGGTTTGGTGGTGCTGAACTCTGTCAGCTTTTGCTTGTCTTTAAAGGTTTCAATTTCTCCATTGAATCTGAATGAGATCCTTGCTGGGTAGAGTAATCTTGGTTGTAGGTTTTTCTCCTTCATCACTTTAAATATGTCCTGCCACTCCCTTCTGCCTTGCAGAGTTTCTGCTGAGAGATCAGCTGTTAACCTTATGGGGATTCCCTTGTGTGTTATTTGTTGTTTTTCCCTTGCTGCTTTTAATATGTTTTCTTTATATTTAATTTTTTATAGTTTGATTAATATGTGTCTTGGCATGTTTCTCCTTGGATTTATCCTGTATGGGACTCTCTGTGCTTCCAGGACTTGATTAACTATTTCTTTTCCCATATTAGGGAAGTTTTCAACTATAATCTCTTCAAATATTTTCTCAGTCCCTTTCTTTTTCTCTTCTTCTTCTGGGACGCCTATAATTCGAATGTTGGTGCATTTAATGTTGTCCCAGAGGTCTCTGAGACTGTCCTCAGTTCTTTTCTTTCTTTTTTCTTTATTCTGCTCTGCAGTAGTTATTTCCACTATTTTATCTTCCAGGTCACTTATCCGTTCTTCTGCCTCAGTTATTCTGCTATTGATCCCTTCTAGAGTATTTTTAATTTCATTTATTGTGTTTTTCATCATTGCTTGGTTCCTCTTTAGTTCTTCTACCTCCTTGTTAAATGTTTCTTGCATTTTGTCTATTCTATTTCCAAGATTTTGGATCATCTTTACTATCATTATTCTGAATTCTTTTTCAGGTAAACTGCCTATTTCCTCTTCATTTGTTAGGTCTGGTGTGTTTTTACCTTGCTCCTTCATCTGCTGTGTGTTTTTCTGTCTTCTCATTTTGCTTATCTTACTGTGTTTGGGGTCTCCTTTTCGCAGGCTGCAGGTTCGTAGTTCCTGTTGTTTTTGGTATCTGTCGCCAGTGGCTAAGGTTGGTTCAGTGCGTTGTGTAGGCTTCCTGGTGGAGGGGACTAGTGCCTGTGTTCTGGTGGATGAGGTTGGATCTTGTCTTTCTTGTGGGCGGGTCCACATCTGGTGGTGTGTTTTGGGGTGTCTGTGGCCTTCTTATGATTTTAGGCAGCCTCTCTGCTAATGGATGGGGCTGTGTTCCTGTCTTGCTAGTTGTTTGGCATAGGGTGTCCAACACTATAGCTTACTGGTCATTGAGTGAAGCTGGCTCTTGGTGTTTAAATGGAGATCTCTGGGAGATTTTCATCATTTGGTATTACGTGGAGCTGGGAGGTCTCTTGTGGACCAGTGTCCTGAAGTTGGCACTCCCACCTCAGAGGCACAGCCCTGATGCCTGGCTGGAGCATCAAGAGCCTTTCATCCACACGGCTCAGAATAAAAGGGAGAAAATATAGAAAGAAAAAAAGAAAGAGGATAAAATTTAAAAAAATAAGATAAAATAAAATAAACTTATTAAAATAAAAAATAAAAATAATTATTAAGAAAAAAAAAAAAATTTTTAAGTAAAAACAAACAAACACAAAAAAACGGACAGACAGAACCCTAGGGCAAATGGTGAAAGCAAAGCTATACAGACAAAATCTCAACAGAAGCATACACATACACACTCACAAAAAGAGGAAAAGGGGAAAAAATAATATATCTTGCTCCCAAAGTCCACCTCCTTAATTTGGGATGATTCGTTGTCTATTCAGGTATTCCACAGATGCAGGTACATCAAGTTGTTTGTGGAGCTTCAATCCGCTGCTTCTGAGGCTGCTGGGAGAAATTTCCCTTTCTCTTTTTTGTTCGCACAGCTCCCGGGTTTCTGCTTTGGATTTGGACCCACCTCTGCGTGTAGGTCGCCTGAGGGCGTCTGTTTTTCGCTCAGACGGGATGCGGTTAAACGAGCAGCTGCTTCAGGGGCTCTGGCTCACTCAGGCGGGGGGGGGGGGGAGGGAAGGGTATGGATGTGGGAGGAGCCTGCGGCAGCAGAGGTCAGTGTGACGTTGCACCAGCCTGAGGCGCGCCGTGCGCTCTCCCGGGGAAGTTGTCCCTGGATCACGGGACCCTGGCAGTGGCAGGCTGCATAGGCTCCCAGGAGGGGCGGTATGGATAGTGACCTGTGTTTGCACACAGGCTTCTTGGTGGCAGCAGCAGCAGTCTTAGCATTTCATGCCTGTCTCTGGGGTCCGCATTGATAGCCGAGGCTCGCGCCCGTTTCTGGAGCTCGTTTAGGCGGCGCTCTGAATTCCCTCTCCTCGCGCACCAGGAAACAAAGAGGCAAGAAAAAGTCTCTTGCCTGTTTGGCAGCTCCAGACCTTTTCCCGGACTCCCTCCCGGCTAACTGTGGCGCACCGGCCCCCTTCAGGCTGTGTTCACGCCGCCAACTCCAGTCCTCTCCCTGCAATCCGCCCAAAGCCCGAGCCTCAGCTCCCAGCCCCAACCCGCCCCAGCGCGTGAGCAGACAAGCCTCTCGGGCTGGTGAGTGCTGGTCGGCACCGATCCTCTGTGCGGGAATCTCTCCGCTTTGCCCTCCGCACCCCTGTGGCTGTGCTCTCCTCCGTGGCTCCAAAGCTTCCCCCCTCCTCCACCCGCAGCCTCCGCCCACGAAGGGGCTTCCTAGTGTGTGGAAACCTTTCCTCCTTCACAGCTCCCTCCCACTGGTGCAGGTCCCATCCCTATTCTTTTGTCTCTGTTGTTTCTTTTTTCTTTTGCCGTACCCAGGTACGTGGGGAGTTTCTTGCCTTTTGGGAGGTCTGATGTCTTCTGCCAGCATTCAGTAGGTGTTCTATAGGAGTTGTTCCACGTGTAGATGTATTTCTGATGTATCTGTGTGGAGGAAGGTGATCTCCGCGTCTTAGTCTTCCGCCATCTTCTCCTCTCTCCCAAATATCGTATATTAATGCATATATGTGGAACGTAGAAAAATGGTACCGATGAACCAGTTTGCAGGGCAGAAATTGAGACAGAGATGTAGGGAACAAATGTATGGACACCAAGGGGGGAAAGTGGCGGGGGGTGGGGGTGGTGGTGGGATGAATTGGGCGATTGGGATTGATATGTATACACTGATGTGTATAAAATTGATGACTAATAAAAGCCTGTTGTATAAAAAAATAAATTAAATTAAATTAAAAGATTTAAAAAAAAAAAAAAACACTTCCTAACACCATACACAGAAATAAACTCAAAATGGATTAAAGGCCTAAATGTAAGTCCAGACACTATAAAACTCTTAGAGGAAAACATAGGCAGAACATAGGCACTCTATGACATAAATCACAGCAAGATATTTTTTGACCCACCTCCTAGGGTAATGGATATAAAATCAAAAATAAACAAGTGGGACCTAATGAAACTTAAAAGCTTTTGCACAGCAAAGGAAACCTAAACAAGACAAAAAGACAACCCTCAGAATGGGAGAAAATATTTGCAAATGAAGCACCTGACAAAGGATTAATCTCCAACATATACAAGCAGCACATGAAGCTCAATATGAAGAAAACAAAGAACCCAATCCAGAAATGGGCAAAAGACCTAAATAGACATGTCTCCAAAGAAGACATACAGTTTGCCAACAAACACATGAAACGATGCTCAACATCACTAATCATTAGAGAAATGCAAATCAAAACTACAATGAGGTATCCCCTCACACCAGTCAGAATGGCCATCATCAAAAATATCTACAAACAATAAATGCTGGAGAGGGTGTGGAGAAAAGGGAACCCTCTTGCACTGTTGGTGGGAATGTAAATGATACAGCCACTATGGAGAACAGTATGGAGGTTCCTTAAAAAACTAAAAATAGAAATACCATATGACCCAGCAATCCCACTACTGGGCATATACCCTGAGAAAACCATAATTCAAAAAGAGACATGTACCCCAGTGTTCACTGCAGCAGTGTTTACAATAGCCAGGACATGGAAGCAACCTAAATGTCCATTGGCAAATGAGTGGATAAAGAAGATGTGGCACATATATACAATGGAATATTACTCAGCCATAAAAAGGAATGAAATTGAGTTATTTGTAATGAGGTGGATGGACCTAGAGTCTGTCATACAGAGTGAAGTAAGTCAGAAAGAGAAAAACAAATACATATATATGTATATATATAAACAAATACATATATATGTATATACAAATACATACATATTCCTAACTCACATATATGGAGTCTAAGAAAATGGTACTGATGAGCCTAGTGGCAGGGTAGGAATAAAGATGCAGACGTAGAGAACCGACTTGAGGACATGGTGGGGAACGGGAAGCTGGGAAGAAGTGAGAGAGTAGCACTGACATATATACACTACCAAATATAAAATGGACGGCTAGTGGGAAGCTGCTGCATAGCACAGGGAGATCAGCTCGATGCTTTGTGATGACCAAGAGGGGTGGGATAGGGAGAGTGGGAGGGAGGCTCAAGAGGTAGGGCCTATGGAGATATATGTATACATATAGTTGATTCACTTTGTTGTACAGCAGACACTAACACAATATTGTAAAGCAATTATACTCCAATAAAGATATTAAAAAAGAAGTTTTTGCAGGGTTGAGAAGCTATGAATTGAGGTAAAATCTGCTGGTGAGGTAGAAACAGAGGAATATTTTATTTGACTTTGTTGCCCCGATGTTTGGTTTTCTTTCACCAACATATTCAGAAAGGGTTTATTGGTTGCCAGCTCTGAGCTAATAATGACTCAACAGGCATGGTCCCTGCCCTCATGGAGCAAATAGTAACAAACAAAACTTTTAAGTATATCTGTAGCTAAGTGCCTCAAAAGAAAGAAACAAACACTATGATATGTTGGCCAGAGTGGTGGTAGAAACAAACCTAATTCAAATAGGGGGACTCTCTGAGCAGGTGACCTACAGTTGAGATCTGAAGGATGAGAAAGACAGTCGTGTAACATGTGAGGCAAGAGCACTGTCAACCAGTGAGAAGGCCCCAAGATGGGAAAGATCTTACTATGTTTGAAGGAAAGAGACCAACATGGCTGGAGCACAGTTAGTCGGAGAAGTGGAAATAGATGATGTTGGAAAGATCATCAGGAGGTAGGTCATGCAAGGTGTGGCCAGCTGTGATGGGACTTTAATCTGTAAGGGAGGCGGTGTCTGGATTTTATTCTGTACATAGTGACAAAGTCGTGGCTATTGTGAAGGAAATGGACTAAAGCGAGGCCACAGAGGAGGCAGAAAGAGAAGTAAGGAGGCTGATGTGTGGTCCAGCCAAGAAATGGCCTTGAGTTAGGGTAGCTGTTGGGTTTATATTTGTTTGATTTTAATGGGTCTCTCAACTGGCTTGTGTAATCCTACCAGCATGGAGGACATGCATCAAAGGAGGATTTGATGGGGGAATTTACTGCCGAAAGAGCAGTGAGTCACTAGGGTACTGGCAGGAATGCCCCAGGGATATGGAATGGATTATCTGTCCCGAAATGGTGGGCTGTGGCCATATTGTCTCCCTCAACTTTGTATACATATGGAACATAATTGGTATTTAATACACTTTACCTGAATTGAATAAAACTGAGTAGTGAAGTGGCTTTGTGTGTGTGTGCGTGGTACGCACATGTGTATAAACTAAATCTTTCACCACGACTAGGGTGAAAGCTCTAAAGTGAGGAGATAATCTGGATTATTTAGTCAGACAGAACTGGCTGATAACTAAATGGAAAAATGTGATTTTTCCAGCTCTGTGAACACACCACCTGACTTCCTCCTCTGACATGCCTGCTTGCTGCTGCCTACACTCCTGCTATTAGAAATTAATTCCTCTGATGTGAGGCTATATCCCTTACTGAAACACAAGTATCCCGAGATAACATATAAGCCTTATGAATCATCTTTGTGATAATGAATCTATCATATATTTTCTTGAAGGGAAGCACATTTTATAAAGGTTGAAAAAAGTATGAAGGCATCGAAGCTCATTGTGGAGAAAATAAGCTACTTGGGATGGGTGGAAATGTGAAGAAAAGGGCCAGAGCAGAGAAAGAGGGTGGTTTCTAAACGTTCACACTCTTTGACTCAATAATTTCATTTCTGAATGGCTAACCTAAAGAAATAACTGTAAACATGGGGCAAACATTTAGGTGCAAAGGTAGTCATTGCAATGTTGTTTACAAAAAAATTGAAACAATCTAGATGTCCAATGACAGGGACATGGATAAATAAATTCATATAGCTTTACAGTACAATGTTGTGTAACTATTAAAATTATGTTTCTAAAGAACTTTTAATAGCATAGGATGAAAATCCAAACAAAAGTGTATATGTCTGTGTATTCTATGTATACCATACATATACAGTATAATCTCAAATATATAAAAGATAGATCTACCTAGAAAAGACTGTGTATGTATTTTTGTGGGTGTATATGTTAATAGTAATGGAATTTGGGGTGATATTTATTTTCTTTTGATAATTTTCTATATTTTCCAGATTAAAAAATAGTATGAGTTATTAGAGAATATATTATAACAACTACCCTTTCCCCCTTAGGAGCAATTTCTAATTCATTAGCCAAATTACTGCATCTGTTTCTGAAATAGATCTGGGTGTTTGACTGAACTTGAATCTGTGGGACAGTTTTTCAGAGCTGAATCTTAAAAAGATATTCCTCGAGCCTCTAAGGCATGTTCCTGTTAGAGAGGTTGATGGTTAGGAGGGAAGGAAACTTGAAGAACATCTAAGTTCGTCAGCCAAGGAACCATTAGGTTATTTTCACAACATTTGAAAATGAGCTTCCTGGCATTTGGCTGGAATGACTGAAGGCTGGCGACACTGTAATGTGGCCCCTAGGGAGACACGGGTGTTCCACAGGCCACTGAGCTCGGGCAGAGGTCAATTTAAACTGTGAAACAAGGAGAAAATGCAAAAAATCCAATCAGCAGCATAATTCCCGCATTGCACCTGCCATGATACACTCCCGAAAGGTCTTTTCCATGACTGAACTTCTTGCTAAGCACAAACATGGTGCAGACCCAGGAAACATCTTTAGAAAGGCATGCAGTTCATTTCCATTTTCCCCCTTTACTCATGGGGGTGAGTGTATTTCTATTGAGGTCATTTATATTCATTAAATGATAGTTTCTGGAACACTAGGAATGAACTGGTTGCCACATTAAGTCATAACACAGTAAAACAAGCTCCTTAACTCCTTTCCTAAATTGTTATTTAATGTGAAAAGTGTAGAACCTGATCTTTGTTATAAATTATCTCTTTGTCAAAATAGACAAAATTTCATTCAAATGTTAAAGGGTACAATTGGCATTTTATTTTAATCTTATGGCTTATAACCCATTAAAATCATTTATTTTGATCCTCAAGCTGTTCCAGATTTGACCAGTAGAGAAAATATGTATGTGGAGATAGAGATGTATGTAGGTTGGTGGGTCTCAACAAGGGGAGATTTTTTTCCTGGTGGGACATTTGGCAGTGTCTGGGGACATTTTTGGTTTTCCAGTTTCAGGGTCAAAGGAAGGGCTGATGGGAGTGTCTGGCATCTGGTGGTTGAGGGGAGGGATGCTGCTAAACATCTTCCATCACACTAGCCAGAATTATCTGGCCCAAATGTCAGTAGTGCCAGGTTGAGAAACTTTGGTGTGTTTGCATAGATGGGGGATGATAACATAAATATGGCATAACAATGACATCAGGGAGGAAGGTAAGTGGTAGTTTTCACATTATTTTTGCAAGTTTTCTGTAAGTCTAAAATTATTTCAAAATTTTACAAAGTCTTCAATGGGTGTAGTTGGCAGTTTAAATTGTAATACCCCGTTCTGCAGCCTAGAGATAGAAAATGACTTGTCCCTTGTTGGGAATGAAGGTTCAGCTCAGTCATTGCCCATGACCTCTGGGGTCATAGTCTTCAGGGGCAGGAAGGGAAGTCAGCAAAAGTCCCAAGTGCCCACATGGATCACGGCTGGATTTGCTTGCTCCACCATGAGAAGGCACACCCCTTGGGTCGTGGTCATATTTAGAGAATCGCTGTTCTGCTTAAACTGCTCTTTTAACCTGAAGTCAGAATCTGTTGATGAAGAACCCACCCCTCCCACCTTCCCCTCTTTAGCTGCATCTTGTTTCCAGGCTGCACTCTATTTTATATACATCTCCCAAGGAATTGTTCTTAGGTCTTCTCTTGAGTCTATACCCTAGTTCCTCCAACAATATCGTGGGCTGCTCTGGGTTTGGAGCCCTGATTTCTACTCTGTGTATGTGTAGTGGAGTAGCTAAGAGGTCAGGCCCTGGAGACATTGCCTGTTGCACCTCTAACCAGTTGTGTGAACTTGGTCTATTATGGAAACTATTTATGCCTCAGTTTTCTCAACTGTTAAATGGGAAGAAAAATAGCAAACCTGGTAGAGTTAAAATGAATTAATAGATGTAAGCTGGTACAACAATAGCACATATTAAGACCTTAATAAAAGTTAGTATTCATTCATTCATTCTATAGTATTAGAATTATTTCTGCCCTTCCCACACCCATGGACAGTGCTCCTAACCTCTGTGTTGGGAAGATGTGATTGATGTATCACAGCCATCGGGGTGCTTCCTGCAGCCCCGTCTCTGGTTCTTGTTGTTTCTGTTGCATTGGTTCAACTCAGTTGCTTCCTGAGACTTTTCATGCTGTGTGGCCAGCACAGTGAGTGGAACCTCTTCATCTTTCATGTCTCTGTCCCTTGCCCATCCCATCCTCTTCTACTGAACTCTCTTTTTCCATTGACTGGATATCTCCAGTGAGCCACACACTCTAGTAAAGGCTTTGTATTATTTCATTTGCGTCTCATAAGAGCCCTGTGTGAGATGGAGACTGTTATTCTCATCACTTTATAATTAAAGAAACTGAGGCTTAGAGAGGTTAACTGACTTGACCAGGACACAGAATTAAGAAGCAGTGTGATTTTTCCTCCACTTCCCAGGAATGAAGTACAATACTTTGAGTAGGGGAGAACCCAGAGTTCCTGCCATTTTTCTGTTTTCCTTCCTTGCAAATCACAGAAGCTGGAGGAGACCCAAACAGATGAGACTTAGCGTTTGTTGCATGGCAGGGTCTGTGCTGGTGCTGGGACATAAAAGCAGAAAATACTTGAGTATTTGATTTGAGTGAACTCAAAATCATGCCTCAGTTATCTTTTACTGTACAACAAAACATCCCAAAACTTAGTGGCTTAAAATGATGATTTCTTGTTTTTCATGACTCTGTGCATTTCCAGGGCTCACAAGACAGCTGTTCTGCTCCATGTGATACTGTGTAGAGTCTCTCCTGAGGCTGCATTTGGCTGAGAGGTTGGCTTGGGTATCCACAGTGGCCTCACTTATGTGTCCGATGGTGGTGCTGGCTGTTGGCTGGGGGCCTCTCTTTTCCTCCCATGGCTTCTCATGCTCCAGGGACTCTCCCCACATGATCTCTCCAGGAGGACAGCCTGGACTTCTTTACGTGGTTGTTGGCTTCTAAGAGAGTAAAAAATGGAAGCTACATGCCTCTTAAGGCCTAGTTATAGAAGTCACAGCATTACTTCTGTATTGTGCTGTGGCCCAAAGCAAGCTACAGGGCCAGCTCCAGGGATGGCGGAAGATCGCCACCTCTTGATGTGAGGAATGGCATAGGAGCATGAGGATGGGACTTTGAAAGCAATTTACCACACTCTCTGTGCATCTGGCTCTTTAGCCAGAAAAATAGGGTTTGAGCACTGGAAGCCTCCTTAACCATCATCTGACTTAACCACTAGTTTCACAGATGCAGAAACTAAGACCTGGGAAGTCAAGCACTTGGCCTTGACCAGCACAGTCAGTGGAGAAGCCAGGTTTAGGTCCAGCTTGTCTGGTTGGCATCATCACCTGCATATGCAGATGTGTGCTTAGCTTTTCTTCCTGCCAAGTTCCTGTATGACTCAAGGCTGCCCCTGTTAAGTTTGGAGACCACAAGGGTATAGAAGAAGAGAGGGACCTGTTTTTCCTTCTTCTGTTTCTATGCTTGGTGCCTGCCCTCTATTCCTGTGCTGGGCACTGGAGTCTCCCATTAGTGCTTTAGCCTCATTGACCAGTACTGACCAGGGATGCCTTCCTCATCACTCCTCTTCTATACGTTGGAAAATGAAGTGATGCTGGGTTTTACCACATGCATAAAAAGTGGCTGCCCAAACCCCACCAGATGTTATAAAATGAAGCCCAACACATTTATATAACGTTTTAGGGTAGTCTATTATACTACAGTGCATTTTTCTAAAATCCACAATTACTACAATATGAAATGTGTTGCTTGTTTTGAAATAGAGCAGGTAAGCCATAAATTATTAATTTCTCTCAATATAACCACAAACCTGAAAATAATTAAGAGCTTACATTTCCCCTGATCGTTATGATGCTGTTTTGGATATTTCCAGCCTCCTGGGTAGAGGACAGATATTTATTTTGCACTAAAGATAATATTTGTTACCAAATACAGTTCTAGGATCCCCCCCTCTTCAAATCCTCATGCGGGTGCCTGACTTTTATTGAGGGTTAAAGTAAATAAGAAGTACGATTCTTAGATTTATGACTCCTTGAAGACCATAAATTTCCAAAGAAGAGCAGTAGAGATGCTCTCTAGGAAAATATGTTTACTTGATTCCTGTTGTATTGATTATAGATTGAATAGAACCTTTTTCTCTTCATTCGAATATTATTTACCATTTTTATAGTTTAAACAAGTAATATTTGTTTATTATAAAAATTTACAAAAGACATAAGCACACAAAGAAGAAAATAAAGATACCCCCTTAATCCCACCTTGCAGTCAAACCGCGATTAACATTTTTAGTATATGCTCTTCCCATCAGAGAGATAGAGCAATAGAAATATAGATTGATATGAGGGAAGAGATGTATCAACAGATATACATATAGATATAGAGTTTTCTTTTTAAAAATAGGGTCATATTGTACAGTGAGTTTGCAACTAGATTTTTTTGCGTTTTGTCTTGCCTACGTGTGGCGAGAACATTTTTCCACGTCTACCACCCACAGAAGTAAATCTCTCTTGTTCTGACAGGACAGTGATATTGAAGCACTGGCCAGATGTTTGGACCACGTGCTGGGCTGCACCACTCTAGGTGAGTAAGTCTCTTCAGATTCCAAAATATACTGATACCTACTGATTCTAATGGAATATTCAACAAGTAGAAAGCTTGGGAAGAATCTTATACATATTTTATTTTATTTTATTTATTTATTTATTTTTTAAACATCTTTATTGAAGTATAATTGCTTTACAATGGTGTGCTAGCTTCTGCTTTACAACAAAGTGAATCAGTTACACATATACATATGTTGCCATATCTCTTCCCTCTTGCATCTCCCTCCCTCCCACCCTCCCTGTCCCACCCCTCTAGGTGGTCACAAAGCACCGAGCTGATCTCCCTGTGCTATGCGGCTGCTTCCCACTAGTTATCTATTTTACATTTGGTAGTGTATATATGTCCATGACACTCTCTCACCCTGTCACATCTCACCTCTCCCCCTCCCCATATCCTCAAGTCCATTCTCTAGTAGGTCTGTGTCTTTATTCCCATCTTGCCACTAGGTTCTTCATGACCTCTTTTTTTTTTTTTTTTTTTTTTTTAAAAAAAAAAAAAAAAAAGAGGTCTTATACATATTTTAATCCAACCTCATTTGACAGATGAGACTGAGGCCAACAGAGGTTGAATGTCTGGCCCATGGGCCAGGAAATGCAAAGAAGAATTGTTTATCCTTGTTGTTCAGTGACCCTGGGTCTCCAAGGATGAAATCATTAAATTCATTGGTCCACTGTGATCCATTGGTGGCCTGGCAGGGCACAATAATAGGTTTTACAGGTTTCCTGGGAGAGGAATCTTTCTACTTCACTGGTCCTATAGAAACACTATATTCATTCAAGCTGAAAGGACCATCACTCTGAAGGTCAGCCAGTTACTAGAAGAGATTTAGTCTGAAAAACAAAGCCGAAATTTCTTTAGCATTGTTGGTCTCTATAAATGGGATTGCTGTGCTTCAAGGATAAAACCCTATTTCTTATTTTCTTCTTTTTTTAACCCAACAAACCCAACTGTGATAACTTCTAGCATTGGATGATAAATTGTCATCTGACACAGATGGAATAGCAGAGGATACAGTCTGTTATCTGCGGGTTTCACTTCCCCAGATTCAACCAGCCCTGGACAGAAGCTCCTTCAGCTCTGAGGGCCATCTGTATTCACTGTACTAGGCCTCTGTGTACAGGGGACTTGAGCGGCCACAGGTTTTGGTATTCACAGGGGCTCAATGCCTCAGGGATACCAAGGGATGGATGATTCTATTCTTATAGGTCCTGGGTGAAAAGGGGTGAGATTTTTTTTTCTTTGAAATTTGACGGTGAATTTTTATTTTAATTTTTAAAATTATTGGCATATAGTTGTTTTACAATGCTGTGTTAGTCTCTACTGTACAGCGAAGTGGAGTTCCCTGTGCTGTACAGCAGGTTCTCATTAGTTATCTATTTTATACGTATTAGCATATATATGTCAATCCCAAGCTCCCAATTCATCCCACCTCCCCCTTCCCCCGTTGGTGTCCATATGTTTGTTCTCTATGTCCGTGTCTCAATTTCTGCCTTGCAAGCTGGTTCATCTGCACCATATTTCTAGATTCCACATATATGCGTTAATATACGATATTTGTTTTTCTCTTTCTGACTTACTTCAGTCTTTATGTCAGTCTCTAGGTCCATCCATGTCTCTACAAATGACCCAATTTCATTCCTTTTATTCCTGAGTAACATTCCATTGTATATATGTCCCACAGTCGTGTGACCAAAAGCAGTCCCTTCAAAAGGAATGGCAGGTATATTTAAAATGGATAACCAACAAGGACCTACTGTATAGCACAGGGAACTCTGCTCAATGTTATATGGCAGCCTGGATAGGAAGGGTGTTTCTGGGAGAATGGATACATGTGTATGTATGGCTGAGTCGCTTTACCATGTACCTGAAACTGTCACAACATTGTTAGTCAGCTATACTCCAATATAAAATAAAAAGTTAAAAAAAAAAAAGGGAATGGCAGGAATAAAGATGAAGTTTTCAGGAGTGCCAGCATTCACCACTATTTTGTTAGGAGTTTATGCACAATTTATAACCTTTTTCTAGCATATTCCACATCTCTGTGTGAGAAGCCTCACTTATAACACAGCTCCCCGATTTTTTCTCCTGGCCATCACCCTGTGACTTGTTTAATTGCACATCAGTAACACTTATGAGGTACAGTTATCCCAAGTTCGGATTTGCAGACCAGGAAGGCTGTCCTTTGGCCAAGCAATCACTCTCTCTCTGGACCTCAGTTAGACTAGCTCAGTAATTTTCAAACTGGGTTCCTTGGGGACCTCCAGGAGCTAGCAAATGGGGAGGGTTACCCTGAGCAGCACGGGGACAGAAGCCCTGTCTAACATGGTGCCTGGTGCAGAAGAGTCCCTTAACAAATATTTTAAGAGAAATTAGATGCAGACTCTGCTCCTTTCCCAGCTTCAAGCAAAATAGTTTCACTCTTATCTGTTTTATAAATTACACTTCTGCATAAGATTGTGTCTTCAAAAATATTTCACTGCAAAAAAAAAAAAGTGCTGGATTGAATAGATGATATCTCAATTCCCTTCTAGACTGTATGATTTTATGAAAATGAGTTTTAGGAACATGGAATAAAAATACGCATTCATCTCTGTCTGGAGTGCCACTAATGTGACAGCAAAGGAATAAAGCTGATATAAACCTGCAGAAACAAAGGGAACAGGAGAGGAGATGGGAGCCAGGTGAGTGCTGTTAGTGAGTTTGGGAAGGCAGAAAGCTGATGGGTGAGTGGTGAGTGATTCAGGGACAGAGAAAGGTGACAGCTAAACTCCTAAGTGTGTGTGGGAAGGCGGAGGAGGGGTGGACTGGCGGACACTGACATGAGGGGCAGCGAGCTTTTGAAACACCTGTCTGGGGAGGTACTCATTACAGATGAGAGTATGATGGCTTTCTGGATTCCAGGTGCTTCTCTGTCTTTGCATAGGAGCCATGAAGAAATCCCCTCACGTAGTCTCATCGGACATGAGATTGCTCAAGTAGACAGTAGCTGCTTTGCTCTAACTACATTTTGGGAGATTCACCAGCTGCAATAATAGTTAGAGCTTATTAACTATCATGGCTGTTGATATATGTCCGAATGTTAACAGGATCCAAGGGACAATTGAAACTTCAATATGTCAGAGTATAAGCCTTGTCACTTAAGCAGGAACCCTCCATGATTGAGCCATGCTTCACTTACAGGCAGCATCAGCCTATGCATCTTGGAAATATCCAGTTGCCTGTTGAGCATGACAGGTTTGTAATTATCTTCCACAAACATTTCCAAGAGCTTCTTCCAACCTTCAACAAGAGAGGAGAGAACAACAGATGCAAATGTCCTTCTGGTTCTTTGGACCAATAAAGTCGTAACTTTGTAGCCCTGAAAATGCTGCTGGTGGCCGGTTTTCCCCAGACTCAGTTTTATTTTCATGTGAAACAGGGGCAGTGATGCCTCCCCTTCCTGTGTCACTGGGGAGTGGAGAGGGTGAATGAGGTAGCATTTGTGGAGCTTCAAGAGATCCCAAATTAGAAGATGGCTTTTTGAATTACAGGTTCAGTATCTGAGTCTCTTCTGTACATCAAGTCAGGTTAAAGCCTTTACACCAGTGGTTCTCACACTTGAGCAGGCATCTGGATTACTTAGAGCACTTGGGAAGATGCAGGTGTTCTATGTGCCCCAGAATTTGTTTCTAACAAGTTCCCAAGTGATGCTTATGTTCTGGGTCCAGACCACACTTTGAGAGCCATGGCTTTAATGCCCTTAAGCCCTGAGATTCTTATCGTGCACACCCACCCTAATTTATAACTCAAACAAAATGTTACTGAAGTATAAAATAAAAAATTTATTTCTTAAAATTACAGAGAACTTGCTTATAAGCCAAAATGAAAACAGCTTCTTCTAGAATTTTTTTCTCTCTTTTTGTGGTGATGTCAGTGTGTGCTGGGCTATCTGGCACTATATACAAGAGTTACTGAGCTTCCTTGGAACCAATATTGTATTTTTTCTTCATCCTCAGTATCCAGACATTTAGGTGGGTTCAAGACACTGTACGAAGACTCAGATGTTGAAACTTACTTGGAACATGGTCCCAGCCACCAAGTGGGGTCCTGAACAAATCAGTGCAAAGCTTTGTAACAATATCACCCACTAGGTGCTTCTTTTACACATGGAGGACATATCCTCCCAAATGGAGGCACCTCATTTCTGAAGCCCTAAATTCCCCTCAACATTTCCCATGGGGTATAAGAAGAAAGGCCAGTCATGAACAGGATGCTAAGGGATCCCAGGTAGAATTAGGAGAGGAAAGGAGAACAAAACATTTTTTTAACAGAACAGGAAAGACCAGAAATGGGGGGTCTGGGGGACAGCCAAGAATGCAGGCAGCAGCCATTTCACTGAGGGCAGATACTTCAAAACATGAAATTTCCATGGTTGAAATGTGCAGTCTCTCTCCACCCCCGCTCCTTTCTTCCCTACAGATGTTTATAAAGCACATATCATAAGCCAGGTATCACAGAGTGAGGGAGAAAACAAGGTCCCTGCCTTGATGAGCTTCCAGTCTAGTCAGGGAGGCAGGTAATTACAGGGCACTGTGATGAGGACAATGCATACTGGGAACAAGGGAAGTGGAGGGGAGGCGTCCACTGTGGGTGTGCAGCTGGGGCAAGGCTCCACAGAGGAGGAGGAGGCTTGTGATTGCCTGGGTCCATGAGGGCAGGACAAGGTCTTATTCATGGCAGTGTTCTCAGAGTCTAACACATAGCCTGGCACACAGTAATTTTCAATAATCATTAGATGAATGAATGGAAAGGTGAGTACAGTGGCCAAGTGGTCAGGAAGAGGAAGTGTCCTCTAGAAAGGATTGAGCAGTGGAGGGTTCAGAAGTATGAAACAACTGGATGTATTCATGGAATTATCAAGAAGGCTGGTGCTCCTGGAATGTAAGGTGTGAGGAAGGGATCAGCAAATCTGAATACACAGGGCCAGGGCCATGGGGAACCTTGGTGCCAGGTTAAGGAGCTTGAACTTTATCCAGTGTACTAGGATACCACTGGTTCTTAAACATGGTCAGAAAAGATCAGCTTTAACAAACAATAAGGAGGATGCTTTGAAAGAAGTGACTTGAGTTGGGGAACTGGTAATGGGCTTTCATTCCACAGACAACAGATGGTGTTGCTATAGTAACCATTCAGGCCAATCACTAGCCAGTAGGGGCAGAAGATGACCTTTGTTTTCCCTTAAAAAGGAAAATTCTGTCTCTGTGTTTCTTAGTAATCAGATTATGAACCAAGGCAACATATGAAGTTTAGCACTTTTTAATGATTGGGAAATTAGCTGTACTTCTAGAGAGAAGTCATCAGCAGAATGATACAAGTTGGGTGAACTATTTGTAAAAAGGCTTGTTTTGTACATCCAAGCAGGATGTTGTCACAGAAGTTATTAGAATACAAGAGATTCTTCCAAACCTCTCTGCCCATTATGATTTCTTTAGTGTGTTGACACGTCTGATCAGTTTGGCTTTTTGAAAATTGTTACCCTCAAATCTTCCATTGAACCTTGGTAATTACTGTTTAATCTCTACTGAACAATGTGACTGATACAGACCAGAGAAGACATCAGGGTTTCTGAATCCCTTCGAAACTTCCTTTGCTTAAGCTCTTCAAACTCTAAGCTGTTAAATGTAGGGATGACTGACAGCCATTTAACCTTGCACTATTGTGCTTTTCACCTTGACAGAAAAGAATTTCTAATAATAATTAGAGTGATTTCAACATAGTGTCTTATCTTTGGTTACTGACACATTAAAACCACTGCATTTGGAGGAGAGGGGGGATATTTTGGATCAAAAACCACTTGGATCATTTTGATGTGAATGCACAAAATTTGCCACTACCCCTTCTGTTTATGTCTTACAGAAATTTAACAGTTTCTAGAAGTTCTTTAAAACTTGAAAGGCTGCTATAGATTCAGGATTAGTAGTAATTTACAGAGAACCTGCTATGTGTCTGCTACCATGCCAGACACATTCATTTGGCAGATGTGTAGTGATGGGAAGGAGGTAGAGAAAGGCTTTGTAATTTAAATAAATTCCTAAAACAATATTATTAATCATTCTTAGTAGCACACTCTTAGCAAAGAACGTTCTGTATATTCCTATTACCTAGAAAAAAGCTTCAGGAATCAAGTTTACCTAGCTAAGAGAGAAACTCAGCAATCGTGCATTCCTTCATTACTCACAAGTTAGGATTTCATCAAAGTTAATATACTTTGTAGAGGAATGGTATTAGGTGGCAATGATGTGTTAGGCCTGGATCCTGCTGTTAAAGTTTTATGATTTCAGAATAGAACCAAGACAAGGGCCTAAATAGCCATACAACAAGAGAGTAAGGATTCAGAAAGTGGGGAGATTGTCTTTAGTTGGGGAATGGAAGACATCAAGGACGTTTCAAGGAGAAGGCAGCATCAGAGATCGTTCCTGATATGAGAATAGGTTTGGCCATGAGAAGGTGGGGAGGAAGGCCCTGAAGGTGGAAAGGACAGGACAGGGAGAAACACAGAGACAGGAACAGGCAGCAGCAACAGGCTGACCAGGAATGGTGAGCAGTTCAAATCATCACACTGTGAATATGGCATGAACTATCTTGGTAGCTAATTTTTATTATTTTTCCTAAACAAAGGTTTTCCTTGTAAAGGGTGTTTACTAGGATCTTTAATATCCCATACCCATTTGTGTGGAGAGAAATAGTCACTGCCATTGCACTTGATTTAATGTTCAATGTATTAAGCTGAATTATTATAAAGACATTACTACTCTCTTTTCTATCATATGTGTAGCAAATGTTTTCCCAGTCTGTTTTATGTCTATTAATTTCATTTATTGTTTCTTTGGGATTTTTGGTGGGGGAAATTTTTTATTTTTTAAGTAGGCAAATGTGACTCAACTTTTATAAATTCTAGCTTTTCTGTTTGTTTATTTTTAACAGTTTTTTCAGATTTGTTTTTTTCAAATATTATTGGTGTACAACTGACCAAAACAATGTAAGTATAATCTAAATGTTATCAAAATAAAAGTACAATTTTTTTCAGGCATACAACATAGTAATTCGATATTTTTTTCCCTTTTTTATTGAACTATAGTTGATTTACAATCTTGTGTTAGTTTCAGGTGTACAGCACAGTGATTCAGTTATGTGTGTGTGTGTGTGTGTGTGTGTGTGTATTTTGTTTCTTTTTCAGATTCATTTCCATTATAGGTTATTATAAGATATTGAGTATAGTTCCTTGTGCTATACAGTAGGTCCTTGTTGGTTATCTATTTTATATATAGTAGTGTGTATATGTTAATCCTAAATTCCTAATTTATCCATCCCCCACTTTTTTAAAAGAGTGTTTTATACATAGCCTCCTAAGTTTTCTTCTAGAATTTTTATTGTCTTATTTTTCACACTTGATGTTTTTAAATGAGTAACATCTATTTTTTTCCATTTAAATTAAATTCTTTTTGGTTATATTCTAACTCCTGGATATTATTTATTTCTGACTCTATTTTTGGCCTACTGATCTAGCTTCTTAATCCTCTGTCAATACCACAGTGTTCTCATTACACTGCCTCTATGGAATGTTTTAATGTCTGATAAGACAGTTATCTTCTAATTTTCTTATTTTTTCAAATATTCTTATCCTCTGACATTCATTTTCCCACGTGAATTTTAAGATTCTTTATCCATCTCCAAAGGACACCTACTTTTTCCTATTAAGGTCTTTACGAACACTTAGCAACACCGTACTCTTCTACGGTGACCATGAAGCAACACAACAAACAATGATTTCAAAACTGGTTTTAAGGGACTTCCCTGGTGGCGTAGTGGTTAAGAGTCTTCCTGCCAATGCAGGGGACATGGGTTTGAACCCTGGTCCGGGAGGATCCCACATGCTGCGGAGTGGCTAAGCCCGTGCGCCACAACTACTGAGCCTGTGCTCTAGGGCCCGTGAGCCATAACTGCTGAGCCCTCGTGCCACAACTGTTGAAACCCATGCACCTAGAGCCTGTGCTCTGCAGCAGGAGAGGCCACCGCAATGAGAAGACCGCACACCACAGCGAAGAGTGGCCCCCACTCGCTGCAACTAGAGGAAGCCCGCACACAGCAACAAAGACCCAATGCAGGCAAAAATAAAAATTAATTAATTAATTTTAAAAAACAAACAAAAAACTTGTTTTTAGGTAAATGCAGAAACATTTTTCATATATTAGTCTCTTATCCTGATCCTCTGTAAAAGCTTGGTGCCTAAACTATGGCTGCATTAATAACTACTCAGAAACGCACTAGCTGAAAACAACAGTAGTCCTCTATTACCTCTCGTGGTTTCTGCGGGTCATGAATCCAGGGGCGGCTTGGCTGTGGGGTGCTGGCTCAGGTTCTCCTGCGAGGATGGGAAGACTTGACAGGAGCCGGAGGCTGCCTTTCCCAGGCAACTCACTCACTCACACAGCGAGTTGGCTGGGGCCTCAGCTCCCCTCCACATGGAGCTCCTCACAGGGTGGCCTGAGCATCCTCAAGGCCACTAGCGATGGACGTGGGGTGTGGCTACTAGGCTGCCCCTGGCTGGGGCCCCATCCCTGCCTGGATGGCCTCCTCGAGCTCCACTCTTCCTCAATACAAGCTTCTGATAGTAAGTCTGGGAAGGACATCAGAGGCTGGCCGCATGCCTGCACCCTGACAACACAGAGGCTGGGAAGTGACTGTCAGGCATCTATAGCTGCTTTAGTGGGAGCTGACCTCTGCCTCATGAAGGAGAAGATTCTCCTAAATAGGAAAGGGGAATGTGAAGCCCAAAATAATAATGACTATCTACTATGGTAATGAACTTTTCTGTGATAAGGATAGACCTTAAAAATGCCTAGAGATGTGGAGGAGAGATGGCCCTGGCAGTGTCCTATGGAAACACCTCCTCTTTCGGTTTTCACAGGAGTAGATGATCCAGGTGGTTATTCTTCAGTTTATCTCCTGTGCTGCTGACTGCAGAGGGAGCCGTTTGCTTCAGCAGCAGTTGTCAGGATTGACACTCTAAGGAAAGTTGAGAAGCTGTCTTGTGCTCTCACCTGAACAGAGGACCACAGCAGTGCCAGCTGGCGATGGGCGCTATGGAATGCCTGCCTGCAGAAGCAAAAAAGCCTGGTCCTGAATCTGCTTAGCTGAGTGCTCAGCTGAGACTCAAATTCCACACCATCAGCTTAGAAGAGGAGGAAGGGACGAGGTCCCCTGTATCCATCTCAACCCCAGAAGAGGCTCAGTAATGCTCCTCGGTGTGTCTGATTGCATGCAGCACAGATGGCCATCGGCGTGCCTTCCTGGGCGAGGTGGCTGTTAGTGGCCCTAGTAAATGACAATTCAACCTGGCCTTTTGAACTTTAGACAACTCATTCTCCAAGGAGCAACAACATCAAGCTATTCTATCAGCAGTGATTATACACCAGACCAGTTGCTTTTTTGAGGCCACTTCTGGTTGGGTCAGTAAAAGTATGTCACTGGCTGGAGACTGTCCACTCATTTGTTAGGGCAGAGGGTTTCTTATGCAGTTCATTTAAAAGTTCTTTTAGGTTATTTATGCGAAAAGTTGGAAATGTAAGGCTGCATCGCAAACGATGATACATTTATCGAGCGTTTCCTGGCATAAAATCATCATAGGACTCACAGAGCAGTATCAGACATAGTTCATGTTTTCGGGGAACTTCCAGGTTTTTAGGGGTATCACCATCTCTAGACCAAATGACTAGAACTCCAGGCAGGAAGTGATGAACTCCAGGTGGTGGGGCAGCATGAGAATCACCAGATTGCTGGGCACCACCCCTAGAGATTCTGATTCAATAGATTTGGGTGGGGCACAGAAATCTGCATCTCTAACAATTTCCCACATGATGCTGATGCTGCTGGTCCAGGAACTTTGAGAACCACTGGGCTCTCACATCCAGCCAAGCCTTTATAAAGACAATGCTTATATTGGACATTTTCATAAATTGAATCAAGTTTTTAATAAAGATGCCTCACATTCCATCTTTAATATATTTATGACCCCATTGAAGAGAGTGTCACTTACAACCTAGAAAAAGGTTTGCTTTCAACATTTAGGTTAAACTAACCTGAAAGAATAAAATATTTTTTGACTCAGCAAGTCTATGTCTAGGAATTTATCTTAAAGAAATAATCAGAGTTGTGTGTAAGGAGAAATATATACAAGGATTCTCATGGCAATGTGGTTTACAATAGTAAAAATTGAGAAACAAAATAAATGCCTAGCAATGGGGGCTGGTATATCTTCTAGAACAAAGAAGTTCTTCTCAGTTTATTAAAAATGATGATGTAGTTACATATTCATTGGCACGAAAGGTGTTATAAATAAACTATAGTTGATAGACACACACACACACTGGAAATACCAAAGTGATAATAATGGTTCTCAGAGGAGCTTTCCCCTTCCATGTTTTCTAATTTATCTGCAATGACCATGGATGACTTCTGTGATTCTTTTCTACTGAAAGAAGAGGGGAGTGCTGATGTACTTACCTTAAGTATTTGGGTCAGTTTGAAGCCAGCCCAATCTGCTGTTACAGAAAAGCAGGTTTTGTTTCTAAAGCCAAGATTCTCCACCATTGGCAGCCCAGAATAATGAAACTCCCAAACACTGGCTACAGGGTAAGCACAATTGAAATAGTTAGGGTCTGGCCTCCACACACCTCTTACCCTGAATGCACATTTAATTGCTGTGCCTCAATCCTAAAATAGACACTCCCCCCCGCCCCGATTTTTTTTAATTGATAGGTACTATTCTTAGAGGTGTCTTCTGGTGTATTGAAAAGGAAATGAACATTTGCAAACCCCTGAACTCCTGTTGTTTTTAATTTTCCATGCAATTCAGTTGAATATTTGTTGTGTGAAATAACCATGGAGTAAAAATAGAAAGTTTATTTATTTCTTATCTTCTGGTATTTATCGTCTCCCCATGAACAGCAGGTTTCCTTTTCCGAGCTGAGCCACCTCTTTTCCAACTGATTAATTCTGGTAGAGGCAGTGAGTGCTGTTCACTCATTGAGAAGCTCCCCTGTGCAGAGCAGTGGGGTGGGTGCCCTGGGGACAAGGGAGACAGTGTCCTCGTACACCTGGGCCTTTACCGACAGCAACATACCTTCACAGAGATCATTGCTTTTAAGCTTTGCTAGAGCCCTAAAAAACAGATTTTGTTTCTGTACAGGTGAAGAAACTGAGTCATAGAAGTTTTGTAACTGACCAAACATCACAGAGTCAGTATTCAGACCCCAGTCCCCTAAGGCAGCTCAAGCACTCATCCTTACGTGCCCTGGCTCCCTTCCTACTGGAAGCATCTGGAGGTTGTTTTCTCCTGGGCCATCTTCTTCCCTTTCCTCCTGTCTGCTTTCTTCTCCAGCCTCCTCCTGGGGTTTGGCTGGGACTCAGCTGCTGCTGCAGAGTTAGCAACAACTTCCTTAGGTGGTGACTTCTGCCCTGTTCCTACAGAAACAATTCTCTGAAAGAGCTGGGGCTGGCGGGGGTTGAGGGGAGGGTAAGGATGTCATTTTTGTTATCACTCTTATCAAATACTCAGCTTGTTAAAGGCTCCAAGACAACCACCTCCATGCGCCCCCCACCCCCCACCAAGCCCCAGTCCCCATGTGTCATGGCTTGGGTTCTTCAGGAAGCAGCCTCTGACATGGAGCTGAGTGGGCAGGACATTTATGCAGGATTGGCCCCTGTGGACAGGAGAGGAGGAAAGCAGGATGAGGCAGAGGAGAAGTCGCAGAGCAGTGGGGCCTGACAAGCCTTACCCGAACTCATGGGGAGCTCAGGACTCAGGATTGTTTGTGCAGGACAAAATGACCAGGTCTTCTACCTCGACTGTGACCAGTTGTTAAGTGTGGGCCACATGGGAAGGGCGTGATCTTGGGCAAGGCAGCTTCTGCAGGGACCACAGCTGCAGGCTGTCTGTGTCCCCCACTCCTGGCAGCTGGGCAACATGTCCTTCCTTGAAAGGAGATCTGGGTGGTACAACTCCATCTCTGGGTGTTGGGATAACACAGTGAAGATGGAGACCAGCCTTCTTCAAAGATTCTTAGCCAATTGTATTGACATCCTGAGGTCCAGTATCATCATAGGAGATGCTTGAGGAAAGTCTTCACAAAGACATGGGTCAGCTAAGCCTCTCGGTAAGTGGAACTGCTCTCACAGCGTCCTGCTGGTTCACAGCCTCTCCTATAATAAGCCACGGGGCCATCATCGGAGAGGTGGAGACATGATGTGACAGATGCAATGTTCTCTCCAAATCTGAGCCTTTGGAGGAGGGGTTTTGTCTGCTGATCTCCTGACTTTTCAAAATCAGCACATGAAAATCCTTATCTGGATGTGGCACTTCTGTGGGGGATTAGAAAGAGCACTCACTTGGGAGTCAGGAAACCACGGCTCTAGTCCTGCCTTTGCCCCTCCCCTTACAGCTCTGTGACATTGGCCTCTCTGGGCCTCGGTTTCCTCATCCATAAGATGAGGGAATTTGGCTTGAAGAGGCCTGTGGTCACCTCCAGCTTAGAATCATGATGATTCTCCATCATCTAGACCAGGGGTTGGTAAACTATGGCTCACAGGCCACATCTGGTTCACTACCAGTTTCCGTAAATACAATTTTACTAGAACACAGTCATGCTTATTCATTTACGTGTTGCCAGTGGCTGTCTTCAGTTGAGTCATTGCAAGAGATATTCTTTGGCCTGCAAATTCTAAAATATTTACTACTTGACCCTTTACAGAAAATGTTTGCCAGCCCCTAGGCAAATCTTTGGTCATGCGCCATTCTAACGAGTAGGAGGAGAAAGAATGAGGGCCATGAAGACGTGCCATTGCAATAATCTGGGCAAAGAGGGTTGTCTGTCAAGGAATTGCTATTCCCTGAGTACTCTGTAGGCAATTGAGAGAAAGAGGAGGGTTGAAGGAGATTAGGTGAGAAGCATTCTGAATGTGCTGTGCACCAAGGACAGTGTCTGCAAGGATTCCTGACTAAGCAATGTGCTGGGAGCTTAAGGGAGGGCTCGTTTGCCAAAATAGCCACCCCTGCACTGCCTGCATCAGCTCTTCATTACCCATATGGTAGGGTGTTTAGCAGGGAGGGTAAACACAGGTTTTTGTTTTACAATCAAGGTCATTTGTCCAGCAGCTGGAATGAGTAAAGGGAGATTTTGGAAGAAATGAGAGAAGAATTTCTCTCTGCTGGTGAAATGTCAGGATCATCAAGCTGTCACACCTTCAGGGAAAATAGCTCTGCTGTAAGAGACCACAGAAGTAGGAGGGATCCTGACAATATTACTATAAGGAGCTGTGCTTTACATTCTTAAGAAACACAGCTTCTAGTTGCTTAATGTCTCTTTATATCATTTTGCTTTCATCTCATTGTCAAAACACTCCCATGGGTGGTATCAAGTGTTACAAGCCTCACCAGCCAATATTTCACAGTTGTTCCTATTTCTACAGGAACAACTTCAGGATGGCAGTGCCTGATGTTCTATAATGCCTGTAACATTTATCGTTGGTCCCAGCCATTTGCCTCTTAACATTTGGTCCCTTTGATTGCTCTTTATCTTTGTTAGTGTAAGTGTTACCTTCCCAAGTAAAGTCTGTAACCCTGGAGGTCCAGGGATATGTCTTATACCAGATCATAGAACGTTTGAAATGAAAGAAGGCCCTTAGTCTAGTGAAACACTTAGATATACAGTGAGGAAACTGAGGCCCAGAGAGGTGACTGGAGGGCCATGCAGCTGGTGATGTTAGAAACAGAATGATAATTGTGGTCCCCTAACCTGAAGGCTGGTGCTTTTTCCATAGATCCTCATTATACCTCTTTGTAGTCCCTGTACCAGGGTACATCTCCTCAGTACTACTTCTGCTGACTATCTAGATAGATATCCTGCCTTCCCCAATTGATTGCAAGCCCTTTACAGGTTAAGGGCCACAGCTACTATTTACATTACCTTTGATTTTAATTCCCACCTATTGAACATCTAAAATATATGGTTTACCTTAAGAAACTTGAAAACTTGATTGAATTAAACCTAAAGCAAGCAGAAGGGAGAAAATAATATAGGCTGGAGTGGAAATAAATGAAATAAACAATAGAGAACATCAATGAGACCACAAATTGTTTCTTTGAAAAGATTTAAAAAATTGATCGATATTTAGGTATACTGACCAAGAAAATAAGAAAGAAGACTCAAATTAAGAAATCAGGAATGAAAGGGGAGACATTGCTACCACCTTTAAAGAAATTAAAAGGATTATAAGGGCCAAAAAATTAGATAATTTAGATGAAAGAACAAATTTCTAGAAAGATGCAAATTACTGAAACTGACTCAAGAAGAAAAAAAAATCTGAATAGGCCTGTAACAAATAGGTCAAATTAGTAATTTTAAAAGTTCCAACAAAGAAAAGGCCAGGCCCAGGTTGCTTCACTGGTGAATTCCACTAAACATTCAAAGAGGAATTAATACCAGTTTCACAAACTCTTCCAAAAAATAGAATATGATAGAACATTTCCCAACTCATTCTGTGAGGCTGTTCTTTGATACTAAAACCAAAGACATCACAAGAAAAAATAAAAACAACAAACTATGGACCAATATTCATTGTAGATATATATGCAAAAATCATCAACAAAATACTAGTAAAGTAAACACAGCAATAGAAAAAGGATTATAAGGATTATATAGAAAGACCAAGTGAGATTTATCCGAAGAATGTGAGGATAGTTTTACATCAGAAAATCAATTAATGTGATACACCATGTTCATAGACTAAAGGACAAAAACTATATGACCATCTCAATAGATGCAGAAAAGTATTTAACAAAATCCAACACCATTTCTTGATAAAAACACTCAACAAACTAGGAATACAAAGGAACTTCCTAAACCTGACAAAGAACCTCTGTGAAAATACCTACAGCAGCATTACTCATAACACTCATTTTGTCTGTCCATTCATCTGTTGTTGTAGAAACAGCTCAAGTGTCCATGAACAGATGAATGGATAAACAAATAGTGACATATACATACAATGGAATATTATTCATCCATGAAAAGGAGGTCCTGACACAGGCTACAATGTGGGTGAACTTGAAAACATGATGCTCAGTGAAATAAGCCAGACACAAAAGGACACATATTGTATGATCCCACTTACATGCGATATCTAGAACAGTAAAACTCACAGACACAGAAGCCTATTAGACATCACCAGGGGGTTGGGGAGGGGAGAATGGTGAGTTATTGTTTAATGGTTACAGAGTTTCTGTTTGGAGTGATGAAAAAGTTTTGGAGATAGACACATCATGAATGTACTAATGCCATTGAGTTGTACCCTTAAAAATGGATTAAGAAGTTCAAAAAAAAGATGAACAGGACATAATCTCTGTGGTCAAGGAGTTACTAACTAGTTGAAAAGGGTAGGGGAGTGGAGAGGGAGTGAAGAGTATTGGGAAACAAAACCTGGCGAGGAGCACCTTGGCTGACACCCAGTGCAGTGGTCGCCATGGAGTGGGTATTCCCTCTAGGACGATTAAACATGGGCGGCCAGCATCTATGCCTGGTGTCAAGTTCCAGCTGCGTAGGCTATCAATTGTGTGAAATGAACATTTCAAACCTCTCTTTCCTCCTTGAAAAATGAACCTACTTCCTAGGAACCTTCCATGAGAGCAGGTAAGATGCTTAGCCCAGGGCCTGGCACTTATTCACTGAAAAATGTTTAGCCGTTATTGTTGTTGCTGCTGCTGTTCATGATGAATTGGAATGAATTTGTATAGAAATGACACTTCAAAAAGGCAATAGAAATACGAGTCACACCCCCAGGACAGGAGGGTGGAGGAACCCAGGATGGAAAGGTGGGGGGGACAGTTGACACATGGGAACAAGGAAAGGGCAGAACAGAGGGAGCTGACCATGTGGTGAACAGATTGGAGTAGAACATGAAGGGGACGGACCCCAGGCTGAGGGACACAGTAGAGGAGAAGGGAGTTGGTTTTCGAGAAAACTCATCGTGAACCACCAAGTCCTGATATCTGCCTGCAGGTATGTTTTCCTAGAGCAGAAGGTCCTCTTGCTCCGGTGAAGCACGATGGGGAGGGAAAAGGGAGCAAATGCTCAAATTGTCCATGTGACACTTCCTGTCACCGCCTTCTTTTCCGAACGTCTGGCCCTCTGTTTTGATGCTGACCTATGGTGAGCTGTGAACACGGTGCCCTCCTCTGCTCAGGCAGCGTGATTGGTCACTCCCTGTATTTTAATGGGGTCGTAGTTCCTCCTAAGGAGCAGATAGCCCAGGCAAGGAGTGGGTGGAAGAGGCAGGACGTGGCAGGACTTGGCTGCCGACTGATCCCCTGCTGCCCTCTGGCTGGAGTCACAGCCAGGGAAGACCCGCTGGGTCCCAACCACACAGCACACACTGCAGGGCTTTTCTCAGAGGTGCACGGAGCCCAGTATCTTCAGAACTTCCCACAAGCAGGATAGAGTGGTCAGAGTTTTCTCTAAAATCTACCCCCCGCCGTGCACACAACCACCTTTAAAAATCACCATAGGTGTAACCTCTGATGACTGGCTGGTGGACATTCTTCAGTCTTAGAAACCCTGAAAGGAGGAGAGTGCTGTCTAAACAATGCTTCTTGTCAGGATTCACTGTTCTTTAGAGCGAGCTAGAGGTGAAGCAAAGGTGAGGACCAATCAAAGGTAGTCAGAAAGGGACAGACTCAGTAGAGAGGCTGGGTCCCCAGCCTATGGCTCAGAGAGCCCTGCGAGAGGTGACAGTATAGAGTTCCCGATCTGTGATGCCATCAGTGCCCCTGACATTGTGTGGGCATCTCACACATACATGCTGTTTCCAAGTGCATGAAAATGCTGTTGAAATTAACAAAGAGAAAATTAATTGTAAAAAAATCAACATAGGGATTGAGGATTCATTGATTTTTTTAAAAACATCTAAGATGGCAGAGCTCTGGAATCAGAGCTTCACGTGCGTGCAACGAGCGTAGGGCCCCAGGCCCAGGAGGGGGGCCTGCACTTGGGGTTTAATGAAATTCTTAATAATTTTAATTTTGAATTTATATTTTATAAATGAAGTCTGATGGGACAGTGGAACACATAGCAGGGCCTTGGAGCCTTGCTCAGGGGCTGGCTCCCTGGAGAGAGTCCTCCGACAAGCACCTACTCCCTGATACTACCCTCCCCTCCCCCCTCTCTCCCCCCACTGCTGCCCTCTACTCCCTGGGCAGGGGGCAGCTAGGCATGACTTCTGGAAGGATGGGATCAGGGAGGCCCCTGGGTCCCTGTGAGGGTCTTCACTCCTTGAGAGCATATAGCCCAGTTCCCGAGGGAAGATGACATGAAATAAAAATCCTGTAAGAAACACCATGGCAGGTCCCAAGATAGATGCAGAAAAAGAAACCAGCTTTTCTCTTGCTTTTTGAACAACGGACCCTGCATTGTCATTTAGCACTGGATCCCATGGATTACTAGCTAGCCTGTCACATTTGCTACTCAAAATGTGGTCCCAGGTCCAGCAGCACTGGTGTCACCTGGGAGCATTTAGAAATTCAGAATCCCAGGCCTGACCCACACCTACTAAGTCAGAATCTGCATTTTAACAGAATCCCTAGCTGATTCATATCACATTTGAGCAGGATCTCTGGCAGTGGCCTAGAATGTACTCTGGGACTCAGTGACCTCCTATTAGTTGAAACCTGTGACTTCATCTTTATTGTGGTTGCTGAATGTGCTGTCCTTTTCTTTGACAATAAAGCAAGTGTTATTCATGTTGGAAGGTGGGACGGAAGGAGAGAGGCTGGTCAGTAAGAAACACTGAAAAAGGAATTGCTCTGAGCACCAAGCTTCGCCAGCCCTGTTGCTTGAAATTCTCTTTGCCCCGTCCTCTACCCTTGCTTGGGCTCAAGGCTTAGCATCTTTCCCCATGATGCTGAGAGCCTTACTGAGGGGAACAGTAGCCAGATTAAAATAAACTGCAACTCTGGGGAAATTGCTCTGACCTTTATTTGCATAAGCCCTAAGGATTGCCAGCTCTCTCTGGGAGAGATGGGGAAACATCGCCTTCCTTTCCGTCTTGGCAGAACTGATTTTTGAGCTTACATGTTATTTGACATGGTATGCTTGTTGTTTTAGTAACTTTTCAGGTTCTAGGAAAGATGGTTATAAAAAGCAACCAACATGAATATGAAATGAACCTCTCTGCCTCCCAGTCACCCCCCTCACAAGAGCCTTCCCTGGAGAAAAGCAACCATCGGGCCAGAGCTGTTGGGAGAGGACGCTACCGTGGAGCCATCTCTGGTGACAGAGGCTAAGGCAGGTTTCTCTCAGAGTCGGGGCCCGGTTGGGGGGGGGGTCTCCCGATTGAGAGGAAGGGGAGCTGTCAGGCACCAGGACCTACCTGTGATATACCAGGAAGGACGTGTTGTTTACTTAGCTAATTGTAATGTGCCCTTTACAAAGTTCACACCAGCGATTCCGCATCTAGAGATGGAGCCTGGGGAAAGACCAGAGATTCTGACAAAGTGAAGCAAGACAGAATTCATCTTGATGGTGTCTGTAAGAACAAGAAGTTCAAAGTGGGGTGCATGCCCCCAAGGGGGTGTACAAAGAAAGGCAGTGTAAGAAATAATAGAATTTGCATTTAATCTTTTTAATTTAAAAATATAGGGAAAAGGCTTTACTAATACACAAAATGCGAGTTAGCCCTCACTTCCTCATTTGGTCCCCAAAGCAGACAGTCACGTGTTATATAAGGGAAAAGCTGGAGTTTCACAGCGTGGGTACCTTCTCTGACAAAGCAACTATGTGGATATACAATAGTTTATAAATTAATCTTAGGGCTCAAAGTTTTCTCCTGATGGGATGAGGCAACTTGTGGGAGGTCTAAGGGATGGAGACACAGGACTCTGCCCCCCTCCCTCAGCCCACATGAAGATCCAGCTCTGATGACCCAACCCCTCACTTGGGGACAGCCTTAGTGTCTTAGTGGGAAAGGAATGTTGTTTCAGCTGGTGGAGTATTTCTTTCCCATCAGTTCCAACATGTTCTGTAAGAGCTTCCAGGGTATCTTGGTAAAAATTGTGGCTCTCTCAGCAGATTTCCTAACTCCACAGCTTTCATTAACAACTCTTTACCTTCTGACCCCAGCTTTGGCCTTCTGCTCCATTCTGCTGAAGTTCAAGGTTGCAGATGACCCCCTGGTCAGCATCTTGCCTTCCACTGCAAAAAAGCTAGTGCTCAGGTGTGAGGTTAAGATAAAGGGAAAACTAAGCTTATCAGAAAAAATTCTTCAGTCATCAGAGCAAACCTGCTGAAAGATACTGGCCAAAGGCTCCCTAAGAATGTTTTCTTTTCTATAGATGCATTTTCCCCTGCGTATAAAAAACCCATCTTTTAAATAATGGTGTTTGTTTAAATAATACTTTTTGAGAGAGGTTTTGTCCTGGAATTCCTTGTACATATTAAAACTGTAAATCATCTTGTCATTAAGAATAAGTCTCTTTATTATGCATATCATAATTGAATTTATCTCTAATTAATGTGGCATTACCTTGTGGCCAAGGTGGATTAGCTTCTGTCTTCTTTTTTTTTTTTTTAAACATCTTTATTGGAGTATAATTACTTTACAATGGTGTGTTAGTTTCTGCTTTATAACAAAGTGAATCAGTTATACATATACATATGTCCCCATAGCTCTACCCTCTTGCATCTCCCTCCCTCCCACCCTCCTTATCCCACCCCCTAGGTGGTCACAAAGCACCGAGCTGATCTCCCTGTGCTATGCGGCTGCTTCCCACTAGCTATTTTACGTTTGGTAGTGTATATATGTCCATGCCACTCTCTCACTTTGTCCCAGCTTACCCATCCCCCTCCGCGTATCCTCAAGTCCATTCTCCAGTAGATCTGTGTCTTTATTCCTGTCTTGCCCCTAGGTTCTTCATGACCATTTTTTTTTCTTTGTTTTTTTTTTTAGATTCCATATATATGTGTTAGCATATGATATTTGTTTTTCTCTTTCTGACTTACTTCACTCTGTATGACAGACTCTAGGTCCATCCACCTCACTACAAATAACTCAATTTCGTTTCTTTTGATGGCTGAGTAATATTCCATTGTATATATGTGCCATAAATCTTCTTTATCCATTCATCTGTTGATGGACACTTAGGTTGCTTCCATGTCCTGGCTATTGTAAATAGAGCTGCAATGAACATTGTGGTACATGACTCTTTTTGAATTATGGTTTTCTCAGGGTATATGCCCAGTAGTACGATTGCTGGGTCCTATGGTAGTTCTATTTTTAGTTTTTTAAGGAACCTCCATACTGTTCTCCATAGTGGCTGTATCAATTTACATTCCACCAACAGGGCAAGAGGGTTCCCTTTACTCTACACCCTCTCCAGCATTTATTGTTTGTAGATTTTTGGATGTTGGCCGTTCTGACTGGTGTGACGTGATACCTCATTGTAGCTTTGATTTGCATTTCTCTAATGATTAATGATGTTGAGCATCCTTTCATGTGTTTGTTGGCAATCTGTATATCTTCTTTGGAGAAATGTCTATTTAGGTCTTCTGCCCATTTTTGGATTGGATTGTTTGTTTTTTTTGATATTGAGCTGCATGAGCTGCATGTAAATTTTGGAGATTAATCCTTTGTCAGTTGCTCCATTTGCAAATATTTTCTCCCATTCTGAAGGTTGTCTTTTCGTGTTGTTTATGATTTCCTTTGCTGTGCAAAAGCTTTTAAGTTTCATTAGGTCCCATTTTTTTTATTTTTGTTTTTATTTCCATTTCTCTAGGAAGTGGGTCAAAAAGGATCTTGCTGTGATTTATGTCATAGAGTGTTCTGTCTATGTTATCCTCTAAGAGTTTGATAGTGTCTGGCCTTACATTTAGGTCTTTAATCCATTTTGAGTTTATTTTTGTGTATGGTTTTAGGGAGTGTTCTAATTTCACTCTTTTACATGTAGCTGTCCAGTTTTCCCAGCACCACTTATTGAAGAGGCTGTCTTTTCTCCACTGTATATTCTGGCCTCCTTTATCAAAGATAAGGTGACCATATGTGTGTGGGTTTATCTCTGGGCTTTCTATCCTGTTCCATTGATTTATATTTCTGTTTTTGTGCCAGTACCATACTGTCTTGATTACTATAGCTTTGTAGTATAGTAGTAGTATAGTATCAGGGAGCCTGATTCCTCCAGCTCCATTTTACTTTCTCAAGATTGCTTTGGCTATTCAGGGTCTTTTGTGTTTCTGTACAAATTGTGAAATTTTTTGTTCTAGTTCTGTGAAAAATGCCAGTGGTAGTTTGATAGGGATTGCATTGAATCTGTGGATTGCTTTGGGTAGTAGAGTCATTTTCACAATGTTGATTCTTCCAATCCAAGAACATGGTATATCTCTCCATCTATTTGTATCATCTTTAATTTCTTTCATCACTGTCTTATAATTTTCTGCATACACGTCTTTTGTCTCCTTAGGTAGGTTTATTCCTAGATATTTTATTCTTTTTGTTGCAATGGTAAACGAGAGTGTTTTCTTAATTTCACTTTCTGATTTTTCATCATTAGTGTATAGGAATGCAAGAGATTTCTGTGCATTAATTTTGTATCCTGCTACTTTACCAAATTCATTGATTAGCTCTAGTAGTTTTCTGGTGGCATATTTAGGATACTCTATGTATAGTATCATGTCATCTGCAAACAGTGACAGCTTTACTTCTTTTCCAATTTGGATTCCTTTTATTTCTTTTTCTTCTCTGATTGCTATGGCTAAAACTTCCAAAACTATGTTGAATAATAGTGGTGAGAGTGGGCAGCCTTGTCTTGTTCCTGATCTTAGTGGAAATGGTTTCAGTTTTTCACCATTGAGGACGATGTTGGCTGTGGGTTTGTCATATATGGCCTTTATTATGTTGAGCTAAGTTCCCTCTATGCCTACTTTCTGGAGGGTTTTTATCATAAATGGGTGTTGAATTTGTCAAAAGCTTTCTCTGCATCTATTGAGATGATCATATGGTTTTTCTCCTTCAATTTGTTAATATGGTGTATCACATTGATTGATTTGTATATATTGAAGAATCCTTGCATTCCTGAGATAAACCCCACTTGATCATGGTGCGTGATCCTTTTAATGTGCTGTTGGATTCTGTTCACTAGTATTTTGCTGAGGATTTTTGCATCTATGTTCATCGGTGATATTGGCCTGTAGTTTTCTTTCTTTGTGACATCTTTGTCTGGTTTTGGTATCAGGGTGATGGTGGCCTCGTAGAATGAGTTTGGGAGAATTCCTCCCTCTACTATATTTTGGAAGAGTTTGAGAAGGATAGGTGTTAGCTCTTCTCTAAATGTTTGATAGAATTCACCTGTGATAGCTTCTGTCTTCTGATTGCCCTTGACTGTTGCCTTGAAGTTGCTGAAGTGCTGATGGAGTCAGTAAGGGCTGTGCATTGATTTTCAGGCACAAAGAGTGTCACCAGCTCAGCTCCAGACACACTAGCAGGACCACCAGTTTTCAACAGTGCAGCGACCAGGGCCAAGATGAAATGCATGTGAGAGTAAGTAGCCTATGGCCTGACCCCTTGGAGAGTGCAGTGTGAGAACGTATGGACAGAATATGGTCAGTCATGTGGTGCCATTCCATTTGCTCACCACAAAAATCACAACTGTGCTTTTCTAGAAGCAGCAGTGAATGGGGTGTGCACAGCTCAGTTGAAGAGGCCTGAATCTGCATGCAAGGTGCTGGCTGTGGTCTGAAAGTGTTCCCCCCAAACTCACATGTTGAAATCCTAACCCCCAAAGAAGATGGTATTAGTAGGTGGGGCCTTTGGGAGGTACTTAAATCATGAGGGTGGGGCCCTCAGGAGTGGGATTAGTGCCTTATAAAAGAGGCTCCAGATTGATCCCCGCCCCTTCTGCCATATGACAAGGCCCTAGCTATGACCAAGGAAGAGAGCCTCACCAGAAGGTGGCCACGCTGGTGCCTTGACCTAGGACTTCCCAGCCTCTAGAACTGTGAGCAAAAAAAATGTCTGTTGTTTATAAGCCACCCAGCCTGTGCTGCTTTGCTGTAGCAGCCCAAACAGGCTAAGCACCTGTTATAAACTTCTTGGCAGGGAAGAGACCCCAGCCTCCTAGTCTAACTTCTCCATGTCTCCAGATCAGGGGTGGGAAACTCTCTCTGTGAAGGGCTAGATGGTGAATATTTTAGGTTCCATGGGCCATATGATTTCTCTTACCATTACAACTCTGCTCCTATAACACAGAAGCAGCCATGGACAATGTGAATTAATGAGTATGGCTGTGATTTAGCAAAACATAGTTTTCAAACTGCAAATGAATTTCATATAATTTTCAGGTGGCACAAAATATTTTTCTTCCTTTGATTTTTTTCAATCATTTAAAAATGTTCAAGCAATTCTTAACTCACAAGATGTACAGAAACATATAGCAGGTCAGATTTGGCCTGTGGGCTATATGGTTTGTGGACTCCTCCTGTAGATGTTCCAACTCAGAAGCTTCTCTCTAAAATCTACTTTGTCTGTTGGTGCTGGTTGAATAGTTAGGAAGTTTGGCAAAAATTATTTTCAGTCGATGTGCATTTATATTGTTCTTGCAATGCAACACATCATATAGGCTGATGTTTGGAAACAAAGGAGAAAAAAAGTGCTGAAAATTATTTCCAAACCTCAAGCTGATAATGTGTTTAGATGCCAATTGTTTTCAAGTCTTGCCTGTACCTGAGTGGTAACCTAGTAACACAGTTACCATGGCAACAAGAGATTCCCAGGATCTGGAAGTGAGGGAGTTTGAACTAAACTTTCTCACCCCTCCCTCATTCCACTCGTCCTTGCTGGGAGGAGATTATGGAGAAGGCTTTTGCTAAGCTTCCAGTCGATAATTTTCAAAGACAAGAAAAGCAACTCGCTTATTTCACCCTTAAAATTTAATAATGTGGTGTTGTCAGATTTTTGATCTAAGACTTCATTACTTTTGCAAAGTATACAACATCTCACTTCCTAGCACATTACAAAATGCTTTAAATAATTAAAATGAAAGCAGTTTTGCCAAAATAAGTGACCAAGATGCATTCCAGTGAATTTATTCCCCTTTTGCTGTTTTCTTCCTTACTGCTTGACTGAATTTGACCCAATGTTTTCTGGCTCACGGATACAGTTTGGGCTACTCCCCCATGGATGGTACTGCTCCTCTGGCAGAATAATGTGCCATCCCCTTATATTCCATGTCACGAAGCCCCACACCATTCCAGAAAAGGCGAAGAGGAAGTTGAGGCTGCAGGGCTGAGGATCTTCTGAGAATGTTGTGTTTCCTCAGGTTCTAAGACTTAGAGGACAGCCAGCAGAGGTGGAATCTTGTGTTCTTTCCCTACATGGTAATGTACTGGCCACATCCTCAGCATGTGGACAGCAACTGTTGGGATGCAAAGAACAATAAATGACATTTGTCCCCAAGGAGATTATAATGCAGGGAAAGCACCAAACTTCAAACTGAAAAACTAAATAACAACACAGTGGTTATGTAATCTGAGGTGATGATTAAAGAAAGTATCCAACTGGGACCATAGCCATGTGCCAAACAGAGCAGATGGTGAGAGCGTCAAGGTGAGAAAATGAAGTCGAGGATGTCTCTGGGGGAAGAGGGAACTTGGTGTCGGCCTTAACAGAGATGTAGGATTTGAAGGGTAAAGAGAAGGGGGGAACTGGAGGCCAGCACATTTGGAGTCCAAGTCTTAGTTTCACCAGTAGATGGCTTTCTGAGCTTAGGCAAGTGGTTTTTTCTGAGGTTCAGTTTTCTCATCTGCAAAATGGTCATCATATTATTGCCACAGCTGAGTACCGGGGAAGTGGACTTGGGGTTGGGGATTTCTCTGCAGGAGATCTGTAAGGGGGTGTCCTTGAGGCCAACATCTGCAGAAAGGAGGGCAAAGGATGCAGACTGGGCACAGGGACACGCCAAGCTGTGATGTGGTCTCAGTGGAGGCCTCTGCTGATTCTGCAGAGAGCTGTAAAGCTGGGCCAGCCCTGCAGGGCTCCCCTGAGTTGGGGGTGAGAGGGCCAGACCTATATGATCCCAGGTCAACCAAGCACTGGATGTGGGCTACCCCAGAAAGGGACTGTGACAAGGAATTACTCAGCCAAGTCAATCCCCACAGGGGCTGACGGCGGAGGGCCGACCCCCAGGGGCACCCCCAGCAGCTGGGGAGTATGTGCAGGGCCTACTGAGATGAGTCAGTGACTTCATACATGTAAAACTGATACATAAGAGAGGCATTCTTAAAGAAGAATCAAGTATTTGGTACCCATCTCTAAAGAGTAAGGAAGATAGCTTTTTATTCAAAAGGCTGTAAGCAAGGGAACGCAAGGGATGTATTATAGGGATACTTATTGCATCAGGTAAATCAAATTAATTTTTTTTTGAAAAATGTCAAGCCTAAGAAAAGTTGTAAGAATAGCACAATGAACACCTACGTCTGCTTCATCTAGATTCACCGATTATTATATTGCCACATTTGCATAATCTCTCTATATCTATCTATATAATATATATAAATTATTGTAATTATTTTTATAGTGTAATTTGAGAATAAATTTCATTCACCATGATTCTTTACTTCTAAATATTTAAATGTGCAGCTCCTAAGAACAAACACATTCATTTATATAATCATAATAAATGATTAAATTTAAGAAATTTCACATTGATATACTATTTGATATACCAATCCATATCCAAATTTTACCAATTGCCCCAATAATGGCCTTTATAGCAATTGTTTTTTCTGATCCAGGATACAAACCAGGATCACACATTTCATTTCATTGTTACGCCTCTTTGGTGTCGTTTATTCTGGAACAGATTTTCAGTTACTTGCCATCTTTCATGATACTGACATTTTTGAAGAGTACAGGCCAGTTGTGTAGAATGCCCCTCAATTTGGAGTTGTCTGGTATTTCCTCATGATCAGATCCAAGTTATACATTTTTTATGGTATCCTATATGTGATTCTGTGTCCTTCTGAATTTTTAAAAACGTCATTTTTGGAAGTTGCAGACGTATACAGGAGTAGTCAGAGTAGTATAATTAATCCCAACAGACTCATCAGCCAGTTCAACAATCAACAACTCATGGCAAACCTTGTTTTGTCTCCACTCCCATCTATTCTCCCATGTTGCTTTTAAGAACATACCATCCATCACAACTTTTTTTTTTAAACATCTTTATTGGAGTATAATTGCTTTACAATGGTGTGTTAGTTTCTGCTTTATAACAAAGTGAATCAGTTATACATATACATATGTCCCCATATCTTTTCCCTCTTGCATCTCCCTCCCTTCCACCCTCCCTATCCTACCCCTCTAGGTGGTCACAAAGCGCCGAGCTGATCTCCCTTTGCTATGCGGCTGCTTCCCGCTAGCTATCTATTTTACGTTTGGTAGTGTATATATATCCATGCCACTCTCTCACTTTGTCCCAGCTTACCCTTCCCCCTCCCTGTATCCTCAAGTCCATTCTCTAGTAGGTCTGCATCTTTACTCCTGTCTTGCCCCTAGGTTCTTCATGACCACTTTTTTTTTTTTTAGATTCCATATATGTGTTAGCATACGGTATTTGTTTTTCTCCTTCTGACTTACTTCATTCTGTATGACAGCACATCTTTTCATCCATTATTCTTTCAGTAATATGTGAATTTTAACCTGCTCTTACTTCCCTTGGATGTTCATGAAGCATTTCAAACTCAGGATGTTCAAAACTGAATTCCTGATTTCCTGAACCAAGTTTACATCCTCTACAGCTTTCCCCATCTTTACATAATAAAGGTAGGACCTAGGTAAGAGCAAACCTTCCAGTGTGTGTGGCTTCAGGGTACCAGGCAAATGGCTTCATCCTCCCTTGTGTGAGAGTGAGGCTCTGTAAGGAAGTGGGGAGGAACAGGTGATGATTGTAGTGCAGTGTTCCTTCACGATCCCTCAGCTGGAAGCCCCGGGGCTTAGTGAGCATAAATACATGCAGTGTCAGGCAAAGGGTGACCCTAACATAGTGGTCAGGAGGGAAGGCCAGAGCAGGGGACAGTAGCTGCTGGAATTTATGTCCCTGTTTCTCATTACCAGTGTGTGTCCTTGGACAAATTACTCAACCTCCTTGTGCCTGAGAATTCTCATCTATAAAATGTGATGGCTCCTACCTCGTGAGGTTGTTCTGAGTGTTAGTTGGGATTATGAATGTATGAAATGCACTCAGGATACTTCACGGCACCTAGTAAGTACTCAATAAATGTTAACGACTTAAAATAGACTCTGGATATACACGTGGTTGCTTCCTTTTGAAAAGCCTTAAGCAAATATCTGAAGGTGTTGTAATGTGTTAGCCTGCTAAGTGATGTTTCATACCTGAGGGCATCTGTGGGCAAAGAAGCCCTCTGTGAAGCCATTTATAGAGCATTATTTTTAGCATACAAAAAGAAGTGCCAATTTGCTGGGAAAATGTCATGAAGTTGTTGAATATAAAAGCCAGCCATTTACCATCCTCCAACACTTGGCTTCCTGTCGGGACCACTTCTTACCCCTGCTGGGAGACTGTCCACAAATGGAACGCCCCTGCTGGGGCCCAGGCAGCACTCACTTTGAGCAGCTGTTAGGTGGGGGGCCAATCAAAGTCATTCGAATACCTGCAGAATCACAAGAAATAAGTGTGGACTTCCTTTCTGGCTGAGTAATTTCCATGGACGTTTGAAGAGATGTTGCTATTCATACGTAGATGGATGGATGGATGGATGGGTGGCTGGAAGGATGGGTGGCTGGCTGGCTGGGCCTCTGTGGCTTCATGGACCTCCTGAAGCCTCTACCTTCAGGGCAGGAGTTTCTGGATTTCTCTTAAGAAGAGCTTTCTTCACCACTGTCAACTGCATTCAGTTCCAGGCCTGGCCCCAGGCTTCCACTGGAGGCCAAAGAGGAGGACCTATGGAATGACAGTGGGTCAGTTTTCAGCAGTGAGTGTGTAAGTGACACACTGTTGCTGAGGGACCAATCCTGTAACTCACACAGGCCAAGGCAGTGAGTCATGCATGAAGGGCTTGTTCAATCTGAGTGAATGATTCTCTTGGCCTTTATATATCAGGTGATCTCACTGGTGTCCTCAGCCTTGCTACTTAAAGTGTGGCCCACAGACCAGCAGCATTGACATCACTGGGAAGCTTGTGAGAAATGCAGAATCAGAATCTGGGTTTTAATAAACTCTCTAGAGATTCATGTACATGTTAAAGTTTGAGAAGCACTGATTCAAGAGGATTTCATCCTGGGAGAGTTTATTACCAGAATATGAGTTGGGCTCAATCTTAACAAAAGCCAAGTATTATATAAAAATATATTTCTATATGTATGTTTTTAAGGCCTCAATTTTTTAGACTTTTTTGTTTACTTGTTTTCCATTTATTTTATTAAGGAAGAGATCATTTATATCTAGTAAAACTCACCCTTTTTAGAGTATGGTTCTATAAGGTTTGACAAATTCATCACTCTTTTATTTGCGTACAATAAAATTCACTTTTTAAATTATACAGTTCTATCAATTTTGATAAGTACCTATAGTTATATAAACATCAGCACCATCGAGACTGAAAGATGGTTTTCTCACTGCCGAAACTTCCCTTGTGCTCCCCCTTTGTAGTCCATCTCTCCTGTCATCCCTGCCCCTGGCAACCATGTATCTGTTTTCTGTCCTTATAGTGTTGCCTGTTGCAGAAATTCACATAAGTGGACTCATCACTTACATCGTAGGCCCCAAATGTAACTGATAGTAGTTGTGGACATGGATGCAGATCTATGAATAGTCATGTGTTAGACCCTTGTAGTTCTGAATCCCTTTATTCTCCACAGAATTGTCACAAAGAGAGCCAGGTTTGGGGTGAAGTCTCAGGCTCCTCAGAACAGTTATCCCTAAGGCTTCTGGACCCAAGAAGCCAAATGTTAGAGACTCACTACCCAGGAAATTCTGAGGCTGAACTTTGCTGTGAGGGGCCTGTCAGGCTCTTGCCTTAGTGCCTGGGGACAATGGGGGTAGGAGTGGCCTCCACCATCTTCCTCAGTGAGACCAAGTTCTAGGGCTGGGATCCACCTTACTAAGACCAGCCTGAGAAGGAAAAGCCATGGAGAAGGCCTGAAGGTCTGGGAGTGGGTTCTGAGTCCATTTCTCCTGTTGGATGCTGATGCCCTGAAAAATATCTGGGCCCTGGAGAGGTAGGATCCTTTTGTGGGGACCACAACACTGAATCACCTCTGCATTGCCAGTTCATGCAGAGAGCACAGGAAAAACAAACTATTGTCTGCATGCATTGTGTGTCCCCGATCTGGGAACCACAATGACACAGATATCAGGCTTCTTGACGTTGTCCCACAGCTCACTGATGCTCTGGTCAATTTTTTTAGGCTTTTTCCTACTTCTGTTTCATTTTGCACAGTTTCTATTGCTATGTCTTCAATTTAATGTTTTCTTCTGCAATGTCTAAACTGCTCTTAATCCCATCCAGTGTATTTTTTATCACAGACATTGTAGTTTTCATCTCAGGAAGTTTGATTTGGGTCTTTTTGAAAAATATGTTCCATGTCTCTGATTAACATGTTCAATATTTCCTCTATTTGAACAAGTAGAATACAGTTATAATAACTTCTATGTCCTTGTCTGCTAATTTTAACATTGGTGTCATATCTGGGTTGGTTTTGATTAGTTTATTTCTCTCCTTATTATAGATCATATTTTTCTACTTCTCTGTATGCCTGGTAATTTTTATTGAATGTCAGGCATTCTGAATTTTTCCTTGTTAGGTCCTGGATAAAAAAAGCAGATACTGAGCCGAATCATTAGTTTCTGTGTGGGTATACAGAGGCTTATTTGTTTTAAATTTTTAGAAACTGCTTTTATTTTATTACTTTTGTTTCTTGATTATGTAAAGTGTTTCCATGAGTCCAAAGTCAAATTCATAAAAAGACATATTTAATGAAGACTAGTCTCTGTCCTTACCCTAATGGCTCCCTTTCCCAAAAAGGAATAATTAAAAAAAATTTTATGGCTCATTCTTTCATTTTTAAAATATATTCAAATATTTTTATTCTGAAGAAATTGGTAGCACATTACACACACTTTTGTCAGCTTCCCTTAGGAGTGTATCCTGGAGATTACTTCGTAGTTGTATATAGCAGTATACTTCATTCCTTTTCATAGCTTTCAACATTTCCTTTGTGCAGATGGACTGCTGTCTATTCAGCCTGTCCCCTAGATGGACATATGGGTTTCCCAGTCCTTCGCTGTTACAAATAGTAAATAATCTTGTGCATTCAGCATTTTTGTTTTGTTGCCAGTTTCTCTTTGAGAGAGATTTCTGTAAGTGGGATTGCTTAGTCAAAATAAAAATGCATAGTATTATTTTGGTAGACATTTCCAAATGTCATTTTGCATTCCTACCAGTAATGTATGAGAATGTTTTTTCTTCAGTTTCCCCACAGAGTACATCAAACTTTTGTATTTTATATTTTATATTATCTTTCTATGTCTGTCTGTCTATCTTTTTTGTAAATGTAGTCTTTCACTGTGGGGTCTATTTTACTTGCTTTTGGTATATTTTTTGGAATTTAGGAAGCTGTACATTAAGTACCCTACATACGAACGAGTTCCCTTCCGAGACTTTTTCGTAAGTCCAATTTGTTCCTAAGTCCAACAACGTTAACCTAAGTACCCAACTAACACAATCAGCCATATAGTACTGTACTGTAATAGGTTTATAATACTTTTCACACAAATAATACATAAAAAACTAACAAACAAAAAAGTAAAGAAAACATTTTAAATCTTACAGTATAGTACCTTGAAAAGTATGGTAGTATAGTACTGGCATACAGGGGCTGGCACCGAGTGAACAGGCAAGAAGAGTTACTGGCTGGAGGAGGGAGAGGAGGTGGGAGATGATAGAGCTGAAGGAACGGTGGGTGTTTGTATTTCGACAGCATCTTATTTCCTGAGCTCAGGCTTCTCCTTGTCAAATGTAGGTATTTAACACAAAGAACTTACTATTTGAGGCTTTCCAAGTGCTTTATGAATAAAGCTCATTCTGTCTGACTGATTGAAATAACCCTTCAGTGGAGAAATAGATAAAGCAATGGTTCTTTTCTCCTCCACTTTTCAAATCTCATTGAAGAGGTCTTAGTTATGCCTCCAACATTCCATTTCTTTAATAAAAGGTCGGTGTCAGGCAGCACTTCTGAAGGAACTGCTGATTGAAACCAACATTCCAATTTCAAAACAACAAACAAAAGCTTGCGTGTAAGGAAGGCTTGGTGACCCGCAAACAAGGGCTCCTTCCCCAAAGAGCAGCCTTTCCAAATATACATGTAAGGTTTAAGAGATCCTGTAAAGAGCCAGCCAAGCTTCCTCCTACTCAGCTGTCTCAAGGTCTGCAATCAATTAATTGTGCTTTTTTTGAGAGTCTGTGAGATGGAAGGTTCTAAGTGTCGTGAGGTACGTAAGGGAGAAAACTTACACCCTACCTAGGGAGATTGGACACCCTGAGTGTGATTCACAAGACTAGGGTGAATGCCAAGTGCTGCCCAAGTGGAGCCAATGCCCAGGAAATTCAGAGGAGGGGCCCATCTCCTCCAAAGGGATGGACAGGCCCTCGCACTGCCCAGCTGATGACTTCTCCCCCAAGTGGACCTGTTGTGTCTGTTGCCTGCCCTAGGAATGACTTTCCCCTCTCTATGAAGGCAAGGTTCAGCCCCATAGCTGTAACCCAGGTGTCAGCCAGCTTGTCCTGCCCCTCCAGTGCCTGGGCAGCTTAGGCTCAAGTCCTAAGTCCATGTCTTGTGGTAGTTCACAGCCCTTCCTGGGACATCTGCAAGTCCTTGGGTATCATGAGTATCTTCTCTCTGTTGCCTCCATTCTGTGCCATATTGGCTTAGACTGAAAATCTAGCCTCTTTATTCATTTTCCTTAACATCCTTACTCACCCAAGTCATCCATGAAGGCACTGGACCTTTTTTGATGATTTGAAAGCTAGTGGTAAAGGCTTCATATCACAAGGACTTAAGCAACTTCAAATAATCATTAGGCATCCCTGTTCTTAAAAATGTTCTTTTGCTTCCTGTTACAGGTAGACTCACTGGAAAACAGGCTCTGAGATGATTTTCCTGCAGAAAGTTTTCCTACAGGGGCCGGCTCCCTGGATCCACATGTGAGGGTGAGGGGAGGAAGCAGGACTGGACAGAGGTATAAGCTGAGCTGGGGTCAGCAAGGCCTTGTCCGGTGTATGGGGTGCGCTGAAGCTGGGATGGCCCTGCCTGCAAAGTTGTCCCACATTGGCTTGAGGGGACTCAGCTCAAGAGCCCTGTCCCCACCAGTCACCGGCTGCAGGAACACAGGGAGGGTGTGAGCCCTGACGAGGCAGCTCTTGAGCTCACCTGAGGGCAATTCCCCAAGAGGGCTGCCTGCCGGGGTGCTCCCGGCTGCTGGGGAACCCGACTTCCCTCCTGATGAGGGATCTTGAGGTACAGACCAGCGTCCACTGTGCCCCCCAGGGGTCTCCAATCCCCATTTTCTGGCATCTGTTGCTTTCCTCTCTTTCTTGGGAGCAAAATGAAATGTTCTCAGGCCAGCGCCTTAGCCTTTCCTTCTGCTTTTGGGCTTTTGCTCATTTCTGTGACCTCAGGATCTCATCTTCCCCAAAAAAGTCTTCTGTACCTGTTTTTTCTAGACACGTGTGTGTGTGTGTGTGTGTGTGTGTGTGTGTGTGTGTGTGTGTGTGTGTACCAGCTGAAGTTTAACACTCTTGTACCCTAATTCCATCTGTCCTATTTCAGTAACAGGGGGAGGTATCAGAGGTTGCCTCCAAGTCCCAGTTTCTTCACAGGTGAAAGGAAGCATCATTAGCATGGGCATCAAATAGTGCTCTACTGAGTACTCAGCGGACACCCTGCCTCCCTGCTCAAACCTCTTTCCTGACCTTCCAGTTGCCACTCTACAGCCCCGACTTATGAGCTGGTGTTTAATTGACTATGAAAGTGCTTGTTCTGTTAGATTTTTTCACAAATTTTTTTTCACAGATTTGAAATCTTACTTCCAAGCAAATGATCCTAAAGAGGCCCTGTAGCTGTTGGCAACCTCAGAACAGATGTCCAGGGTTGGGGGGTGGGGGGACACAAGTTCAAGGACTTCTGAGGCCATGTTCGTATTCATGGACCGAGGCTTCTTCAGTCTTCCCGGTGTCTCCTGGTTACTCTCCCTTGTTCAAGTTTTTTTCTTCTTAGGTCCATAAATCAAATATGTTCCATGTCTTTGATTCCCATTAAGACCATGCCTGAATTATAGTTAACTTGTAGTTTTCTTAGCTGGAGGCAATAGGCATTATTTTGAAACAACTAAGCATGCCTGTGATAAAATTAGAATGAATTAACACAGCTGTTTCTATATTATTTTGAAATATCTACAGTCTGTTCAGTGCTGAAAACCCTAAACACCACCAGGAACCACAGGTTAAGGAGAAAGTCTCATGTTTATTGCTGTATTTGTTGAGTTTTGACTCTCATCATTTTTTTTCATTCAAAAGACCCAGTTTATTTCAGTTGGCTAGATATCAATTTAAAACATTTGAGTAGACAGTGTATTACTAATTACACTCTTGAATGTCTTCAAAACACTGTACATTTATATAATCAAATTCTTTTTAAAAATGTTTTTCTTCCAGTTTTATTGAGCTATAATTGACATACAGCACTGTATAAGTTTAAGGTGTATAGCATAACAATTTGACTTACATACATCATGAAATTATGACCACAATGTTTACTGAACATCCATCACCTCTTACAGATACAAAATGAAAGAAAAAGAAAATTTTTTCTTTCCTGTGATAACTCTTAACAACTTTCATATACCACATACAGTAGTGTTAATCATATTCATCATGTTCTACATTACATCCCAGTATTTACTTATCTTATAACTGGAAGTTTGTACCTTTTGACTGCCTTCATCCAGTTCCCCCTCCCCCCACCTCGGATAATCACAAACCTGAACTCTTTTTCTCTGAGTTTGTTGAAGTATAAATGACCCACAACACTCTATTAGTTCCAGGTGCACAACATAGTGATTCGATATTTCTCTGTTACAGAATAATCACCATGATAAGTCTAGTTACCGTTTGTAGCCATACAAAGCTATTACATAGTTATTGACTACATTCCCAGTGCTGTACATTTCATCCCTGTGACTAGTCTATTTTGTAACTGGAAGTTCATACCTCTTAATCTCCCTCACTTATTTCACTCATCCCTCCCACCCCCTCCCATCTGGCAACCACTTGTTTGTGCTCTGTATCTATGAGTCTGTTTCTGTTTTGTTACATTTGTTCATTTGTTTTGTTTTTTAGATTCCACATATAAGTGAAATCACATGGTATTTGTCTTTCTTCATCTGATTTATTTCACGTAGCATGACACCCTCAAGGAAGGTCCATCCCTGTTGTTGCAAATGGCAAGATTTCATTCTTTTCTATGGCTGAGTAATATTCCATTGTATATGTATATGTGTATAAAATGTATATATACAATGTTTATATATAGTGTGTGTATATATATGTGTGTGTGTATATATATATATATACACACATCTTCTTTATCCATTCATCTATCAATGGACACTTAGGTTGCTTCCATATATTGGCTGTTATAAATAATGCTGCAGTAAACATAGGTGCATATATCTTTTCAAATTAGTGTTTTGTTTTCTCTAGGTAAATGCCCAGTAGTGAAATTACTGAATCATATGGTAGGTCTATTTTCAATTTTTTGAGGAACCTTCATACTGTTATCCATAGTGGCTGCACCAATTTACATTCCCACCAACAGTGTACGAGGGATCCCTTTTCGCCACATCCTCATCAACACTTGTTATTTCTTGTCTTTATTTTTTTTAAACAACTTTATTGGATATAATTGCTTTACAATGGTGTGTTAGTTTCTGCTTTATAACAAAGTGAATCAGCTATACATATACATATATCCCCATATCTCTTCCCTCTTGCGTCTCCCTCCCACCCTCCCTATCCCACTCGTCTAGGTGGTCACAAAGCACCGAGCTGATCTCCCTGTGCTATGTGGCTGCTTCCCACTAGCTATTTATTTTACATTTGGTAGTGTATATATGTCCATGCCACTCTCTCACTTCGTCCCATCTTACCCTTCCCTCTCCCTGTGTCCTCAAGTCCATTCTCTAGTAGGTCTGTGTCTTTATTCCCGTCCTGCCCCTAGGTTCCTCATGACCTTTATTTATTTTTTTTTTTTTTTTAGATTCCATATATATGTGTTAGCATACTGTATTTGTTTTTCTCTTTCTGACTTACTTCACTCTATATGACAGACTCTAGGTCCATCCATCTCACTACAAATAACTCAATTTCGTTTCTTTTTATGGCTGAGTAATGTTCCATTGTATATATGTGCCATATCTTCTTTATCCATTCATCTGTCCATGGACACTTAGGTTGCTTCCACGTCCTGGCTATTGTAAATAGAGCTGCAAGGAACATTGTGGTACATGACTCTTTTTGAATTATGGTTTTCTCAGGGTATATGCCCAGTAGTGGGATTGCTAGGTCTTATGGTATTTCTATTTTTAGTTTTTTAAGGAACCTCCATACTGTTCTCCATAGTGGCTGTATCAATTTACATTCCCACCAACAGTGCAAGAGGGTTCCCTTTTCTCCACACCCTCTCCAGGATTTACTGTTTGTAGATTTTTTGATGATGGCCATTCTGACTGGTGTGAGGTGATACCTCACTGTAGTTTTGATTTGCATTTCTCTGATGATTAGTGATTTTGAGCATCCTTTCATGTGTTTGTTGGCAACCTGTATGTCTTCTTTGGAGAAATGTCTATTTAGGTCTTCTGCCCATTTTTGGATTGGGTTGTTTGTTTTTTTGATATTGAGCTGGATGAGCTGCTTGTAAATTTTGGAGATTAATCCTTTGTAGGTTGCTTCATTTGCAAATATTTTCTCCCATTCTGAGGGTTGTCTTTTCATCTTATTTATGGTTTCCTTTGCTGTGCAAAAGCTATTAAGTTTCATTAGGTCCCATTTGTTTATTTTTGTCTTTATTTCCATTTCTCTAGGAGGGGGGTCAAAAAGGATCTTGCTGTGATTATTGTCATAGAGTGTTCTGCCTATGTTTTCCTGTAAGAGTTTGATAGTGTCTGGCCTTACATTTAGGTCCTTAATCCATTTTGAGTTTATTTTTGTATAAGGTGTTAGGGAGTGTTCTAATTTCATTCTTTTACATGTAGCTGTCCAGTTTTTCCAGAAGCACTTATTGAAGAGGCTGTCTTTTCTCCACTGTATATTCTTGCCTCCTTTATCAAAGATAAGGTGACCATATGTGCGTGGGTTTATCTATGGGCTTTCTATCCTGTTCCATTGATTTATATTTCTGTTTTTGTGCCAGTACCATACTGTCTTGATTACTATAGCTTTGTAGTATAGTCTGAAGTCAGGGAGCCTGATTCCTCCAGCTCCATTTTTCTTTCTCAAGATTGCTTTGGCTATTCAGGGTCTTTTGTGTTTCCGTACAAATTGTGAAATTTTTTGTTCTAGTTCTGTGAAAAATGCCATTGCTAGCTTGACAGGGATTGCATTGAATCTGTGGATTGCTTTGGGTGGTATAGTCATTTTCACAATGTTGATTCTTCCAATCCAAGAACATGGTATATCTCTCCATCTATTTTTATCATCTTTAATTTCTTTCATCAGTGTCTTATAATTTTCTGCATACAGGTCTTTTGTCTCCTTAGGTAGGTTTATTCCTAGGTATTTTATTCTTTTTGTTGCAATGGTAAATGAGAGTGTTTCCTTAATTTCTCTTTCAGATTTTTCATCACTAGTGTGTAGGAATGCAAGAGATTTCTGTGCATTAATTTTGTATCCTGCTACTTTACCAAATTCATTGATTAGCTCTAGTAGTTTTCTGGGGGCATCTTTAGGATTGTCTATGTGCAGTATCATGTCATCTGCATACAGTGGCAGCTTTACTTCTTCTTTTCTGATTTGGATTCCTTTTATTTCTCTTTTCTCTCTGATTGCTGTAGCTAAAACTTCCAATACTATGTTGAATAATAGTGGTGACAGTGAGTAACCTTGTCTTGTTCCTGATCTTAGTGGAAATGGTTTCAGTTTTTCACCATTGAGGATGATGTTGGCTGTGGGTTTGTCCTATATGGCCTTTATTATGTTGAGCTAAGTTCCCTCTCTGCCTACTTTCTGAAGGGTTTTTATCATAAATGGGTGTTGAATTTTGTCGAAAGCTTTCTCTGCATCTATTGAGATGATCATATGGTTTTTCTCCTTCAATTTGTTAATAAGGTGTATCACATTGATTTGTGTATATTGAAGAATCCTTGCATTCCTGAGATAAACCCCACTTGATCATGGTGTATGATCCTTTTAATGTGCTGTTGGATTATTTTTGCTAATATTTTGTTGAGAATTTTTGCATCTATGTTCATCAGTGGTATTGGCCTGTAGTTTTCTTTGTGACATCTTTGTCTGGTTTTGGTATCAGGGTGATGGTGGGCTCGTAGAATGAGTTTGGGAGTGTTCCTCCCTCTGCTATATTTTGGAAGAATTTGAGAAGGATAGGTGTTAGCTCGTCTCTAAATGTTTGATAGAATTCGCCTGTGAAGCCTTCTGGCCCTGGGCTTTTGTTTGTTGGAAGATTTTTAATCACAGTTTCAATTTCAGTGATTGTGATTGGTCTGTTCATATTTTCTATTTCTTCCTGGTTCAATCTCAGAAGGTTGTGCATTTCTAAGAATTTGTCCATTTCTTCCAGGTTGTCCATTTTATTGGCATAGAGTTGTTTGTAGTAATCTCTCATGATCCTTTGTATTTCTGCAGTGTCAGTTGTTACTTCTTCTTTTTCATTTCGAATTCTACTGATTTGAGTTTTCTCCCTTTTTTTCTTGATGAGTCTGGCTAATGGTTTATCAATTTTGTTTATCTTCCCAAAGAACCAGATTCTAGTTTTATTGATCTTTGGTATCGTTTCCTTCATTTCTTTTTCATTTATTTCTCATCTGATCTTTATGATTTCTTTCCTTCTGCTAACTTTGAGATTTTTTTGTTCTTCTTTCTCTAATTGCTTTAGGTGTAGGGTTAGGTTGTTTATTTGAGATGTTTCTTGTTTCTTAAGGTGGCATTGTGTTGCTATAAACTTCCCTCTTAGAACTGCTTTTGCTGCATTCCATAGGTTTTGGGTTGTCGCGTTTTCATTGTCATTTGTTTCTAGGTATTTTTTGATTTCCTCTTTGATTTCTTCAGTGATCTGTTGGTTATGAAGTAGTGTATTGTTTAGCATCCATGTGTTTGTATTTTTTACAGATTTTTTTCCTGTAATTGATATCTCGTCTCATAGCATTGTGGTCAGAAAAGATACTTGATATGACTTCAATTTTCTTAAATTTACCAAGGCTTGATTTGTGACCCAAGATACGATCTATCCTGGAGAATGTTCCATGAGCACTTGAGAAGAAAGTTTATTCTGTTGTTTTTGGATGGAATGTCCTATAAATACCAATTAAGTCCATCTTGTTTAATGTATCATTTAAATCTTCTTTAAATGAAGCTTTAGAGTGTTTCCTTGTTTATTTTCATTGTGGATGAGATGATCTGTCCATTGGTGAAAGTGGGGTGTTAAAGTCCCCTACTATGATCATGTTACTGTTCATTTCCCCTTTTATGGCTGTTAGTATTTGCTTTATGTATTGAGGTGCTCCTATGTTGGGTGCATAAATATTTACAATTATTATATCTTCTTCTTGGATTGATCCCTTGATCATTATGTAGTGTCCTTCTTTGTCTCTTGTAATAGTCTTTGTTTTAAAGTCTATTTTGGCTGATATGAGAACTGCTACTCCAGCTTTCTTCTGATTTCCATTTGCGTGGAATATCTTTTTCCATCCCCTCACTTTCAGTCTTTATGGGTCCCTGGGTTTGAAGTGGGTCTCTTGTTGACAGCATATATATGGGTCTTGTTTTTGTATCCATTCAGCCAGTCTATGTCTTTTGGTTGGAGCATTTAATCCATTTACATTTAAGGTAATTATCAATATGTATGTTCCTATTCCCATTATCTTAATTGGTTTGGGTTTGTTATTGTAGGTCTTTTCCTTCTCTTGTGTTTCCTGCCTAGAGAAGTTCCTTTAACATTTGCTGTAGAGCTGGTTTGGTGGTGCTGAATTCTCTTAGCTTTTGCTTGTCTGTAAAGGTTTTAATTTCTCCGGCAAATCTGAATGAGATCCTTATGGGTTAGAGTTATCTTGGTTGTAGGTTTTTCCCTTTCATCACTTTAAATATGTCCTGCCACTCCCTTCTGGCTTGCAGAGTTGCTGCTGAAAGATCAGCTCTTAACCTTATGGGAATTCCCTTGTATGTTATTTGTTGTTTTTCCCTAGCTGGTTTTAATATTTTTTCTTTGTGTTTAATTTTTGATAGTTTGATTAATATGTGTCTTGGCATGTTTCTCCTTGGATTTATCCTGTATGGGACTCTCTGTGCTTCCTGGACTTGATGAACTATTTCTTTTCACATAGTAGGGAAGTTTTCAACTATAATCTCTTCAAATATTTCCTCAGTCCCTTTCTTTTTCTCTTCTTCTTCTGAGACCCCTATAATTCGAATGTTGGTGCATTTAATGTTGTCCCAGAGGTCTCTGAGACTGTTCTCAATTATTTTCATTCTTTTTTCTTTATTCTGGTCTGCAGTAGTTTTTTCCACTATTTTATCTTCCAGGTCACTTATCCATTCTTCTGCCTCGGTTATTCTGCTATTGATCCCTTCTAGAGAATTTTTAATTTCATTTATTGTGTTGCTCATCATTGTTTGTTTGCTCTTTAGTTCTTCTAGGTCCTTGTTAAACGTTTCTTGTATTTTCTCCATTCTATTTCCAAGATTTTGGATCATCTTTACTATCATTATTCTGAATTCTTTTTCACGTAGACTGCCTATTTTTTCTTCATTTGTTAGGTCTGGTGGGTTTTTACCTTGCTACTTCGTCTGCTGTGTGTTTCTCTGTCTTCTCACTTTGCTTAGCTTACTGTGTTTGGGGTCTCCTTTTCAGAGGCTTCAGGTTCGTAGTTCCCGTTGTTTTTGGTGTCTTCCCCCAGTGGCTAAGGTTGGTTCAGTGTGTTGTGTAGGCTTCCTGTTGGAGGGAACTAGTGCTTGTGTTCTGGTGGATGTGGCTGGATTTTGTCGTTCTGGTGGATGTGGCTGGATTTTGTCTTTCTGGTGGGCAGGTCCACATCTGGTGGTGTGTTTTGGGGTGTCTGTGAACTTAGTATGATTTTAGGCAGCCTCTCTGCTAATGGGTGGGGTTGTGTTCCTGTCTTGCTAGTTGTTTGCCATAGGGTGTCCAGCACTGTAGCTTGCTGGTCATTGAGTGGAGCTGGGTCTTGGCGTTGAGTTGGATATATCTGGGAGATTTTCACCGTTTGATATTACATGGAGCTGGGAGGTCTCTGGTGGACCATTGTCCTGAACTTGGCACTCCCACCTCAAAGGCACAGCCCTGATGCTTGGCCAGAGCACCAAGAGCTTGTCATCCACATGGTTCAGAATAAAAGGGAGAAAAAAAGAAAGAAAGAAAGGAAAAGATTAAATAAAATTAAATAAAATAATTAAAATAAAAAATAAAAAATAATTTTTGAAAAAAAAATTTTAAAGTAATTTACAAAAAAGAAAGGAAGAAAGAAGAGAGCAACCAAACCAAAAAACAAATCCACCAATGATAATAAGTGCTAAAAACTATACTAAAAAGAAAAACAAAAACAAAAACGGACAGACAGAACCCTAGGACAAATAGTAAAAGCAAAGCTATACAGACAAAATCACACACAGAAGCATACACATACACACTCACAAAAAGAGAAAAAGGGAAAAGTATATATATTTCATTGCTCCCAAAGTCCACCACCTCAATTTGGGATGATTCGTTTTCTATTCAGGTATTCCAGAGATGCAGGGTACATCAAGTTGACTGTGGAGATTTAATCCGAGGCTCCTGAGGCTGCTGGGAGAGATTTCCCTTTCTCTTCTTTGTTCGCACAGCTCCTGGTGTTCATCTTTGGATTTGGACCCACTGCTGTGTGTAGGTCGCCTGAGGGCATCTGTTCTTCTCTCAGACAGGACGGGGTTAAAGGAGCAGCTGATTCAGGGGTCTGGCTCACTCAGGCCGAGGGGATGGAGGGGTATGGAGTGCGGGGCCAGCCTGCGGCGGCAGAGGCCATCGTGACTTTGCGACAGCCTGAGGCGCGCCTTGTGTTCTCCCGGGGAAGTTGTCCCTGGATCACGGGACCCTGGCAGTCGTGGGCTGCACAGGCTCCCGGGAGGGGAGGTGTGGATAGTGACCTGTGCTTGCACACAGGCTTCTTGTTGGCTGCAGCAGCAGCAGCCTTAGCGTCTCATGCCCATTTCTGGGGTCTGTGCTTATAGCCGCTGCTCGCGCCCATCTCTGGAGCTCCTTTAAGCGGTGCTCTTAATCCCCTCTCCTCGCGCACCTCGAAACAAAGAGGCAAGAAAAAGTCTCTTGCCTCTTCGGCAGCTCCAGACTCCCTCCCGGCTAGCTGTGGTGCACTAGCCCGCGTCAGGCTGTGTTCACGCCACCAACCCCAGTCCTCTCCCTGGGATCCAACCGAAGCCCGACCCTCAGCTCCCAGCCCCCGCCCGCCCTGACGGGTGAGCAAACAAGCCTCTCGGGCTGGTGCGTGCTGATCGGCACCGATCCTCCATGTGGGAATCTCTCTGCTTTGCCCTCCGCATCCCTGTTGCTGCGTTCTCCTCCGTGGCTCCGAAGCTCCCCCCTCTGCGCCACCCGCAGTCTCCACCCGCGAAGGGGCTTCCTAGTGTGTGGAAACCTTTTCTCCTTCACAGCTCCCTCCCATGGTGCAGGCCCCGTCCCTATTCTTTTGCCTCTGTTTTTTCTTTTTTCTTTTGCCCTACCCAGGTACGTGGGGAGTTTCTTGCCTTTTGGGAGGTCTGAGGTCTTCTGCCAGCGTTCAGTAGGTGTTCTGTAGGGGTTGTTCCACATGTAGATGTATTTCTGATGTATTTGTGGGGAGGAAGGTGATCTCCACATCTTACTCTTCTGCCATCTTGAAGCTCCTTTCTTTTCTTTTTGATAATAGCCATTCTGACAGGTGTGAGGTGATATTGTGGTTTTGAATTGCATTTCCCTGATGATTAGTGATGTTGAGCATCTTTTCATGTGTCTGTTGGCCATCTGTATGTCGTCTTTAGAAAACTGTCTATTCAGGTTCTCTGCCCATTTCTTAATCAGGTTGTTTGCTTTTTGATATTGAGGTGTATGAGTTCTTTGTATATTTTGGATATTAACCTCTTACTGGATATGTGATTTTTCACATATCTTCTCCCATTCAGTAGATGGTCTTTTGGTTTTGTTGATGGTTTCCTTCCTTCACTGTGCAAAAGCTTTTTAGTTTCATGTAATCCCATTTGTCTATTTTTGCTTTTGTTTCCCTTGCCTGAGAGAAGATCTAAAAAAAAAAATTGCTAAGATCAATGTCAAAGAAAAACTGCCTATGTTTCTTCTAGAAGTTTTATGATTTCAGGTCTCCTGTTTAAATCTTTAATCCATTTTGAGTTTATTTTTGTATATAGTACGAGAAAGCAGTCCAATTTGACTCTTTTGCATGTAGCTGTTCAGTTTTCCCAGAATCATCTACTGAAGATGATGTCTTTTCTCTATTGTGTACTCTTGCCTCCTTTGTTGTAGATTAGTTGACCACATAAGTGTAGGTTCATTTCTAGGCTCTCCATTTTATTTCATTGATCAATGTGTCTGTTTTCATGCCAGTACCATACTGTTTTGATTATTACAGCTTTGTAGTATAGTTTGAAATCATGGAGCATGATGCCTCCAGCTTTGCTCTTTTTTCTCAAGATTGTTTTGGCTATTTGGGATCTTTTGTGTTTCCATACAAGTTTTTTAATTATTTGTTCTAGTTCTTTGAAAACTGCCATTGGTATTATAATAGGGATTGCATTGAATCTATAAATTGCCTTGGGTAGTGTGATTATTTTAAAAATAGTAATTAATCCATGGGCACAGTTATCTTTTCAACTCATCAACCAGGTCTCTCCACAGACTAATCATGCTAGACACAGGAATAGATTTTCTCAAGCACATCAGAGGTGTCTCAGCCTCTCTGTTTTGCAGTGCTGATTATGCCATGGCTTTGGAGCCCTGCTCTAATGCTCGGTTACAGAGCCAGCCTGGACAGCAACATGGGCAGGAAGCTGAGCTCATGTGGTCCTGTCTTACTCTTGTCAAACTGTGCAGCTTCATCAATGTCAGGGCAGAAATGAGACTGACAAAAGGAATTTCAGGCAAGGCAGGGTACCTCTGCCTTTGCATTATCTCACAAGAGGAAAGAAGAAAGGATTATTTTCTAGTGTATTTTTTCAACAGCAGTGTTCCAATCCCAGGAAATTATGATGTACATCATGGAGAAGAGCAGAGAACTGGCTGAGATTTGAGGGGAGCAGGGCAGGTGAGAGAATGCAGCTTACAGAGGTGTAGGCTGCTGCTCAGGCACAGGCCTCTGTCTCCCTTGTCTCTTGCTCAAGTCATTGGTCCTGGACAATTGTCCATTAGAGTCCTGGGCCCAGGGTTGTCCCCTGCTGCTGCAGTGCTGCCAAACTCTCTGGAACTCCACCAGGCCCTTGATGCAGAAGCCTCAGGACAGCTTGTAATCATGCACCCAGATTTCCACAAGTCTGCCCAACTCTATGAGATCAGAGGACTCCTCAGAGGGGAAATTAAAATCTTCTCCACTTATCTTCTAATCCTACACCTCCTCTTTTGCCTTTTGGGAGGTCTGAGGTCTTCTGCCAGCGTTCAGTAGGTGTTCTATAGGAGCAGTTCCACATGTAGATGTATTTCTGATGTATCTGTGGGGAGGAAGGTGATCTCTGTGTCTTACTCTTCTGCCATCTTGAAGCTCCCCCTCTACACCTCCTATTTTGGAATCAAGTTCCAGTCCCAGTTCACATCAAATTCCAAGAAATATGGACCCAACCCTCAATAAGCAATGTTAGTCCTTACTGCCTTCAGTAGAATTTACTGAGCCCCTGCTGTTTGCAGAGAATAATGGAGTGAAGAGAGAAATAGGAGACACAGTCTTTGCCTCTGAGAGACTGAAATTTTACTTAAAACTTTATTTATTCACTAACTCTTTGTCAAAGGGGTCTGAAAATCGAGTTACCAGTTGATACATATGAATAGCATGTTTTGCTGATCAGAGCTTACCTCTTACACCCGAGAGAAGTTTATTTAATTCATTATTACATCAAATGCAATATACAATAAGCCTAATAAAATAATATGTATAGAAAATGAAGATCAGAGAGAAGTGAGGGGTAGTCAATGTATGACCATAGCTGCTGTGGCTGAGTGTACGGTATGGCTCTGAGCTTCCAGGAAGCCAAGTGAAAACAGAGAAACATGATAGAGTTACTAGTTCTCATTATCAAGAATGTGACTGTTACTGGTTCCTCAGGGAAGACAGAGCTTTTGTCTCCATATAGAGCATACTGAGTGAAGTCACATCCTCAACAATCCTGCAGGAAATACAGATGTGAAGTTCATAAACATGGCTTCTTTGGTGATAAAAAGCTGTCCTATGATGAACTAGACCACATAGTCTTCTAGGGGGTCTAACTGTATTCAAAAGTAAGACTAGGAGTACCTAGAGAATTTACAATCTGTCGATTTTAATTAGAATTAAATGTTTCCTTCTTACTTTTCTTATTAAAAATATGTGACCCTTGAAGAAGGGTTAAGAGCAAAACTGAAGGCAGATTTTGATTTGAGGTCTCTGAGGAATAAATGACAGGGATGCCCTTGGCTGATTTGATGAGTATGTTTCCCTCCTGCCATGCATTAATTAACTAACTGTGTTTTGACTTTCTATTTTTATGGTCAATTCCTAATCAAGGAGTGCTAAAGTACAATCACTATTATAGATGTTCTAAGAAAAGCAGGACACAGAATAACATCCATCAGTAACTCGATGTGGAGCCTCATCAGCCTTCAGGAAGGGGTTCTGCTGTGTTGGTTTGCCAATGTTCAGGCCTTATCCATGTAAGACTTATCATACATATACATATACACGTATATATGTGTATATACATATACGTGTATATGTATATATATGTGTATATATATTATCCGTAATAGCCAAGAAAGTCTTGATATATTAAAGCATGGAGGGGTTTCTTAACTCAGAAATGTCTAAAGACATCTCACATATTTGCGGAACGTGATCAACTTTACCTTTACCTTTGGCATGTGAACAATTTATTAATGCAGAAATCTGATGGCTAAATGAAAGGGTGCAGAGGACAAGATGGAGTGAGCACAGTAAATTTCCACCTCCTTCCCTAGGACTTGGCGATTACCTTTTTACAGCATGACTTGTCCAGTCTGGTCTAGATTTTTCTCCTTGTATGGTACATGTTTTGCTGGTGGTCTTCTGCATGTCCCACACTGTTCTGGACTGAGATGATGTATTCTTTGTATCAGGGCCCTTTTATAATTTGTAAAAGTATATATTTGCACCTAAGGATTGGTAAGATTCAATTTAAGTGCAGTCACTATTGGCTAGTTTTTGTAACTCTGCCCTCTCTAATGCACTCTGTAAAACGCTAGGTGCTACTTAATTCCTCCAGAATGCTTTGTGCTATTTGCTTGACCTGTATCTCTCCAGAATATCAGGACTCTTAGTCTCTGTGTGAATATTTTGCCTGCCATGGTACTGGGAAAGACATATGAAAAGTCACTGGTATACATTCTTTCCCAATTGAGTCTTTGGGAAAACCAAAGCAACACAAAGTTGGTCTCTGAAACTGTTGCTTGGATTACTTTAAAAAGTCATAAATGAGTCATTTCCTAGTTGAGATGCAGGCTAACATTGATCTCCCACAATCAGAAGCATGGACACCATGATGCTGGCTGTGAGACCCCATCAAACAAAGGAGGAAGACCAGGAAAGTGTTCTCATTAAACACACCTCCCAGAAAATGAGGTTTCATTACCCCCCAAATCATACCAAGATTCTTTTAGACTAGGTTATTTGGGTACAAGACAAGTGCTGTGTAATTTGTGTGTGTGTGTGTGTGTGTGTGTGTGTGACACGACTATCTGCCTAAGTGGAAGGATGAGTGGTGAGTAAATTAACTTAGGAGGTGAGTCTTTGGCCAGACAGCCTAAAGAGCATTATAAAGAAAACTCCCCTCATGTTCAGAAATGTGAGGGTGAAACAGTATATTTTGAAAGGCAGATATGATTATATGACTTCCTTATTGCATTTTGTCCATGGAAAAAAGATACAGAGAAGATTTAGACAGGATTCTTTGGTTCCTCGGCACAAAGATTAGGTACTCAATAAGTAACTAAAGGATGAGTGGATGAATGAATGAAATAGGGAGGCATCAAACAAATGGGTTTCTTCCTTATGGCATCCCCAAGTGTCCAAAAGATTGCTCACTCATCTCTAATAATCCCCTAGATGGAATGTGATTACACTTAAGGAAAATGGGCTTTAAGGGCGGTTTTCAGACAACCAGAGGTTTGTTTTCTCTGGATAATACTTAGGGCTGCAGTAAGGAGCAGGGCTTTCATGTGAGGCTTGATGTGGGGTGTTCATAGGAGACAGTGGGGCCTCAAAGATGAATTCTCAGGACTAGATGGGGAGAGATTTCATAGACGAATTCACTGATGAACAATTTAGCTATTACCTTCTAAAGATTGTATTGTCTTTAATCTCTTGCATCTCAGTGTTTTTTTTTTTTAATTTTTAACTTTTACTTTGTACATGACAACTACCGTTTCAAACTTAAAAGTGAAAAGCAATGTCAGAGGCTCTGGCATTTGCACGTTTTGAGTGTCAGCTGCAGCGGGATGTTTCTTGGCTGCTTCTGAACATCAGTAGAAGGAAGTACAGTCTGTATCTGTGCAGAAAAAATGACAAATACAGAAAATACAGGAGTTGTGTAACAACATAATGGGGCATCTCAAGCAGTTTGTATCTTCCAAACTGTCGGAGAAACCAGAAATGGATTCACCGGCTGCTGGCGTGGAGCGGCGTCAGCCTGACATTCACAGGGATGGGAGGTAAGTTCTCCCACTCACCTGTCTCCCTCTGACACCCCCTGCAGGCGGAGCCTAGTAGGGAGCAGCTGGCAAAGCGAAAATATGGTCAGCAGAGTCGGGTTCAGCATCCTAATGCAGAGAAGGGAAGAGTGGGTTTGGAGCTGAGGCAGTAGCTTTGTAACTGCACAGGCTTGCCAGCCCACCCACGTCAAAAGCGTCCTTGGAGCAGACCTGGGTTATGTGCTTCTTGCTGCTCCATGAAACCTGAGCAGTTCCTTCAGCATCCTTGGTGGAAAAGAGCCTTGACATTCAGTGGTCCTGGGACAGGCCTTTCTCTAAGCTCCCCCTTCATATTTCTTTTAAGTCATCCATATAAAGGCGTAAAGACCTATATGGCTTTCTATGTGTGTATATGTAAAGATAACTCTCAAAAAGCTGTTTGTTTTTCACACTGAGGGTCAGAGGTTGCCAGTTTCTCTGGTATTGTTCATGTTCCTTATAGAAATATTTTGCAATAATAATGGTAAAACTTTTTATTTTTTTTGGTCAAGAAATGACTAGTATGTGTGTACACACGCATATATTTATCACCATTTCTTTCATTTTTTCTTATTTTTAGGGTAGAAAAAGATGTTGAGCACTATAAAAACCTCATTAAGAAAATCCTAGTAGGGACTTCCCTGGTGGCGCAGTGGTTAAGAATCCACCTGCCAATGCAGGGGACACAGGTTCGAGCCCTGGTCCGGGAAGATCCCAAAGCCGTGGAGCAACTAAGCCCGTTCGCCACAACTACTGAGCCTGCGTTCTTAAGAGCCCGTGAGCCACAACTACTGAAGCCCGTGCGCCTAGAGCCTGTGCTCCACGATAAAAAAAGCCACCGCAGTGAGAAGCCCGCTCACCGCAATGAAGAGTAGCCCCTGCTCGCCGCAACTAGAGAAAGCCCATGCGCAACAACGAAGACCCAATGCAGCCAAAAATAAATAAATAAAATAAATAAATTTATTAAAAAAAAAAAAAAGAAAATCATAGTAGGGACTTCCCTGGTGGTCCAGTGGTTAAGACTTCACCTTCCAATGCAGGGGGTGCTGGTGCAGGGGATCCCTGGTTGGGGAGCTAAGATCCCACATGGCTCATGGCCAAAAAACCAAAACATAAAACAGAAGCAATATTGCAACAAATTCAATAAAGACTTAAAAGTAAAGTGGTCCACATTAAAAAAAAAAAAAGAAAATCATAGATCATAGGATATGTTGAACACATATCAACATTTTAAATGTTGTATTCGGTGTCATGAAATTATAGAAAAATAAGAGTTTCAATTATCTGTAAAATGAGCCTATATTGATATATTTATTTGCATCTGGGTTTTGGCAACATCAGATATGCTACTTCTCTCAGAAGCCTGGAAAATTTACCTTTGGGAATTTGAAACGATAACAGGAATTTAGAGAGATATTTTCTTCTAAATGTTATCTCCCATGGACTAATACTTTTGATACTGTGGTCTGCTCTGTGAGTAAGGAGCTAAATTAAACTAATGAAATCCTAAGCGTCACACACACACACAAAAGCTGTTTGTTTTCTTTCTTACACCAGGTAGACAATCGTTTTGTGGTTATTATAAACATAGAGTTCAAACATCCTAATTTCTTGAAAAAGGAAAGAAACATTTTGCCTCTCTGATTTTCTACTCAAATAGAACTTTTTAATGCAAATGAAAGCATGAATCAAGCATAAAACAACCTAATTGCTAACCATCATATATTTTAATGATCCCTAATTAGAACAAAATTTAAAGTGAATACAAGCACATTAGAAATTTTTCTCATGGATCCTTAATTTGTATCTATCACTCAGAAAGCTGACCCTGCATATCCCCTGGGCTTTAGAGGAATACAACATTCACTCACATCAAACCTATTTCTTAAATGCAAACACCTTTCTATGTATAAACACAGAGGATACATTGAAGAGCTTCATCAGGTGACAGAGTTCTTAAGACCTGTGCTTGTCTGAGTCTTGACATCTTGATTATGTTTTGAAAAGGAGAACCAGCATCAACTAGTTTTCCTAAGGCTTCAACCTGGAGCTCTTGTTTGTATAGTGATTGTGCGTGTGTGTGTGTTCTTGGGTATCATCTGGGCTCCTTATCTTTGGGCAGGAGCTGAGAGAGGGAACAGCTAGCCTGCCAGCATCATGCACTTGTCTGGCTTGGATCAGAGAGGTGAAAAATGTTCCTGTCAACTGCAGCTTGTGAATTTTTGTAGCGTTTAAACTTCTCTTGATTTGCAAGGACTGATGGTAGAGAAATGATCACACAGGAAGAATTAAATATAAAAGCATCCTGGTTCCTAAACAGACATTAACATCCTTAGCTTTGCCGGATGTAACGCTTCAGAAAATATCTAGGTGGAACACGGGGAGGTTGTAGAGGAGCTTTCAAGTGGTTTAATCCCAAAGGAAGTTGCAGTGCTGTAAAGCCCAACTGAAACTACACACGTTAATGCTGGGCCTTCGGGCGGTGGCTCCATTTTGTTCTTCTCATCCGATAAAGAAAGTAATGGGTGGGGCCTCTATCCCTCCAGGTGCAGGCTGTGGGCACCCTCGACTGAACCAAAGGCAGTTAATTGTCACAAACCTGGGACAGTGTCAGCGATACCAGGTATTACACGAATCAAGGAAATATTGAAGGACTCTGTGTGACAGAAGTTATCATTGACTTTTGGAGATGAAGCAAATAAAATATGATCTGATTTAAAAGTAAGGGTTCCTGTAAGAGCGGGGAAAGTAAGCATAGGTTTAATGCAACATTGTTTGGTCCTTGTGCTGCTGTGGGCCAGGCTGGATCTGGTGGTTGAAGCAGCAGTGACAGACTGATCCAGCTCGTTATTTTATCACCTTGTAATATTTGCAGGGGGCGTTCCTGGCTCTAAACAGTAATGCTCACCTGCTCCCCACTGCTGATGCTTCTGCTTGTTGTTTCTGGCAGGGAGCTTTGTCAACTAAGTCCTGTTCCTCAAAGTGTGGGCCCAGACCAGTATCATCAGTGTCACCTGGAAGCCCATTAGAAATGCAGAGTCTCAGGCCCCACTCTAGTACTACAGAATCAGAATCTGCATCTTAAACAAGGATACTCCACGAATCCTTTCTATGCCCATTAAAATTAGAGACACATCTAAATTGTCCTCACCCATGTCCGACTTGCCCACACTGCAGATTTCTGTGCACTGTATTCCCCGCAACAGTCTGCTTCCGACTTTTGTTCATGCTTTCTCAAGATATATTTGACATGTAACGTTGTGTAAGGTTAAGGTGTACACTAAGAGAATTAAACTAATAGGTCATTAGTCTGTTGTGGCTCTAATGCTGATGCAGCCAACATTAGCAAACCAAAATCTAATCCTGTAAATGCCTCAAGGTTACGGAATTGAAACCTAGGGACAACCGAGCACAAACTGCCAATCAGGCTTGACGCTGCAGCCAGTCAATGGTTTCCTCACTTGGCTTTCACCTTTTCTCTGTAAAGTATCTCCCTGAGCTCCTGTCAGTGGAGGCTCCTCACCACTTCTGATTTAACGCCACTCCATTCAAATCTATTTTTGCTCAATAAACTCTTAAATTGTTCAATATGCCTCAGTTTATCTTTTACCATGTACAAGGTGATGATTTGATACATGTACATCATGATTTGATACACTTACCACAATAAGGTTAGTGAGCACATGGTCACCTCACAGTTACTGTAGAATACGGAACACGTCACAGAATTGCACGTCATCCTTAGGCAGGGGCCGTGCTGCCCTCCTCTGTGTGGGTCCAGTTTCAGCACGAGTCCTCCCAGAGGGAGCACCCGACCTCCAGCTAAGCCCATTTCCTGTTCTCTTCTAATTCTCTACCTGCCACACGAATTCTTCACTGGCCTTCACTCTAATGTTCCCCCGTCTCTCCTCCCATTAGATCAAATAATAAGGTGGGAAGGAAGAAAGGAAGGAAAGGAGGGAGGGAAGGGAGGAATATGGAGGGAAGGAAAGGAAGGAGAAGGAAGGATGGAAGAAAAGAAAAAAGGCAGGAAGGAGGGAAGGAAGACAGAGTGAGAAGGGCATAGGGAAGGAGGGAGGGAGACCCAGTTTTCATGGCTCCATGTGTTGCAGGAGCTCATGAGCTCTGTTTCAAATACACCCACGCAAATATATCCCATCCCCTATTTCCATTTTAAAATGAAACAGTGGCTTTATACAGTGTTCAAGACAGTGTTCATTGGTGTGACAATTTGGAGGGCACTTTGTCAAAGTTTATTCAAGTTCTTAAAGTGAACATTCTCTTTGATCCAGCAATTTCAGAATTTATCCTACAAATGTACTTGCATAAATGCACAGAAATGTTTGTCAAAAGTATCTATCACAGGGGCTTCCCTGGTGGCGCAGTGGTTGAGAATCTGCCTGCCAATACAGGGGACACAGGTTCGAGCCCTGGTCTGGGAAGATCCCACATGCCGTGGAGCAACTGGGCTTGTGAGCCACAACTACTGAGCCTGCGCGTCTGGAGCCTGTGCTCTGCAACAAGAGAGGCCGCGATAGTGAGAGGCCCGCGCACCGCGATGAAGAGTGGCCCCCGCTTGCCACAACTAGAGAAAGCCCTCGCGCAGAAACGAAGACCCAACACAGCCAAAAATAAATAAATAAATAAATAAATAAATAAACAAGCCCAGGTATATTTCTAAAAAAAAAAAAAAAGTATCTATCACAGGATTGTTTAATAGCAAAAAGCTATAAACAGCTGAAAGTATCAAGCTCTTTTGAAAAATCAATGCATGTCTCTGCAATGGAATACGATCCCGGCACGAAAATGAACTGAGGAAGGTTTGCGTGTGCTTCTGTGGTGAGCTGTCTAGATTATGTTGTTACCTGAGAAAAAGAAGGCACCAGACAATATGCATATTACCCCATCCATGTTACTTTTAGTGTGTATGTACATGTGTACGTTTATAAAACATAGTTACTAACTTACTGTATTTGTATCCAATGGAATTCTACAGCCATTACAAACACTACTTTGGCAGAATTTTGAATACTTGGGACATCTTTGTGATGTGATGCTAAGTTTAAAAAAAAAGCAGGACATTAGTGTCATGGTTTTTCTCCCCCTCCTTACTTGAGCATTTTCCAATGTTATTAAATATTCCCCAAAATATCATTTATTTATCTATAATATTATATCCTACTCTTGGGTTTTTAAGTTGTTTTCAGTTTTTCCAACTCATATATAATGTTGACAAACTTATTTTTAACCTAATGTTGTTTTGAATTTCAGGCTCTCTCCTAAGATAAATGTCTTGTAATTACTGGTTCATAGGGTATGAGATTTTATTATAATTATTTGTTCATAGGATGTGACCCTTGATATTTATTGCCAACTTGGTTTCTATAATCCACAAAGATTTTTAATGTAATATTTTCAATTTTTGTTAATGTGATTAGTTATTAAAAGTCATCATTTGTTCCACAAATTTTAAAATTTGGCATAAAACAGTTATTGATGCCTACTGTGTGCCAAGCTGCCTTGAAGCCACTAGGCACATCATCACGAATAAGACGTCTCCACCTTCAACTCAAAGTGTGATCCCAGGACAGCACACATAATTAGAATGTGATGCAATTTGGCCCATCATAGAATTATGCCCAGCGTGCCATGGAACACAGCAGGCCTATAGTGTAACTGTGACAATTAACCAAGAAAGGGATGAGATTCTTACACTTCACTTTGATGCTTCTTCTATCACGTTCCAGCTAAAGACTAATGCTAACATAGTGAAGGGGGAGTTTTCTTTTCATACTCCTGTCAGAGTTCAAGTATTAACTACACCTGACATAAAAAGGAAGTAGAAAAGAAACTTACCTTAGTTTGTGTGTCAACTATCTATATTTCTGTGTCACCATTTATATATTTCACAGATGCAGAAGGTTATAAGCCTCCTTCAAGGACACATACATTCATCCTGAATCTGTAACCAAACTTGACCTTCCCACAGCCCACGTCTCCCTGCCTGCTTAGAATAGAAAGATGGTTGTCTAGTCTTCAAAGCATTTGCCCCAATTTCCAAAAAATATCTCCAAATAAAAGAGACAACCCAGCCTCCACAAATAGCACTGTCAACCCTCTTAATATTTCTTAGGTCAAGAAATTCTTAACTGAAACATTCTAACTAGGTTGACTAAATGAAATTGCCAATATTTGACTTTTTTAACTTGTAAAAGTAGCAGTTTCATGTAGTTCAACTAAAACCTGCAATTTAATTCTTCCTGTTTCTTCCCAATACTACCCATATATTAGAACTAATTGAAACTTCATTTCACACCAAATGATTTTCTGCAGTATCTGCCCCAGATACAAAGAAAAGGTGGGAAAATTATTAACACAGGTTTATGCTTGGTTTTCACTCCTTAGTCAGATGATCAGTAAGATAAAATTAGAATACAGTATTTCTTAAATTGAAGGGAAAGAGGTTTCCTGCTTATTTAAGCAGAGACTTCTAGCTGATGCAGAATTAGGAGTCAGGGGCAAACATGGGCAAGCAAACCCAGCAAACTGGCAAACAAACTATAATTCATAATCTCCAACCCAAACAAGGCTGGCGTCCTCCTCTTAAGACAAACACGACGCTGAGAGTGTGTTATGAATCCAAGATTATTACTAATGCAAAGCTGTGCATCAGAGATTTAGGGAGAAGGAAAGAGAAGAGAGAGAGAGAGCACACACTTCAGCCCAAAATTCATGAGGGCCCCTTTTCTATTACTCATATCAGATTTAAATTCATATTGTAAAAAATTAAGTTTAGTAATTCTGTAGAGGGTGCTGGTATGGGAAGTGATGCCTTGGAGCTTGGAAAGCTGGTCTGATCCCATAAAAGCATCAGAATTTTCTTCAAAAGCTATTTCATAGCTTGAAATGCTTTTTGGAGTCCTGCTATTCAAAGTGTAATCCACAGCTCCAGCCAGTGTTTCTCAGACTCTAAAGTGCATACGAATCACTTGGAGTCTTGTTAAATGGAGATTCTGATCCAGCTGGTCTGGGTGGGGCCTGAGAGCCTGCATTTCCAACCAGCTCCTGTGAGGGGTGATGCTGTGGGCAGAATCGTGCTTTGAGTAGCACGGGTAAAACACCCCTCTGACGGCCTTTGTTCCTTTTTCTAAACTGGTGATCTTGTCTGCAGGTCACATACTGAACACTGAAATCAAGAGGCCCCCCTCAGGGACCTTGCTCTCTCCTCATTCAAATCTTCCTGCCTGTTAAATGGGGTGAACAAACCTAGTGGAGGGGAGAATCTTAGACTTTCCTGGTAGGAGGAAATTTGGAGATTATCCTAATCCAACCCTTTCCCCTCCACCTCCCCAGCCCATCTGTACCCTAAAGCCAGAGCCTGAGATCTTGCCTACAGGGTTTGCAGCTCTCAGCCTATCCCATCGGATGTGGGAGAGCTCTGCAGGATAAGGGTGTCTTGCAGATATTTTCAAATAAGTGGAAGTAACTAAAAAAAACCATTGCTCAAAATTTCTCACAAACCTCACCTTAATGAGGGGTCGCCTCCTTTGGTGTTAAGAAAGAAGACAAGAAACGCAGTGTTTCCAGGGGGGAGGCAGTAGGGGATTCCCTCCTGCCTGGCCCTCTTTCCACAGCAGTAAAAGCACAGCTCAATCTCGATCTGCTCCCACCTGTCAAGAGCAGGTGTCAGCTTCAGTTATTGTTTTGCAAATTCATTTCAGTCCTTTAATGATACTCAGCAGAGAATGAGGTGAGTATCACCTTATCTCCGCTGTTTTTCCTAAGGCCTGTGCCTCATGGGCTTTCCCAGGCTCTATCTCCTCCCTCCCTCCCTCTCACTCTGGAATGCATGTCTCATAAAATGTACTGTGATAAACCCATCTGCAGTCATCAAGGGAGAGGTATAATAAAGGCAATGGGTGAACATGTTTGAAATACGAAGTGACGAAAATCATTTTTTATTTATGGAGAAACATTTTAATTTGGGTCACAAAATCAAATGTAACTATGCCTAGGGAGTCAGGACTAAAAAGGAATGTTCTCATTTAAAGAGTCTGCTCTCTTGTGTCCTTTGTAGTTGCTGTAACACCGTTTTTAAGCCCAACAGGTCCTCTTGTCATTAAGGTCCTCAGTGACAGTTTAGCCAGTAAATTTCACATCACATGTGGGTGGTCATATAATTTATTGTCTAAACCAGGACCCTTTTGACAATGGAATGGGCACCATTGGTGATAATGCTTCTGTGTCAGGCAGGCACTGAGACCATCTCAGGTTAACCAAGAGGTTCTGGAGGTTGAATTAATCACCAGTGCCTAGAGATTTAATCAACCATGCAGTGTAGTGAAGCCACCGTTAAAATCCAAAAGGAGGGGTTTCAGAGAACTTCCAGGTTGGTGAAGCAGAATGCCTCCCTGTGCCACTGTGCTGGACTCCAAACTCCAAGAGGACTGAAGTTTCTTTGTTCTCGACCTCACCCTATGTATCTCTTCATCTGGCTGTTGGTTCCTGTGCTTTAATATCCTTGGTAATCTGCCGTGTGGCTGACAGGGTCTTGGTGCTCTGGCTGGGTGTCAGGCCTGAGCCTCTGAGGCGGGAGAGCCAAGTTCAGGACATTCATCCACCAGAGACCTCCTGGCCCCATGTAATGTCAATTGGTGAGAGCTCTCCCAGAGATCTCTGTCTCAACACTAACACCGAGCTCCACTCAACAACCAGCAAGCTACAGTGCTGGACACCCTATGGCAAACAACTAGCAAGACAGGAACACAACCCCACCGATTAGCAGAGAGGCTGCCTAAAATCATACTAAGTTCACAGACACCCCAAAACACACACTGGACGTAGCCCTGCCCACCAGAAAGACCAGATCCTGCCCCACCCACCAGAACACAGGCACCAGTCCCCTCCACCAGGAAGCCTACACAACCCACTGAACCAACCTTACACACTGGGGGCAGACACCAAAAACAACGGGAACTACGAACCTGCAGCCTGCAAAAAGGAGACCCCAAACACAGTAAGCTAAGCAAAATGGGAAGACAGAGAAACACACAGCAGATGACAGACCAAGGTAAAAACCCACCAGACCTAACAAATGAAGAGGAAATAGGCAGTCTACCTGAAAAAGAATTCAGAGTAATGATAGTAAAGATGATCCAAAATCTTGGAAACAGAATGGAGAAAATACAAGAAACGTTTAACAAGGACCTAGAAGAACTAAAGAGCAAACAAACAATGATGAACAACACAATAAATGAAATTAAAAATTCTCTAGAAGGGATCAATAGCAGAATAACTGAGGCAGAAGAATGGATAAGTGACCTGGAAGATAAAATAGTGGAAATAACTACTGCAGAGCAGAATAAAGAAAAAAGAATGAAAACAATTGAGGACAGTCTTGGAGGCCACTGGGACAACATTAAACACACCAACATTCAAATTTTAGGGGTCCCAGAAGAAGAAGAGAAAAAGAAAGGGTCAGAGAAAATATTTGAAGAGATTATAGTTGCAAATTTCCCTAACATGGGAAAGGAAATAGTCAATCAAGTCCAGGAAGCACAGAGAGTCCCATACAGGATAAATCCAAGGAGAAACATGCCAAGACACATATTAATCAAACTATCAAAAATTAAATACAAAGAAAAAATATTAAAAGCAGCAAGGTAAAGCAACAAATAACATACAAGGCAATCCTCATAAGGTTAAGAGCTGATCTTTCAAGCAGCAACTCTGCAAGCCAGTAGGGAGTGGCAGGACATATTTAAAGTGATGAAAGGGAAAAACCTACAACCAAGATTACTGTACTCAGCAAGGATCTCATACAGATTTGACAGAGAAATTAAAACCTTTTCAGGTTAACCAAGACACGGTCCTCCTAATTATGGGCAGTTTGTACTCTGGGACCCAGTGACATTCTGGCATTTAGACATGAAGCTGTCCAAGAAAAATTGCACCAGACAGAAATCAAACAGGCAAGGAAGAGTTTACTCAAGACTATTGCAATAAGGGAGAGAGATTGACCTCCATGCTGAATACAACAGGGGCAGCTGGGGATGTGTAGCCAGTGGGCAGGGAGGGGTCAGTGGATGGAAGATTACTAAGGGGAATTGGTTAGGTATGAAGGACATGGGAATACTTGCTGAGCTGGGCCCAGTGGGACAGAGACTGCAGCCGAGGATGAGGCCTTGTTGAGGAGAGGATGGACTCAGAGGAGCCTGACTAAAGTTTAATCAAAGAGGGAATTCTTACGGAATCTCATCAAATGACAGGCAGCTTTTAAAATTCATTCTTCCCCAAGGAAACCCATAGTTTCCCAACTGTAATAACTCACTCTTGCTCTGAGAAATTCTTCCAAACATATTTATGTTCTAATTTCTTTTCCTTTATGATTTTATTTCCCTTTGCAAATCCAATTATTCTTGTGTTTGATTAGAAAATCTATTTTATCTTCTGATATTTGCTTCGACTCCAGCAAAGCTAGGGTGAAATTGACTTTTGAAAAATTAAGAATGTGGTTTGAATTGACCAAGGGAAACACAGTCATAATTCAGCCAGGAAGGACTTATGAGTGGTCCACGTCTCATGGTGCATTGTTTAGTGGGTCTTAGTGAACAGAAGAAAAAGCAAGGGATTTATTTATATTATATTTATTTCACAAGTATGTCCATCATGGTGGAGACCAGTATAGGATCCACTCTGAAGCCCAGTGCTCACCACTGGGGAGGCCCCTTCCCCGTCCTGGAATCACTTTCCTCGTCTATAAAATGAAGGTGTTCGATTAGATGACTCCTTGGTACTTTGCAGGGCTTTTCAAAAGTTCCATAATTCTGATTTTTAAATCAGTCTATCCCTCTGTGGATTGCATCATCTTCTTATAAAATATCCACCATTGAGCCATTATAAAGGATCAAATATGAGTGATGGTAAATCACTCTGAAAATAATGACTTTATGTAGGAACTGTGTCTGAAAGGCTTGGTTTTCCATGCATGTGTATATTTTGTAGTTTAAGGTATAATGAATCCAAGGAGGGTATGCAAGAATGTTCCCAGCAAATGTAAAATAGATAGCTAGTGGGAAGCAGCTGCACAGCACGGAGATCACTTCGGTGCTTTGTGACCACCTAGAGGGGTGGGATAGGGAAGGTGGGAGGGAGACGCAAGAGGGAGGAGATATGGGGATATATGTATATGTGTAGCTGATTCGCTTTGTTATAAAGCAGAAACTAACACACCATTGTAAAGCAATTATACTCCAATAAAGATGTTAAAAAAAAAAAAAAAGAACGTTCCCAGCAGCTTTGTTAGTAAAAGTGATAGGTGGGGAAGGGGTAGAAACAATGTGAAAGGTACTTCATCAGGAGAACAAATGCAGAATAGTGCTGGAATGGCACACAGATAATCAGTGAGCTCCAACATCAAAGGGGATAAATATCAACAATTTTGAGCAAAAAAGGCAAGAAAAAAACCAAGTATGATATCACTTAAAGTGTAAAAACACACTGAACGGTGTTACTTGTTTTGAGGGTTACATACTTACATATATAATAAAAGTATTTTTTAAATGCTTGGTGATGATAAAACACCAGATTCAGAATAGTGGGGATAGGGAAGGGGTTATAATTAGGGAGGGAATTCAGAGCTTCAGCTGCATTTGCTAATGCTTGAATCCTTAAACTGGGAGTTGGTTATGTGAGTGTTCATTGTATTATACTTTACACTTTTTTGTATATCTTAAAATATTTTATAACATCCTTGTAATAAAGTTGGGAGAGTTATGAAAAGCCATGGCATTCATTTGTTTGTAAAGATTAGAAACTGAGTCTCAACAAGTCGCTATAATTTTTTAGTAGCAAAGGTTAACGTGCATTTAAAAGCTCCATGCTACCTGCCCCTCAATTACAATATACCAAACAATCAAAACAAAACAAACAAACAACTTCCAGTGTACACATTGCCAAAAGAACTACTGGTCAGGTACCAGTGTTTTGAGTTGCAACTGCTTATGTTTCTAACTACTATTGTTATTTACTTATAATTTTTGCTGTTCTGAGAAAAGTTTGTGAAAACATGTATATGGGTAGGAGATATAAAATTGAGACTGGATGCCAGATTGATAAATGAAAAGTTTACCTTGCAAATAAGCACCAACTCAGCTCTGAGCTTGCAGGCAGCCTAGACAGGAGGAGAAACCCTCTGAGTCAACAGCAGCCAGCTTAGTAGGAGAGTTTTCTTGGTTCGAAAATTTGGGGAAGAATTAATCACAAGGATCCTTATATCAAAGACACTGAAGCATTTTGAATGGTGCTCAAATCTGTTGATTTGCCCTTGACAGTGGCTCCTTGTGATTCATCCACTTCACACAGCACCAGAGTGATCTGGTTATAACAGGGCTCAGATCGTGTCAGTTCTTCAGAGGCTCCCCTGCACCCAGGTCAAGGCAGGGCACCTTACCTCGGCCTCCAAGGTCGCTGCCCCTGCCTGACCATCTGCCCTCTTCTCCTGTCACTCTTCTCCCCTGAGTTAGGCCTCAGCCACCCCAGTCTTCTTCCGTACAGAGCTTCACCTGCCTGGCCACTTCTTTTTCCCTCAGTTGGGAATGCCCTGCTCCCAGATACTGGCCAGTATGACTCATCTTACCATTCAAGTCTCCATTCAAATGTCGTTCCTACGCCTGCCCCCCAGAGAGGCCTTCCTTAATTACATTAGCAAAGATAACCTCCCTCCTAGTACCATCCCTAGGCCCTGGGCAATAGGTGAGTACTGGGCCTGGCTGTCGAGGGCGCCACTGTGGTCATCCTCCAGTCTCATCCCTCCCCATGGAACAAGGAGCCCATGGGGCCAAGGGGACCTGCATACTCAGGGCCTGTGTCTCCTCTTCTAGACCATGCCCTGGTCACCTGGAACCCTGCAATTCTCTTAGGCCCAAATGACCTAAGCTCATTTCCAGAGTCTGCGGGCCTCTGCCTCAGGGCCCTCCTCCCGGGGGTGGTCTGTGCTGCCAGTTTGCACACCCCAATGTCTGAGGTGGCCCACAGTGTGGCTGGCTATCTGCAGAAGGCATCAATGGCTCTTGGACGTAGGGACTGAGGTGTCAAATGTGTGTACAGAGACCCCTCACAGTGGGAGATGGAGCCAGGCTGGGGAGAGATGGGGGCAGGGTCGGGATGTACATCTAGGGATGAGGGTCGGGGGGCTGGCACACCCAGCTCTGTCACATTCCATTGCAGAACTCAGAGGAGTCTGAGAATACTGAAGCTGGCCTTCCAGGTCTCTGTGAAGTTAATTTGTCAGGGTAAGAAGGTAGGTCATATTTTATTTAACAGTTTGTTAGCTTGGTTCATAACTTATAGATATTTAGACATGTGGGACTCCACTGGTCCTCTTGCTGTATCCCCACAAATGTTCGAGGCGGGCCATGCTTCCTCTGCATTAGGGTTAGTCAAGAAGATGGGGGAGCTGGTTCAAAATGACAGGGCCTGGCGGTCACCAAGCGGCCTGTACCAGACCCCCTAGAAGCACCTTTTCTGCCGCCACCTTGCTGGGGGGCTCAAACCCTATTCTAGGCAGCCCTGCTCTCACTCTTCCATTTCCCTGTTTTACTTTCTTTGCAGCAATGACAAAAATCTGAAATTACCTTATTTGTTTGTTTATTTGTTTAATATCCATCATCTTCCCACTAAAATATGAGTTCTGTGAAGTCACAGGCTTATGGCTGCTTCTTAGAACTTGGCATGCACTAGGCACTCATTAAAGATCTGCTGAATGAATAAATAATGCAGGGGCAGGTTTGTGCCAGGACCATGCTGGGTACAAGGATGACTAAGAAAGGCCCTCTGTCCCCAGGGGGCCCCAAGCCCAGTGGGGGAGCAGACCGGAAAACAGACAAAAGTCCTTTGCTTTCAGTTTTACACTCCTCAAGTGGTTAATTAATCTGGAAACAAAAATGTAAATGTAGCCATTATTGGGGAACTTCTACTGGGCAGAGGAAAGGTTTGCAAAGCAAATCAACCCCAAGGTAAGACAGAGACTTTCCTGTTAGTCCTTACTAAGGGACAGGGCTAAGGGAGCTTTGACGATGCTGCGGAACGGGTGGAAACTCATTCCTTCTCCCTGAAGAGAAACTGGTTGTGATTCTTCTAGGAGGGGGGATGATGTCAAACATTTTCTGCTGCTAAGCTAAAATATTGTTTAGAACAGGAGGCTACAATGCCCTCAGCTGCTGCTCTCTGCCGTATTTAACTCTCACGGTAGAGGGTGACGGCTGTAGAAGGGCATCGCCTCGGCTGCTCACTCCCTCCATCCTTCTCCGAGGCCTCGCACGGTGCGGCGGGGCAGCCGGCTAGGCAGCTCTCCAGATGCCCCGGTGTGCAAGTGTGAAAGAGGACGGCAGGGACACAGCCCCTTCCACACAGAATTATTTTAAGAAAACAATGGACATATATACACTACTAAATGTAAAATAGAGAGCTAGTGGGAAGCAGCCGCACAGCATAGGGAGATCAGCTCTGTGTTTTGTGCCCACCTAGAGGGGTGGGATAGGGAGGGTGGGAGGGAGACGCAAGAGGGAGGAGATATGGGGATATATGTATATGTGTAGCTGATTCACTTTGTTATAAAGCAGAAACTAACACACCATTGTAAAGCAATTATATTCCAATAAAGATGTTAAAAATTAATTAATTAAAAAAATTAAAAAAAAAAACAAAAAGCAAAGCTTGTTCCTTTCCACTCAGAGAAATATGAGGTCATTTTTATCCACAGATGATCACGCAGGCCCCATAAAGCCAATCCACTTGAAATAGGATGAAAATAACATAAGAAATACTGAAAAGTACACTTGATCAGAGTTTTATCTTAAAAAACAATTTGGAAAACAAGTAAAAATCACAGAAGTGATCTTACACTTTGCAAAATTAGGTTATAATTTCACTATGTGCTAATTCTTAGAACAAATACTAAGGATGCATATATTTTTATTTTTATCTTTTATTTTAATGTAGTTGATGTACAATATTATGTTAGTCTCAAGTGTACAACATAGTGATTCGACATTTAAATACATTACAAAATGATGGCCCCGATAAGTCTAGTAACCATCTGTCCCCAAACAAAGCTATTAGAGCACCATTGATGATATTCCCTGTGCTGTACAACACCTCCCTGAGACTTTTTAATTTTATAACTGGAAGTTTGTACCTCTTAATTCCCCTCACCTATTTCACCCTACCCCACCCCTCTGGGAACCACCTGTTTGTTCTCTGTATCTATGAGTCTGTTTTCTTTTTGTCTGTTCATTTGTTTTGTTTTTAGATTCCACACGTAAGTGAAATCATATGATATTTGTCTTTCTCTGTCTTGTTTCACGTAGCATAATACCCTCCAGATTTATCCAAGTTATCGAAAATGGCAAGATTTCATTCTTTTCAGTGGCTATTCCATGTGTGTATATGTGTGTGTGTATATATATATATTATATATATATATGGCACATATTCCTTGGTCTCCTCATTTCCCCTACTTCTCTGTGTTTATTTCTACATATCAGGCAGGTCCATTATGTCTTCTGATCTTGGAGCAGTGGAGACGTCCTTACAGGAGACGTCCTGTGAGGCCCAGTAGCACACTCCCCTCGGACCTATGTGCTCTAGGGGTGCTCCTTGCGTCAGCCGCGTGTGCACTTCTGATGTGGTGAGGCCGACCACTGTGGTCGTGCTCATAAGCAGGCTGACCCCCTGCTGGCTGTGCAGCCCAGTGGCTTGTGGCTGCCAGTGGGCAAGGAAAGTCTAATTGGCTAGAGAGGGGATTCCCAAATGGTACTTGTGAGTGCCAGCACCAGTGCGGTAAAATGAGATCCCAAAAATGTCTGCTTCCAGTGTCTCAGTCCCCGGGGGGAGTCCCACTGCCTCCTGCCTCTGCAGGAGGCTCTCTAAGATCAGCAAGTGGGTCTGAGCCAGGCTCCTTTGAACATCCTGCCTCTCTGCTGGGACTCAGAGCCTGTGAGACTTTGCACGTGCTCTTTAAGAGCAGAGTCTTTGTTTCCTATAGCCCTCCAGCTCTCCCAAATGTAAGCCCAGCTGGTGTTCAAAGCCTGACTTTCTGGGGCCTCATCTTCCCCATGCAAGATCCCCAGGCTGAGGCTGTTGCGCTTGGACCCCTTGCTCCTTGGGGAGAACCTCTGCACTTGTGATTTCCCTCTCATTTGTGGGTCACCGACCAGGGGATATGGCTGGACCCATTTTTGCCGCTCCTACCAGCTCATTGTGGTTCCTTCTTTATATCTTTAATTGTGGAAAATTTTTCCTGCTAATTTTCAGGTTGTTCTCACCGGTAGTTGCTCTGTAAGTAGTTGTAACTTTGGTATGTCCATGCGAGGAGGTGAGCTCAGAGTCTTCCCACTTCACCACCTTGACCCCCACCTCAGATGCAAATATTTTAAAATAAAATTGTATAACATCACCTTATTCCTTCCTTACTTGGCTTTCAAGGTATATATTCATTCATCTGACAAGGATTTATTGTGTACTTGTTCTGTGCCAGGCACTATTCCAAGCAGTGGGATCAGTGAACAAAAAAGGTAAAAATAATCCCTGCCCTATGGACCTTATTTTCAAATGGGGTGATTGACAAATCATAAAGGGAAAGCAGAGTACAGTAGAAAGTAACAATGTTAAGAAGAAAATACAAAGCAGGGAGGGTGGACTGGCAGTGCAGAATGGAGGTAAAGTTTACAGTTTTAAAGAAGGTGGTCAGGGTAGGTCTCTGAAAAGATGACACCAGGGCAAAGACTTGGAGAGGATGAAGAAAAGAGATATGGATATCTGGAGAAAGAGCATTCTGGTCAGAGGGACCAGCAAGTGCAAAGACCCTGGCATGGGATGTGTCCAGTGTGTTCAGGGAAGGTCAAGGGGGTCAGTGTAGCTGGAATGGAGTGAGTGAGGGGAGGGAGGGAGGAGATGTGTTTGCAGAGGTATGGCGGGAAGATCGTTCAGGATATTCTAGACCACCAGAAGGACCTTGACTTTACTCTGGGTGAGATGGGGAGCCCAAAAGAGGGGTTTGAGAAGAGGAGGAAGAGATCTGGGTCACTCTGGCTGCTGAGTTGACAACAGACTGTAGGGGAGTGAGGGTAGAATCAGGAGACCAATTGAGAGACTATTGAAGCAGTGAGGTGAGAGAGCATGGCAGCTTGGACCAGGGTGGTAGTGATGGAAATGGTGAGAGCCAATAGGATTTAATAACTGGTCTGATTATGAGAGACAGTGGACCATTGGAGTGTGACAGAAAGAGACAAACCAAGGATGACCTAAAGGTTTGTGGCCTGAGAAATTGGAAGGCAGGAACTGACATGAACAGACGTGGGCAAGGCTGCAGCACTAGGATGATTTGGAGGGAAGATCAGCAATTCAACTGGGCATGATAACTGTAAGATGCCTACCAGACATTCAAGTGGAGATATCAAGTGGGTAGAATGTTCAGGGCATTCTTTCTTGAATGTCTGGAAACTTACTTCACAAGCTGCTTCCTTTCCCTTAAGAGATCCCTTATTTCTTACAGGACACTGGGAACAAAGCTGTAGGGAGGAATCATGAACTAGGCACCAAGATACTATTACCACCAGGGCATTTTTTGGACTCTAGAGAAGAGAGAAACTTCTTGAAGGGGTGCAGGTGGAGCTCTCAAAGAATGCCCTGAGGTAAGAGAAGGTTCTACTCCTGTCTTTCAGGCCAATATGTAAAAGGAGGGATAGCTAGACTTGGTAAGTCCCATGGGCAAGGACAATGCAAATTGACGGACAGTCTACAAAACAACTTGCTTCAAACCTTTGAAAGTGTCAAGGTCATTAAAGGAGATTAAAGAGACATGACAAATAAATGCAACATAATTATTTTGACCCGGATCCTTTTATTATAAGGGGCATTACTGGACAACTGGGGAAACCTGAATGGATTAGAGAATTAGATGACAGTAATATATCAGTGGTAATTTCGTGATTTTGATGGCTGGTCTGTGATTATGTAAGAGAGTATCTTTATTTGTAAAGAATACACACAAAGTATGGGAGAAAGGGGCATCAGGTCAGCAACTTATTCTCAAAAGGCTCAAGTCAAAAAAGTGTTCTTTGAACTATACCTGTAACTCTTCTCTAAGTGTGAGATGGCTTCCAAACTAAAATAATATTTAAAATGTGAGGACATTTTTGTTTGCAGTCCTTGTAGAACTACACAGACACAGACCTCTTCTTTAGAGCCCCTGAGAGAGAGAGGGCACACAGAGCAATCAATAGCTGATGGGAAAATAAATAGATATGATAAATATATTGCTTACAAAGAACAAGTAAACATGAGAAGAGGTCAGTAAAGGAGTTTGGAGGATGAGAGATTGAGTTTGGAGGAGCTAGGCAGGGGAGGGCGGAAGTGCTCCCTTGAGGTTTAATGGAGTTTTTCAGCTGGAGAATCAGCCAAATATATATACTGGGGGTTTCTCCAGGCAGCTGGAGCTTCTTTAGAACCGTGGGAGGCTTCCTTCAGCTCCCCTGTGTCTGCCACTGGCCTGGGCAGGGTGGTGATCTAGCCCAAAGAGCACCAGCCTGTAAATGAACCATCTGGGCTAAGATAATACTTAGGATATCTTAAACACTTAAAATACTTTGAGCAAGAGGATAAAATTGATCAAGGATATGAAGCATAGGGCAAAATAGATGAAAAAGGATTAAAATATACTTTTTTTATTTGAAAATGTAAGTTCTTTTTATTTGAGATACCCACCTAACTAAAGGGATGGTTCCTGCCCCCCTCTCTTTATAAAAACAAACCTAGAACCCCCTTTTTCCCCTTAAACAGCACAAGGAACACTCCCCTCTCTTTCCAAATCTTAGATAACAGCAAGAGAGTCCCCTTAAATAGAATTTTCTATTTTATGATTCCTAAAATACTGGAACACATCATTGCAGAAATATTACAGCCTATTTTCCCAGTGTCAAAGTAAATTTACGCTGCAATCTTACAATGCTAGCACACCTGTCACTTTTCTTTTGGCTTAAAATGAGTTTGTTTAATGGTATGCCTAATTTCTTAATTGACCCACAATTTATTTAGAATAAATAAATTTACAAACACAGAACTGTTTACTCCATATTTTTGTTACAGGTTTCTAACAATTGTGGTCAGATAACTAGATCTTGTATAAAATCAATTATTTGAAATGTGTGGAGACTTGAATTGTTGTCTAGTATATGGTCAGTTTTTGTAAATGTTACATGAGAGTCTGGAAAGAGTGTAGGTTCTCTAATCATCAGGAGGGAGAGGGTCCTATATATATCTATTAAATTTAGCTTATTAAGTATATCCAGATTTTCTATTACTAATTTTTCAAATGCTTTCCATCAATAACTGAGCAAGGTGTATTGAAATCCTACATTATGAGGATGTAACTGACAGTTTCTCCCTGTAGTGCTTGATGTGTTTTGATTCTACTTTACTAGATGCATGTGAGTTTAGAATTTTTATTTCTTCCTGGTGAGTTGAACGGTTTTCATTGTCTAGTGGCATTCTTTATTCTAATAATGCTTTTTTTCCCCTTAGAATCTATTTTGTCTCATATTAATATAGCTACCTCAGATTTCTTTTGGTTATTATTTGCCTGGCATATCTTTTTTTTTAGATTTGTTTACTCTCAACCTTTCAATGCCCTATATATTAACGTGTGTCTCATAAATTATACCTAGATGGATTTTGCTTTTTAGACATTTTATTCATCTACATTTACTAGAGGATGTTTAGATCACAAATAAAATAACCCTTCCAGGAATGATTAGCTATAGCAGGGTACCCAACAAACAAAAATCTGTGCCCAGGGCACAGAGCAGAAGCCAACACCATTTTCACAAAGGGCCTGAAAGTCACACGTCCCATATGAGGGTGCCACATGTCACCCAAGTGTGGAAAATGCAGTCGTCTGTTTCTGCCCACCAGATTCAGAGACAGCCATTTGAAATACTAGATATGGAGAGAAGAGGTACAAAATCCATCTTTCATAAAGTTTCCTGGTACTTGTTAGCACCAGTGATCATTAAGATAGCCGTGTTAAAAGGAAAGCTCATGATGCCATTCTATTCCTGCAGTGCCTCATACATATGTGATGTGCAGGAATTTTTTATATTCTGTAAAATCATTTTCAAGTTTCCTTAAACTGTGTCTGAAGAATAATCTGTGTTTCTTAATGCTTTCTGCTAAACTCGGTTTTCATGATTACTTCTACAAAATTACTTCTTTTTTAAACTCCCACTGTGCCACCAGACTTCTTATGTAATTTTGTTTTTCAAATTCTGTTAGAAAAGATAAGAATATTTAAGATAGTATCTTTTTTAATTTTAATTTATTTGGTTGCGCCAGGTCTTAGTTGCAGCAGGCGAGCTCCTTAGTTGTGGCAGGCGGGCTCCTTAGTTGTGGCACACAGGCTCCTTAGTTGTGGCACGTAGGCTCCTTAGTTGCAGCATGCATGTGGGATCTAGTTCTCTGACCAGGGACCGAACCCCCACCCCCTGCATTGGGAGTGCGGAGCCTTAACCACTGCGCCACCAGGGAAGTCCCCTAAAATAGTGTCTTAACTGGCAGTAGAACTACAAAATTACTTGAAGCTTCCAGTTAAATTGAAATAGGATTACTGTGCAATTCACCATTGGGAAAGCAACAATAATGTACACGATAGTAAAAACAATGGCTATCGGGTTCCTGGTAGGTGACAGGTACTCTGCTAAAATGTGTGTGTGTGTAACCTCCACTTAGATATGAAAAACCCAAGGCTCAGAGAGGTTAAGTAACTGGCCCAAGATCATACAGCCAGTGAAAGGGAGAGCCAGGATCCAACTCTGGTCTCTCTGAATCCAAAGTCCATATCATAGTGATGAAAATAATGAGTTCTGGGGGGCTTCCCTGGTGGCGCAGTGGTTGAGAGTCTGCCTGCCAATGCAGGGGACACGGGTTCGAGCCCTGGTCTGGGAAGATCCCACATACCGCGGAGCAACTAGGCCCGTGAGCCACAACTACTGAGCCTGCGCATCTGGAGCCTGTGCCCCGCAACAAGAGAGGCCGCGATAGAGAGGCCCGCGCACCGCGATGAAGAATGGCCCCCACTTGCCGCAACTAGAGAAAGCCCTCGCACAGAAACGAAGACCCAACACAGACAAAAATAAATAAATAAATTAATTAATTAAAAAAAAAAAAAAAAGAATGACTTCTGGAGTGAAACTACTAGGACTCACATTCCAGCTCCACCACTTCAAAGCTAGGTGGCAGTGGGCAAGTTATTTAATACCCTCCTCTATCTCATCTGTAAAATGGGAATAACAATAATGTCTATCCATACTGTTGTTATGAGGATTTAAAACGATGATCTGAGACGAGGCTCAGAATAGAACCTGGCACACAGAGAAAACTCAAGAACTATTAGTTATTTTTTATGTTTTCAGGGAACATTTTGGGGCTTCTTTATCATCAGTGGTTAATATTAATAATTACATTCTAAGGTTTCTTTAAGGTTGTGTTCATGTGGTTCTCACCCTCTTCTTCGCGCATCCTCCGTACCTGCCAGGCCGCTTCACTGGTCTCCCGCTGCTCCCACGGTTGGCTCCCACCCACAGTCCTCCAGTTGTTACAGCACCCCCTTCTCCTCCACTGGGTGTTCCCTGATTTTCCCAACAGTAAACTTTCATGAGACACTATTTGATGATAATTAGTGGCTGTCTGGGTGGTTCCTTCACTCCCCAAGTATTTCCTGAACACCTACTGCATGCCTGGTCCTGTTCTAGGTACTGAGTCCCTCCTTTATGGAATCTGTATGCTAATTAGGGGAGTAGGGTAGTTAGGGGAGTAACAATAAACAAATATATGCAAAAAGATAGAAGAAAAATACCAGAGAGTGATAGGTGCTGTGCAAATGGTTCAGGTGATGTGATCCTGTGGAATCACTGGATGGATCCATTAGACTCAGTGGTCAAGGATGGTTTCTCCAAGAAAGAGGTAAGCTGAGATCTGAATGGCAAGAAGGAGGCAGTGATGTGAACATCAAAGGGAAAAGCATTTCAGGGAAGAGGGTACAGCTAGTGCAAAGGCCTGGAGGTGGGAATAAGGCTTGGGTTGTATTTAAAGAACAGAAAGGAGGTAGGTGTGATTGGAGCCTAGTGGCTAAGACAGACTGTGGACAAGACAGAGCAGGTTGGTGGAAGAAAGCAGGAGACAGATTATACACAACTTGATAAATGAGAGTAGAGAAGAGATCAGACCCTAATATTATATGAGTCTGTGAGGCAGGGAAGTGGTAGGATTTGACCATGTCAGCAAGGAAAGCTTGGATTTCTGCGAGTGGCTGAGGTGACAAGGTATGTGAGGCATCCTGGGATTGGTTCTGATAATCACTTGGCAGAGTTGGGAAACCTACACAAGCTGGAGGATATGGGGCCCTAGGGCTGCTTATCTCTCCAGCACTTGAAGTTCCAAGACCTGTGTTTGAGTTCAAGTTCCATCAACCTAGTGGTTGTGTTAGTTTGTTAGTATTCTCATCTGTAAAACGGAGATAAATGTTCAATGTATTGCCTAGTTCACAAGGGTCATTTGCGATAATAAATGTAAAAGCATTTTGCAAGTTCTGAAGTACTATAAAAATGTTAGTTAAAATTTAAGATGCATATATCTTGCATTATAATTACAAACCTCTAAACTAGAGCAGGATCAATTACTTCTTTTTATCTGCCACAATACCTAACCCAGATCCTTGTGTTCTAGGGATTACAAGGTTGAATATTAGTGTACAACAAAAGCATAAAAAAATGAATGAAAGTATCTGTGATTAATGCCTTCAATGTTATTGTCAACATTACCATCATTACTGTCTAGCAGTAATGCTTTAAAAATTTTGGAAAACAAAAAACAACCTCTGATTTTTCTTTACACCAAATCCATTGAAATGAAGAATAAAGAAACATTTATTCACAGTTAAAGTTATAAAAATATTTATACTTGGCCCTTAGTATCCATGGGTTCTGCATCTGTGACTTCAACTGGGGATCAAAAATATTTGAAAAAAAAAATTCCAGGAAGTTCCAAAAAGCAAAACTTGAATTTGCTTCAAGCCAGCAACAATTTACATAGCATTTACATTGTATTTACAACTATTTACATATCATTTACATTGTATTAGGTATTGTAAGTAATCTAGAGATGATGTGTGGGTAGGTTATATGCAAATACTATGCCATTCTATATAAGGGACTTTAGCATCCACAGGTTTTGTTATTTGCAGGGAGTCCTGGAACCAATCCCCTGCCAATACTGAGGGATGACTGTATACACATCAACCTAATCTGTTCTCACAAAATATTTTATTTTTTAATCGAACTCAATACATATACAGAAAAGGGCATGAATCATAAGTGTATATATGAGTTTTCACAGGGTGGACACACTTATGTAATTAGCCCCACTTCTAGAAGTTTGATGCCAGGAAAGATTCCCCTAAATGAAAAAGCTGTGTTCCTCAGGGCATCCATACAGTGTTATTGTGAAAAAAACCGAAATGTATGGTGGAGGAGTGATTAGGAAAGTGTCGGCACACAGATTCAGTGGAGCAGCATGGAGCCATTAACAATCGTGAGCTGTAAAACAAAATTCTCGACACTCGAGTGCCCTTGAGTCAGGCAGGTGGACGCAGCCTAGGATAAAATGGTCAGGAGTGAGGGAGGTGAGTGAAGAAGAGGCAGAAAATAGAGAGTGAGGAGGGCAGGCGCAGCCTGAAGATTTTCACATTCAAGTGTAAAAAATACGAATAAAACAGGAGAAAATAGAACATGGTGCTGATGGAAAAAAACACGTCCCATGCCAAGCTTAGCCCATAAGCCTTTAGTTTGCGACCCTGGCTAGAGATGAGGGGAAACAGAGGCAAAATAAACATTCCAGGTGTGGCAATATGATTATAACACAGATTGTGGCTCCACATGGACCAGGACTGGGGCAAGTATGGAAGTGAGCGCTGGCCGCTGTGGGAACTTGGCCAAATTACCACAGCCTTTAAGCCTCAGTCTCTTCATCTGTAAAATAGGGATTTTTAAAAATGCCTCCCTTACAGAGCTGTTGTAAAGGGTAAGTGGTTAGAAAAGTGCCTAGCGGGTGGGTAATAGGACTATTCTTCTCCCCTCCTCTGCCTCTCTCTCCTCATTATCATTTGATTGTTCTCATTATCATTATTTCTGATTTCATATCCCAACCATCCTCCTCCCTTTGTTTGCCTGACTCCAGACACACTCGCCTTCCGGATATTTCTCCTGCACGTTTTAGCCTCAAGGTCCCCTCACCTCTTCCCCCCAATACTGGCTCACTTCCTGTGGGTCTCTCTCAACGACCCCTCCTCAGAGAGGGCTGCCCTGTCCACCCACCTTCTCCATCTCTCTCCCTGCTTTATTCTTCATTGCACTTAGCACCACCTATTTTATTATGTATGCATCTTATTAGTTACCTGTTTATTCTTTACCCTAGAACAGGGGTCCCCAACCCCGGGCCGCGGCCTGCTAGGAACCGAGCCGCACAGCAGGAGGTGAGCGGCAGGCAGGCGAGCAAGCGAAGCTTCATCTGCCGCTCCCCATCGCTCGCATTACTGCCTGGACCATCCCCACCCACCCCCGGTCCGTGGAAAAATTGTCTTCCAAGAAACCGGTCCCTGGTGCCAAAAAGGTTGGGGACCATTGCCCTAGAAGGTAAGCTCCATGAAGGCCGGAATTTGCCTCACTTGTTGAATGGTGTATTCATAGTTCCTAGAAGGGTAATTGTCATGTAACAAACATTCAAGAAGTATTTGTTGAATATTGTTGAATGTTCAAGGTCTTGTTTTTCTCTAAATCCCAGGGTTACAATGTTATTTGTGTAATAAATACTTTTAAAATGCAATTGTTCCTCGGTATCCACGGAGGATTGGTTTCAGGAAACTCTCCTCACCCCCGCCCTCACAGATAACAAAATTCACGGATGCTCAATTCCCTCGTATAAAATGGCAGCGCAGTTGGTCGTCTGTGTCCTCGGGTTCCGCACCTCCAGATTCAACCACCCGCGACACGGAGGGCTGACAGTACATTTTCTCTAAAGTGATCTCAATATGTAACACTTCTTACTCTTTCCTAACTTGCTTGGCAGATCAGCTGAGCAGAAGCTGGGGGCGGAGGTGTTTGAGGAGGTCTACAGTTACCTCAAGAGAGCAAGGCAGCAGAGAGCCAGCGAGGCAGAGGTCCGGGAGGCTCTGGAAACAGTCGTGCCTCGAGCCAGTGACTGTTCTGAGGTTGACCAGCGGCTCTACTTTGAGGAGCAGTTGCTGATCACAAGGGGAGAAGGGGCCGCTCTTCTCCAGAACCATTGCAAAGCAAATGTCAGAAACAAGCAGCTTCAAGTGGACAAATGCCTGTGAGCATCCGTCAGCACGTATGCTGGACTCTGTACTGGGAACTGGGTACAGAGCTGGAGCTGTTGTCTCTACTCTCAATCCCTTGTCAAAAGGAATGACTCCTTTAGGGAGTAGTAAACCTGGGCTAATCAGTGTTGTTGGGTCTATACTGTGAGATGGGTCAAGTTTGGCTTCCTGAAAAGCATTCCCACTTGTGTGCCCTTGGGGTTTCCAGCGGGGTTGGACCACCCTGACCTTGGCCTGGGAGAAGCACCTGCTCTTCACCATTTCCACTTGGAGGACAGGCTCAGCGCCCGACTGCTCTGGGTCTCCACGGTCTGTGGGCACCTGCCCCTGAAGGGCGTTGGACCCCAGCCTCGGCCACACTGGGCTGCTGCCCATGGGTCAGATGTACCTGTCTCAGGTGACCTGCTTTTGACCTGCTTTTGCCCTTGAATGCTTAAAAAGCAAGAAGGACATATGTGTAAGGATAAAGTGATTCCTTTCTGTGATTTATTCCCCAGACTCATCCATGGAGTATTGAAGACTTTTATTCATAATAAATATATTTTCCGTGGTTACAAAATAAATCACCTATTTTACCCTGTCCTTATCCAAAAGTATCCTATTGAATGTAGCACATCCATCTGAGGATAATTATTACTTAAAGCAGCTAAGACTTGGTTTGTTTGTTACCTATTATGGACCAGTGCTGTGCTCACTACTGTAAGGACCTTACTTCATTCGATCTTTTCACCAGAGAGAGAGAGAGAGAGAAATTCCCCACTCTGCAGCTTACGATGCTCGGGTTAGGTAACCAGTCAGGTCACGCAGTCCCGAGAAGCTGAGCTTAGGTTTCACCCAGGTCTGTCTGACTCCAGTGCCCACGCTCGTAACCATAGTGCATGTGGGTTTCTGACCAGGGAGCTACATCAGACCTGCTTGAGCAGCTTCTTACACATGCACATGTTTAAGAAAATGTGTTAAAGGAAAAGTTACTCTGACACTTGTTACACCCATAGGAAAGACTTTATTCAGGACCAGGCGCCAAGACTATTGCAGTAGGGAGACAGGAGAGACTCACCTCCTCATGCGACAAAGACAGCAGGGCATTTACAGCCAAGGAGGAGTGGGGGCACTGGTGGGGATCCAGGGTAGAAGGTTACTAAGAGAAGACATCCAAGGCAGGGGGGATTGTTGCTAAACTGACCTAACAGGGTTCCTGCTGGAGGCAGACCAGGTGATCAGACATCAGGGGTGGGGGGTTCTCCCTAAACTGACTTACCAGGCTGAAGACAGGGCCCAGGGTTGAGGAGTAGTCAAAAGAAGGCTCCCAGGGACCTCCCTGGTGGCGCAGGGGGTAAGACTCTGCGTTCCCAATTCAGGGGGCCCGGGTTCGATCCCTGGTCAGGGAACTAGATCCCACATGCATGCCGCAACTAAGGAGCCCACGTGTTGCAACTAAGAAGCCTACATGCCGCAGCTAAGACCCAGCGCAACCAAATAAATAAATAAATATTAAAAAAAAAAAAAAAGAGGGCTTCCAGGATTGGTCAAGGAGAGAATCTTTATCAATACCCAGTCCCAATCCCCTCCCTTTCTCTGGGGAGATAAGGGACCAAAGCCTGTCTTTTGTTACCAAGCTGCCTGGGTGAATCTGGTGCAAGGAAGCACTGAGATTCACTATTCTGCTCCTGCCTCAGATTGAGAACACTGAGACAGAGGGGCTGGTTGCCTTATTGGCCCGTTATGGATAGGGCTGTGTCCCCAGTTCAATGCACGGTCTTTTAGGCAAGTGTTTCTCAAATCTGAGCATCAGAAACTCCTGGAGGGCTTATTAAAAAACAGATTACCAGCCCATCCCCAGCAATTCTGATTCAAAAGATCTGGTCGAAGCCCGAGAATTTGCGATTCTAACAAGTGCCTGGTGATGCTGACGCTGCCAGCATGAGGACCACAACCAGAACCATTGTTCCAGACCCTTCCTTCTGCTGCCCTCTTCCCCACCTCCCTTTACTGGAGCAGTAGCTTTGTCTCCCCTTAGATGGGGCAAAATTCATCTCGTTTACCACCATCTCTGAAGGTGGTTTGAGGATTGGGAGGAAGACCCCAAAGACTCCAGATGTCTCACTGTGAATACTCTCAAAATGTACTGATCGAGAGGAAAAAGGTCAGTGTGACTAACTTGAGGGAACTTGGTGGGGTCAGTTTAAGGACAAGGGTGCTTGGTGGCTGTGCTCTAAGCCTCGTTCCCACCTCTGTCCAGCAACCCAAGGAATCACGGGGACCCAAGTGAGCCATGACTTCAATGATCAAGGGCTTGTGAACATCACTTCTCTGTGTTCCCTCCAACTCCAGTGCCCTATGAAGAGGTGTTGGGGCTGAAACCAAGCAGGACCCTGTGGGGCTCCTGGGCACGAAAGCTTTTCTGTGTCCCCGTTTCTTGATTACAGGAAATAGGCTTCATTCAGCCTCCCTGAACTTCCCTGGGTTCCAAAGGGCAGGTTCAAACAGTTGCTAATAAGGGAAGGGAGGGGGTGCAGAGACAAGGGAGGAGCAGTCAAGAAACAATAGTGCAGCCTTGGGGAAGGGTTCTGGTTCCCCCTCAAGGGATACACAGAACAATATCTTTGAGCTGTTTTGCAGATACTGAAGCCCAGGTGGGAGAAGTTAACTGTATGCTGCCCACAAGCACGCAGACCCCAGACTGGTTGGAACCAGAAGGCTGATGATGCTGACTCCCGCTTACCTCCCCGCCAACCAATCATAAAAATGTCCATGAGCTGATCACGCCCTCTTTGAACCATTACTATAAAACTCCTCACTACCCCCTCCAGGTCGGGACACAGAGTTTTGAGGGCATTAGCCTGCTGTGGCCCCCCTTTGCCTGGCAAAGCAATAAAGCTATTCTTTTCTATTTCACCCAAAACTCCATCTCTGAGATTCAGCCTCTGTAGCCCAGTACGAAGGCCACCATAGATCTTCATGCTGCCTCTTCCCAAAGCCAAAGATGCCCGTTCTGCCCTCTTTCCCTGCAGGTGGGATCTGAGACTTAGCAGAATTCTGAACTTGAGCACATTGCTCACGTCAAAATCCAGAAACTGCGGCTGTTGCCAGGGGGTAACACTGAAAGCCAGGTCTGCCCTGGGAAGCCCGGGATGGATGGAGCACGCGACCACTCTGCTGAGGGGAACAGATGCGGACATGCCCCTCGTGCGAACAAGGAAGAGCCCTCACCACCAGGAGGAGCTCCCTGTAGCTCCCATGCCCTTTTATGACCAAACAGATTCAACTACATCTGGAAGAGGGGTAGCACCCAAGTTAATAAAAGTTTCTTAATCTCCTTGCTGATGGTTTTCATGTCAGAACGGAATATTTGTGTCGGGGCTCAGGGTGGGCAGCCCCAAATTATGCCACCATGACAGATTGATGATTTTGAATTAAAGTTGCTTGAGAAGCAGCCGATGCAAGAAGGAAACTCTGACCCTCCCGCGTCTCCCTGAAAAGCAGGAAATAAATCTCATATGAAAGGTGCCCTCCCTGCATCTGGAAGAAGGACACCTTTAACACCAGAGGTAGGGAACATGGTAGAGAAGCCTGTATAAACAAACCTTACCACTTCTTTTAGTTTACTACCCAAGCCCAAGCTCTGTTTAGATTCTTCACTAATTGGGCACCCAAAATGAAATTTCTTTGTCCTGTCAGTTCCTCACAAATGTATTGTTTCTTTGTCTAAAAAGTATAAAAGCTGCCCCACTTCTTAAGTCCCATTTCTATGGGACCTTCAGGTACATGAATTAAAATGTGTTTCTTTTTCTCCTGTTAATCTGTCTGGTGTTAATTTTATTACTAGTCCAGCCACAAGAACTCAAGAGGGGCGGAGGGGAAATTTCTTCCTCCCTGACACTTGGGTAAGTTGCTGGGTCAAAAGAGGAAATAGCTAGATTCTCAAATATTTCACAAACAAACATGTCCAGGGAACAACACCCTTGGTTTAAGAACATGTTGGAGGGAAGAAAAGACTTCCTCTACCCTCTTAGGTGCTGTAGCTGGGGCCTACAAAATAAACTGACAACAGACAGCAGGAGATAAAGGATACACATTTTATTTGATCTTAATGTTTTTACATGGCATGTGACAGGGTTGGGGAGGTGAGGGGGGTGCTTTCTAGAAAGAAGTGAAAACACCAGAGAAACAAGCAGACAGCTTATGTACTGTTTTGATGAAAGGGCAGTAAGCAATTTGTGGAGATGTGACAAAACAAGGGAAAAGAGATTTGAGCTCTGAGGAGGGGTAAATTGTGGGGCAGTGACTAGGAGACACACGGGGAAACTGATGGAAGATAAGTGTTGAGTTAGTAGGTCTGTTTGTACAGATTCATCTCGGCATTGGTGCCCCATCTCCAGCGATAAGAATGTTCTCCTCTACCTGCTCCAGGGAGAGCACTTTTCTCATGGGAAATGTATGATTTAGGCAGAACATGGGAAGGCAGAGGGCTCTTCCTGCATCTACTGTTTAATTACTTTCAGCTCAAAATAATCCTTATGCCAAAGTGGCATATTTGGAGGTGGCCTATTCTGGTCCCCTACAATGTCTAGGAAGACAGGTGCAGATGGAAAACACCTTATCCTCCAGGATTTGTGCTGTGAACTGTATCAGGCATCGAAGAAAGGAAAGCTAGGAAGAAACACCATCTTGGATCAGAGCTCCACGTCTTATAAAAGAAACTCACTGTGTTTACCTTCTAGTTGGTTCACTGGGAGCGGCAGCACAGGATTTAAGATGACTAGAAAATTCCTTTTTGATTTTACCATTGGGAAAATGCTTTGTCCCTCAGCCATACTCAGTGTGGGTATTAATCACTGACCAAATTGCAAGATGGTGAGTGGAAACTGGCTGAGGAATTGGAGAGCTAGGAAGTTGCTTGTTATGAATCAGTCACAGGAATGAGGGAATAAAGAAGCCCTGCTAGCTCTCGGCTTTGTAAAAATATATATATATTTCACAAATGCCAACTGACCTTTCTGCTTTCTATTTATGCAGAGGAAATGCCACGAGCTATTTTGGGTGATGCAGAGATAAGGCACACAAAGGAGAGTGATGGAGTTAATTATCTAATGTATTTGGGGCTGAGGCTGGAGTGAAAGCTCTAGGTCCATTATATGGGATCAGGATAAAGGGGGCAGACAAATCAGACAGTAACTCAAGGGGAGGGGGGTGGAAATACCCTGCTCCTCTTTCAAGATGATGGGTAACTACTGTGTGTTAACTACTGTGTCAGAAGGGAAGGGGGCCAGACCACCAAGATGATAAAGGAGAAAGAATGAAAAATGAGGAAGAGAAGGAGAAGGGGTGAGACAGAGACAGAGAGAGGGGACTGGGGGAGAGGCAGGGGTGGACACACAGCAAAGAGTGTTTTAAAATGATCTTCCTTCGTGTAAGGAAAACAAACTGAACTTGCTCCCAGATGACTTGGATTCTGGCCCCACTGTTGCCATTTACTGTGTGATCGAGAGCAAGTCATTTCCTCTGAGTCTCAGTTTCCTGCCTTTGTCTGAAGATAGCCATAAAAAATAAGCAAGATTTTCTCATATGTTGAATCGCAGGAAATTGCTCATGGGGTTCGGCGTAATGTGTGGATATGCTTTAAACGCTGTTAAGATGCTCTCAACTTTGGAGGAGGAATTATTTATCGTCAGGCTGCCTGATCTCCCATCATTGGAGATTCATCCCTGAAGACTTCCTTAGGCAGCTAAGATTCTAGTACTAACATGCAAACACACCCCAAAAGTAAACACTTTTAGCCATTGTCAGCCAGCATCTGACTAAAAATTTGCTCACAGTCGGCTGAGAGGCCATGAAGAAAGCAACTCTGAAAAGGCAATCGAGCTGTGCTGAGGACCAGCTGCATCCCCCAACCAGGCCTCAACCCACTTCACATTCATGAACCCACCTGTGTGACCCCGGAGTAAGCAGCATCCCTAGTGCCCTCAGGACGCTCAGTTCTCCCCTAACTTCAGAAGGAAATTCAGAAATTTAGTCCAACAAATATACATTATGAAATAATATATTCATAAATACTCATTAGGAGTACCGGAGTTGTTAACATTTATGCAGAACTGAGAGCTTGACTCCAATAGAGTATTTGCAAAGTAGATTTGTAAGTTTAGTTGGGAGACAAACTTTCAACAGCTAGAACATTTTTTTCCCAAAATATTATGCTTTTTCCTTCTCTGATTGAATTTTTGGTTCCAATTCACCCCTCCCTGGACGCTGACTGCTCCCTTTTAAATTCGTAGTTCTTCCCACTATCATGGGTAGAGAGTATTTCCTTACCCTCAGACTCTGAGTTTGGCCATTGAACTTGTTCTGGCTGAGTGATCACTCAGGAGCAGGAAACTTACAGGGACAGTTGGTTAAAGGGTACAGTGTTTCAGTTATATGGAATGAATAAGTTCTGGAGATTTTATGTACATAGTGACTATAGTTAATAATACTGTATTACTGTATACTTGAAATTTGCTAAGAAAGTAAATCTTAAGTGTTCTCACCACACACATAAAATATGTGTGGTGATAAATATGTTAATTAGCTTGATTGTGGTAACTTCACAATGTATATGTATATCAATTAAATATATACCGTTTTTATTTGTCAATTATACCTCAATAAAGCTGGGGAAAATATTTCAGGCAAGAAAGGAGACAAAGATCTTACAGACATGAAGAACACAAAGCCTTGTGGGTTCCAGGAATGTGCTATCTTTTTGTGCTGGTGGTTCAAGTGTAAGTGTGACCATGGCAGGTTTGAGAGGAAGGTGTGTGGCCAGCTTCTGAGATGGCCCCAGTGGTCCTCACCTCTGGTAGGTATCCTGCTCTGTGCAATTCCCTCTCACGTGGCATCAGGGGTGGCCTTATGGCCAGGAGAATCCTGTAGCAGTCATGTATGACTTCTGAAAACTAGTCGTAAAAGACATGGATCCCATCTTGCTTTCCCTTGGGTCCCTCACTCTGAAAGAAGCCGGCCACTGTGTCATGAGGACACTCAAGCAACCCCATGGAGAGATCTATATGGCATGAAACTGAGGCTTCTGCCACCAGCACTAACTTCCAGTCATGACAGTGAGCCACCCGGGAAGCAAATTCTCCAGCCCTAGTCAGGCCTTCATTTGACTGCAGCCCTTGCTGATCCCCTGTCCCTGACCCTCAGCCACTGTGAGATATGAAGTGTTTATTGTTAAGTCACTACATTTTACAGTATGTTTCAGCAACAGATCACTAATACGGAAGGTGAAGTTCACATGTGAGCTGTTGCGTTTGCTCTGCAAGAATCGCTTAGAAATGCGAAGCACCTGAAGAGGGCGTGACTTTAAGCTGTAACTTGAGACCTTGGGAAGGGCAGGTTTGAAAAGGGTGAGACAGGCAGGACAGCAAGGCAGTTAGGAGGTTAGTCCAGGTGAGCAAAGATGAAGCCTGACTTTCATCTGATGAGTCAGGGCATGGAGCGTGGAGACGATGAGAGGGAGCTGAGGGGTGAGGGCTGCCTGGGGTGGGTAAAGGAGGAGGGCAGGCGGTGGGCATACACAGAGGTGGGGTTACAGGAGACGCCGGTGGGGGAGAAATACTGAGCTCATTCCTGGGTGTGCTGGACTTGAGGCATTTGTGGGGTATTCAGGGGGAGAGGTCCAGGTATGAACTGGAGGTGTCTGAAAAGTTCTGTCCTCCTAGTGAAATGGATCCACCTGATGAGCTCCAGACAACACAGCCGTGGATATTTTTGATGCTGTGCCTGCAAATAACCAAGAAGGGGGCTGCCTTCTGTAGAATGCCACCTCCTTGAAGGCTGCTGGATGTGATTGCAGGTATGTGAATGCCTGAAAAATAATAATAACAGCAGCATTTAACACTTTCAGTAGGTCCTTTTGGATAAACACCAACAGGCTCTAGCTGGCAGCTCTCTGAAGGTAGCACCTCCTCTCCCTCCCTCTCTCCCCCATTCCTATACTCTTCAAAATCAGTGGTTCTTAGTCTTGGCCCTGCATTTGAAACACCTGGGAAATTTTATGAGAATTAAGTGGGATGATGTAAAATTTCCTGACAGATGGGAGATGCTGGTTGCAGTCCTCTTTTGCCTAAAAAGTGAGACCAGACCCTCACCTCCCTCTCCCTCTCCTGGACCAAAAGGGATCCTATCTATGAAAGGGTTTTGTGAAATGCAAAGCTTTATTCAACTGTAAATTATAACCTTTACCTTTAACTTCATGAGAAGTCAAAGTGCTTTTTATTTTTAACTTTTTACTATGAAAAACATCGAACTATATTAAAGTAAAGAGAATAATATAATAAGCCCTTGTTAGGGAACTGTCACTCAGCTTCAGAAATGATCAATTCGTAGCCAATCTTATTTTATTTATAGTCTCACCCATTACCCCCTCACTGGCTAATTTTTAATCATTCATAAATATTTCAGCATGTATCTATAAAAGATAAAGACTCTTTTTTTGTAAAAAGCCACAATACTACTATCACATTTTAAGCATGATCAATAATTCCTATATATCAAATATCCGCTCAGTATTCACATCTCCCCCACTTTGTTTCTTCAGATTAGGATCCAAGTAATCCCTTCACTAGATATGTCTCCTCAATCTCTTTTAATGTATAGATTCTACCCCCATCTCCTTTCCCCATGTAATTCATTTATTGAAGAAACCAGCTCATTTCTTTCGTAAAGTTTCCTTCAGTCTAGATGGCATCATCCTGATTTTCTAAAAAAATAAACTTTACTTTTTACAAGTATTAGATTTGCAGAAAAATTGTGAAGACAGTACAGAGACCCCAGACAGTTCACTCAGTCGCCCCTATAATTACCATCATATCACGAGTGCATACCCCCCCCCAGGATTTACCACTGTTGATGCTGCCCCGGATCACCCGGCAGAGGCCCCACCCCTACCCCCTTCCATTATGCCCCCTTTGGAAAGAAGTAGCTGTTCTCAGCAGCCCACGCTGAAGGAGTCGGCAGTTACACTTCACCATCTTCAGGGCACAGCTCCTATATAAATTATTTCAACTACTTCCGTGTGGGAGATCTTCTTTTCCCCCATTTATGTACTTATTCATGATTTAGATCAGTATAGACCAGTAGAGATTTATTTCATCCTTTGGGTTATAATCCAATACTGCTTTATTTTCTTGCCCAGACTGTTTCAGCTTTAGCTGTAGGGAGCTCTTTAGCTCTTGAGTTGGCTCCTGTGTCCTTATCCCTTTGACAAACTCCCATCGATATGGGTGGTTTTTCTTTTTTTTTCATTATTGATTTTTGGCTTTTCGGTGCACTTCCTTATTTTCTGGCATCACAAGATGCTCCAGGCTCATCATGTATCCACTGTGTATATTTCCTGCCCCGGTGCCTGAATCAGCACTTCTCCAAGGAGTCTTGGTTCCTTTAATTGGGAAATGGTAACAGAAACCAAGATCTGGGAGCTGGGTGTGCTTGTTGCTCCTGGGGAATTGCTGCTTCTAGGCCCTCCCAGCTGACAGAGCAATGAAATTTATATGTGTACGAAATAATCCTTGAATATACACTTATCCAAAAATGTTTCTGTATGTAACCATCTGTATCTAAACTAAACAAATTCTTACTGATGTCTCCAACTCTAATCCACTACCACCTGGATCATTCTAGCTTCTTCCTGATATTTGAAAAAGATGTTCTTTTGTATTTCTTATAATATGGTGGTTAGATTCAAATTCAATTTTTTGGCAAGAATATTTCATAGGTGGTGCATTCGTCCATCATTTTAGTGATGTTAGCAGCCATTGATGATCATTTCCTAGGATCTCTTAATTCTTTAAAGCTTAAAAAAAAGCAAAGTTTTGATTGGCTCCGTCTTTCTTCTCTGAATAACTGGAATTCTCCATAGAAAGAAAAACCTCCCCTCATCAACTATTTGGTTACCCTGAGGTAGAGCCCATATAAAAAGGATAAATGCTTAATTCCTTTCCTCATTATCTTAAAAATAATATGTTCCCTAGCATCCTCTGAGGCTGAACACTGAGCTATTTTTGGTTTTGAACTTGCAGCATCTCTGGAGGCACATGGTTCAGCTCTCTACCTTCAGCCCCGACTGCTAGGCAGTCTGCCTCAGGAGGTGGAATAGCAGAGGGTAGAGGCTGGGCTCCCCCGGCAGAGGCAGAGAGCAGTTTGGAAGGGGAGGCAAGATTGGAGGGTCTTGAGGGCTTCCATATTCATTCATCCTGAAAAAGCTCTGGTCTCCAGTCATTTTCTTGTAGAGCTGTTGCCTTGCTTTCATAGTTTTTCACATTGCCTTAGAAATAGCTGAATCCATCTTTAAAAAGTCTCCTCAAGCAACCATAAAAGAAAAATACAACAGCCAGAAGCTCTGGAAAGTGCATGTTTGACCCTAAATCCTTCAAGGAAACCCTTCTAGGAGAGAAACCAAGAAACCCTTTGGAGTGTTAGGGGTAAGGGTTTAGGGCACTGTTCCCAGCCCTGGTTCCTTATTAGAGTCACCTGAAACACATAAAAACCACTTACACTTAAGCACCACTGCCAGAGATTCTGATTCGATTGGTCTGGGGTGGAACCCTGGAAGTGGCAGGTCTTTTTTCTTTTATTATTTTTTTATTGAGGTATAGTTGATGTATAATATTATATAAATTACAGGTGTACAATATAGTGAGTCATAATTTTTAAAGGTTGTACTCCATTTATAGTTATTATAAAATATTTGCTATATTCCCCGTGTTGTTCAATGTATCCTTGTAGGTATTTTGTACCTAATATTTTGTACCTCTTAATCCCCTGCCCCTATACTGCCCCTCCCCCCTTCCCTCTCCCTACTGGTAACCACTAGTTTGTTCTCTATACCTGCTTCTTTTTTGTTATATTCACTAGTTTGTTGTATCTTTTAGATTCCACATATAAGTGATATCATACACTATTTGTCTTTTGCTGTCTGACTTATTTCACTTAACACAGTATCCTCCAAGTCCATCCGTGTTGCTGCAAATGGCTAAACTTCATTCTTTTTTATGGCTGAATAGTATCACATTGTATATATACCACATCCATTTGTCTGTCAACGGACATTCAGGTTGCTTCCGTGTCTTGGCAATTGTAATGCTGCCACAGACATTAGGGTGCATGTACCTTTTTGAATTAGTGTTTCTGTTTTTTGTTGTTGTTTTATTTTTTGTTTTTTGGATATATACCCAGGAGTGGAATTGCTGGGTCATATGGCAGCTCTATTGTTAGTTTTTTGAGAAACCTCCATAGTGTTTTCCACAGTGGCTGCACCAATTTACATTCTGGAATTGGCAGTCTTTATGAGCTTTTTGCAAGGTTTAATCGTTTAACCAGGGCCATTTCCAGGCCCCCTAGAACTCTAAGAGGGGAATGAGTGTGTCTCATCACCTCGATCCAGTTGCCTGATGTCAGTAGATACCATCTCCGCCATGTTACTCAGAAGACTAAGCTAGGAAAGATGATGCCAGGAACGTCTCACTCCACCCACCCCACCCCCCAGCCCCCATGCTGAGGCCTGGTGAGTGTGGCTCAGTTCCAACCAGCGGGCCTTTAACATAAGACTCTGCCCCACCCTTGACTCCACGGATGGCTACATTTGCTGTGCCTGGCACCGTTCTAAGTGCTTTAAATCTCTAACATCCCTAATAGGTTGGAATACTCTGCACTTAACAGATGAGAGACTGGGATCTGAGAGAACTGACTGCCTTGCTAAGGTCGCCAGCCTGTGTCTGGGTGGGTTCTAGGGCTCTTTCTCATCACGTGCTGTTACTAACAGTCTGTGACTCCAAGCCCAGCCCCTCTCGAGAAGCTGCCTCCTCCTTTCCTTTGTGTAATAAATATTGACTCTTGAGGAGAGATGACCTGCACAGAGTGCAGGGCCTGAGAAAAAGTGGGGAGGCTTGGGGCGAGGGATTCTGAACCCCTGTTCCTCACTCAGCATCAGGTCCTGAGCAGCCCCCTGCCCTGGGGGTGCGCGGTTCCCCACCTTGCTTCACAGCTCAGTGGTCTGAGCGAGCGTATGTGACAGTCAAGTCTAGAAAGCCTTGGGCTCTTCTTCTACCTCTGACCCTTGCTCTCTCTCCTTCCTGTGCCTACAGGGTTTCACCCACAGCCCTTTCCTCCCTTACCCTTTCCCGGAAAATCTCGTGGGTCTGTCCATCCTATCCACCACCTATTGCCACCCCCAATTTCAGAACTACACTATCCCCATCCCAGAAAGTGACGGCGCCATCCACCCTGACGTCATCCTGGCAAAGTCCCCCGACACTCAATCAGCTACTGAGTCCCCGCAGTGTCACCCTCAGGATGGCTCTAACACCCATCGCTCCTCTGTCCCCACCACCCAGGCAAGGCCGCGGCTCGGAAGCCAACTCTGCTAACCCTTACCCCACCCTAGGCCCCCGGGCTTCGTGTACCATCCAGACCAACTAGGTGTGGCTCCCAGGACGCGGCCCTAATTAGATAATTAAACTCTACTCAGCCTGCAAACCTCTTCGCACGACCCAGCTCTCCCAACCAGCTGGGGAAGTCCCCTGGAGCTAGACTGTGACGTCAGCACTATTAACGGTCTCCCGCCGCGTCCAGGACCTGGCCACGCCTGCAGCCTTGCCCGTGCCAAGGCCCACTTCCCCCGGGTCCCACTTGGGCCTAGGCTTCCCGGGGCCGGACACCCGCCGCCGCGCCCCGTTCTGATTGGCTGCCGCCCGGGCCCACGGCCGCGCCCCGCCCCAGGCCCTTCAGGGATTGGTCCTGGCCGCCGGGCCCTGCAGGGATTGGTCCTGGCCGCCCCGCCCACTACCCACGTCGGCCCCGTGGACAGCCGAGCGGGGAGGTCCGGTCATGGCCGGGATGCGCAGGCTGGAGTTGGCGGAGGCCTTGCAGCTGGGGCCGGGTTGGCGGCACGCGTGCCACGCGCTGCTCTACGCGCCGGACCCGGGGCTGCTCTTCGGCCGCATCCCGCTGCGCTACGCCGTGCTGGTGAGGAAGGGGCGCGCCCGGCCACCGCCCGCCCCCGCCCCGCGGCCACGCCGCCTTGTGCGCCCTCGGCCATCTCCGCTTCCCTCTCCCGCAGATGCAGATGCGCTTTGATGGGCGCCTGGGCTTCCCCGGCGGCTTCGTGGACTTGCGGGACGGCAGCCTGGAGGCCGGGCTGAACCGCGAGCTGGGCGAGGAACTGGGCGAGGCCACGGCCTCTTTCCGCGTGGAGCGTGCCGATTACCGCAGCTCGCACGCCGGGTCCCGGCCGCGCGTCGTGGCGCACTTCTACGCCAAGTGCCTGACCCTGGAGCAGCTGACTGCGGTGGAGATGGGCGCGCCGCGCGCCCGGGACCACGGGCTGGAGGTGGGGCCAGCCCAGGACCCCATCCCGCGTCCTCCAGCTCCCGAAGGCCTGTCCCGAAGTTTCCTCGTGTAGTTGGGGTCTGGGTGACTAGTTGCAGCCAACCTGGTCTCCCTGCAGAGCTCTAACCCCCTCCCCACTTCACAAGCCTCTACAGTTGTCTTTGTAGAACACACCCATCCAAGTTACTCTTCTACTCCCCCTTGGTAGTGGCAGGCATTGCACCTTAGGCCCCTGTTTTTCTTGCGTAGGAGAAGTGGCCTGATGTTTTGTGGGAAATCCCTGGCACTTAGGCGAGGGGAGAGGGGGATATTGTGTTTGGCGATGGTTCTCAAACTTTGGCGGGTATCAGAATCATCTGGGAGGCTTATTAAAACTGATTACTGGCCCCACTCCCAGAATTGCCGGCTCAGTGGGGGAGGGGTAGAAGGACCTGAGAATTGCATGTTTCAAAAGTTCCTAAATGGTGCTGATGCGGCTGCTCCGGGGACCACATTTTGAGGACTACTGGCGTAGGGCCCAGGGTGAATCACGGAGGCAGGAGCCACTACAGTGATGTGGGAAGGGTTAGCTTTTGCGGAGCTGGAGAGCATGACCTGGGTCATTTGTCTGCAAAGACCTGGGCCCTCTAGGGCCACAGAGGTGTGCGTCCTCAGGCCTGGTTCTGCTGGACTGATAAAGGGGTGAGACCTCTGATCTAGAAAGATCTGGCTGGGACGAGCTCCCTGCGTTCCCAGAGTCTCATGCCTCCTTCCTTTTCCAGGTGCTGGGCCTGGTACGGGTGCCGCTGTACACCCTGCGGGATGGTGTGGGAGGCCTGCCTGCCTTCCTGGAGAATACCTTTATTGGAAATGCACGGGAACAGCTGCTGGAAGCCCTCCAGAACCTCGGACTGCTGGAACCTGGCTCTTTTGCACGCCTTAAGTTCTCAGCTCGTCCCTAGAGGCTGCCCTCCGCGAACCCATGGAACCTGCCTGAGATCAGGGCCTTTGTACTGGGGAGGGAGGGAGGAAAAAGGGAATGTTTTCTCCTCTGGGCCTGGGCCTGATAGATGATAACAGATTAAAAGGGAAAGGTAGTAGTGTGTTCTGAGCAGACCGTGGCGACTCATGGCGTCAGTGGCAAAAGTCCGCAGCTCATCCTGGGCGCCCTGGCAGATTCACAGAGCCTGCCTCTTCCCTGTACATGTGCGCACACACAGCGTAGTGACCCCCAGACACGCACTCACACACAAGCTGATGCCTCCCCCATCCCTCGCCATGTCCAGTTTAAGCAGGAAGTGGCACGTGTGGGGCGTAGCTTGTCGCCATACCCATCTCCTTGCTGGGGAGGAGCTTCTGAACCAGGGAGGGTCTCTCCCCACACTCCTACATGGCTGTTCCCAGGGTCTAGCCCAGCCCATGGTTGTTGGGGAGGACAGAGAAGCAGAGGACCCGTTTTCCCCCTGAAAGTAGTTGCATCCTTGCCTGGGGGTTGGCCAGAGCAGTATCCCCCCGAAAGGGTGGTAGAGGGCCCTAACCTACCCCCTGCCCTCTTCTGAAACTGAGTAGGAGGGGTGAGGAAAAGGTTTGGCCTCCTTGGACTGACCTTGGACTCGAGACTCCTGGGTTCTGGTGCATTTCCTCCAGGGCTTTCACTTGGGATCCCTTAGACTCTGGGGACAGTGAAGGGAGCTGGCCCAGCCCTGATCTAGACCTGCCCCAACAAAAAAGAGTCTCCCAGTAAAGAAGGGCTTATAGCCGGGCCTCAAAGCCCTTCAGTTCCTTCAGCAAATTAGCTGTATGAGGTATTGGTGATCTAGGGATGCGAGAGCCATAGACTGCTCTCCGTGCGGCCAGGAAACTTTTTCTTAAAGGGCCAAATGGTAAATATTTTAGGTTTGGTGGGGCACATGGTGTTTGTAGCAACTGCGTAACTCTGTTAAGTCAGAAGTAGCAGTGGACAATACATAAATCAGTGGGTGTGGCTGTGTTCCAATAAAACCACTTAAAAAGGGATGTGGCCAGCCTGTGGGCCACAGTTTGCCAACCACTGCTCTAGAAAGGAAGATAAGATTAATTAAATTATGATGCTTATTTACTTGTTTTATTTATGTCCGTGTTAAGAAGGAAATAAAGGATTGCTACAGGTCCCACCTTGGTATCTTTCACTTTTAGTTGAGGTGGTCCAGAAGGGCCTTTGTGAAGAGCATTTAGGCTGAAGGATGGAAAGGACAGCCAGGGAGGAATGTGGGGAGAGGATTCTGGGTGTTCCAGGGAGGAGCACGTGTTAAGGCTCTGGGAACGAATCTTGGCAAATTATCCCAGAACAAAGGTAGGGAGTGAGACTCCATTTCTCAATTGGGGGTGGCAGCGGGGGGTAAGGGGAAGCAGAGAATTTGCAGCAAAAGGCCAGTGTAATTAGACTAAAGTAAGCAAGGGGAGGTGAAGCAGGAGCCAGATGGTACAGAGCCTTACAGGCCATGGTCGGGGCGAGGTGTGTGGAGCACGGACTGGAAGCGGGTAGGAGGGGAAGTGGGAGGTGGTGCTGATCTGGGCCTGGATGGCAGAGGAGGTGGAGAGAAGTGGGAGCCCTTGAGAGATGGTGGTGGCGGCATTGACAGGCCCTCTGATGGGCTGGCTAGAGGGTGGGGTGAGGAGAGAGAGGACTCAAGGGTGACTTTTCAGCTGGTGCCTTAAGGTGTTCAACTTATGGATGAAGGGAAAGCCTGGCAAAGCTGGAAGGGGGACCACACAGGCTTTTGGAGGGGATGGAATCAAGGTCATTTTGGATGTGTTGCGACCTAAATTTGTGAGTCATCCACATAAAAATGGTGTGGCAATACTTCAGACTGGATGGGGTCATCCAGGGAGAGAGAAAAGAGAAGACTGAGGACGGGGCCCTAAGGGAGCCCAGCCCTGAAAGTCGGGGGGGAGGAGCAGGACACGTTCAGGAGGCAAGGATTTGAGAGGAAGCTGCTTGAGGAAGGTGGACGTGCCAAGCTCTCATGAGCGTTTCGGTGAAAGGAGGGCAGAACTGTCTCTTGGATTTCTTAGCGTGGAGTCTTGGATGACCTGGAGGGGAGCCGTTTCGGGAAGGGGTGGGAGTTGGTTGAGTGAGTAGGTGGTGGTGGGGTGGACAGCGAGAAGCAGGTCCAGAGGGTGTGAGAAATGGGGCGAGAACTGGAGAGGGCTGTCAGGTCAGGGAGGGTTTGCAGTGGGAGAGCCTGGGTGTCGATGGGAACAGTCAAGGTGGAGAGTGGAGAGAGGGTTCCTGAAGGGGCACAGTCCGTGAAAAAGGAGGCGGGCTGAGCCCTCTGAGAGGAGGACAGCCAGTCCTGCAACACAATGGGCTCAAGAAGAGGAGGGGAAAGTATAGAAGAGGAGGGGGCTCAATTAGTGGTGGGCTGAAGGAGCTGTAATCTCTTCCTGGTGAAAGGAAGTGAGACCGTCGGCTGGACGTGGGTGGAGGATGCTCTCAGAGGGCGTGAGGCAGTCCTTCATCCGCACCTGGGAAAGCAAGTCGATTACAGAAACGCAGAAGGGCAGGCGGGGCTGAGCTATGAGACCAGGATCTAGGTGCTCAGATGTACCACATCTTGGGGGGGGGGGTGTACACACACACACACACGTGTTTCCCCCACAGCTGCGTTCAGGTGGGACGAGGTCACTGAGGCAGAGCTGGACCTTTCCCAGAGGAGCACAAGGGAGGAGGGGCAAGGGGGCTGAGATTAGAGGAGACGTAATGCTGGACTGTGGGGTGTAAGGTTTAATCTGAATAAGACGGGAATTGAAGGCAGGAGGTGACCCCGGAGGGGTTAGTGAACTGGAGGTCTTGGTGAGGTAGGACTCCAGCATGGGCTGCGGTGGGTGGGGAGGGGTACTTGAGCCAGAGAGGGTGTTTCTGAAGCTGAGGTGGAGCCATCATGAGAAAGTCAAGGTCCATGTGATGAAGCCAGAAACTGACGGCTGCTGGAGAAGGTGGTGTGAGCTACTAGCCAAGTCCTCAGCGAGGCTCCAGGAGGGGAAGGAGGGCGTTGACAGGGCAGGAGCCCTGGGCGAGAGGGCTGTGAAGAAGGGGTGGGTGGGGACGGGTGGCAGCTCTTGGCCTTTGAAGTAGTGGGGGTGGGAGCAGCTGTGGAGATCAGGTAGGTGCCTGGAGAGGTGGACGACTCTGTCCTTTGTCTCCTAACCTGGCCCTGACCCTCCGTCAGCTCCCCAGGTAGGCAAGCCGGGGGAAGGGATGCCTGAGAGCCTCCCAGGGCACAGCCTGCACCCGCTCCATCTGTGCTGTGTGTCCCGCAGCCCTCGCTCATCCCTGTGAGGAGGCAAGGACCCTGCAGCCGAGCGGGATCGGAGTGATGGCACTGCTTACCTTACCTGGAGCTGGGCCTGTGCAGACCCGGCCCGGGGCCCAGCCACGCACACTGCTTCACAGCCCTTACAGACTGCATCTTACTGCTGGGCTGTCCCGGCACGTCAGAGCCTCCTGGCAGTGCAGTCGTCAGCTTGCCTTTTTGTTCATACTAAATCTTCTTATTTTTTGGCTCTGGGGATTGTTGAGGGGGACAGCCCATGGCTCCCCTGTATCATCCCCACACGCACTCTCCCAGTGAGAGGGTGCCGTTTCAGCCAGCCCCCCTAGAGTGTTCATCTTTCTGTGGCTTGAGTTCGTTTCACCTGCCTCATCTTCCCATCTGCAGGCAGGCAGGGAGGTGATGGCACACCTGCCTCTGGTCTCTCCCCTCTTATCCAGTACCTTCCTGCTGCAGTATGAGGAAACCGCTTGGCCTGGAGAAACCAGTCATCAAGGGGAGAGAGAAGCTGGGCAGCTCCGTGGAATCCTTGACCCCATTAACTGCGGTGGTGACTCAGCCAGCACCTGACCTCTTCCTCCTCTGAGCCACTGGGTTTGTGGTTCCTGTGGGGAGGGTAAAGCAGGCAGCACTTACCCAGCACGGTCTCCACCTGATGCTGGCCCCTCTCGCATTTTGTTTCATGGGAGGTGAGTGGCCCCGGCTGCATCCCCCGAAACACATATTTCTGCCTTTCTCAGCAGAGTCAGCAAGATGCTCGCACTTCTCAGTTCTCTACTTTTTCCTTGCGGCTGCGGCGGCTGGTGCTGAATTCACACTTTTGGGCCCCATGCTGTCCGGAGCCAGAGTCTCCTTGGTTATCGAATTTCTGGCAAAGCTGCTGCTTTGAGCAGAAACATTTGAGGAGAGTGGCTGCCGCCTTCACAGTTACTCAGGCCAAAGGCTGCTGAGTAAACCAGACCAGGGCAGACATGCAGATGAGGGAAGGCGGGGGTCCTATGACTTTGGTTTATTGCACAGAAAACTTTTTTCTCCAAACCGTCCCCTCCACACAGACAAATGAACATGAGAAAAAAAACAGAGAAATTTTATCTGACGAAATTAGTGAATGGCGACAGAATCTGAGCCCAGCTAACAAACGCTGTACCTTGGCCCTCCTCAGGGACAGGCAGTGAGCAGGAGGTGGGGGGTTATATTTAAAACACGTTCACTTCTGAGGCGGAAGGACAGGGCAGAGGAAAGAGAAACACCCACCGTGGACTTAAGGCCACAGAAAACTCCCAGGAAAAGAAACCACATGGCCTCGCCCCCTAACTCCACAAGAGGCAGGAACGTGGAAGTTCACGTTCCCTCCAGGTAAAGGCAGCCTGGTAGAGGCCAGAGGCAGAGAAATGAAGCTGCCTTCCGGAGCCCCCTCCCCCATCCCTGCCCCACCCCTGCCCCACCCCTGCCAAGCGCTCTGCTCACCCTGATGCGCATATGAGCGCAGCCCCCTCCTACCCCCCGGGGCCTGTTACCCTCCACAGGCATTCCCAGGGGTTGCAGTGGCAAGGACTTCTCTCCTTCCACTCAGATGACCCTGGTGGGATTTTCAGTAATTATAAAACAGCCCTTGGAAAAGCCCCGGGAGGGCGGCTGTTACCCACAGCCCTGGCCCCCCAGCCTCTCCTGGCCACTGAAGAACAGACTGATCCATTCCCAACTTCCTGCTGTCCGGGACTGGTTCCAGGTGGGGATGTAGGCAGAGGCCAGGTAACAGGGAGGGGCGAGCAGGTGAGTGAGCCATGTGCTTGTTGAGGGCAAAAGAGTGGAAGGATCGCCTCCAATTCACTGAAGTAAACAGGAAATAACAACATGGGGTCTGTTCATGAAAGGGACGTGAACGCTGGCTGTAAATGATAAAGAGCATTCTCTAGAAGACTGATTCCCCAACAGAAGCAGGCTTTGCTCAGGGAATTTAAGGAATACGTGGACTGGGGAATAAGAGGAAAGATGGGATAAGACACAAACAGCTGGCAGCCCCGAGGAAAGGGTTTAAGGGGCTAGATCTCTATTAGCTTTCTTTAATTGATCAAGAGTTTATCCACAATGACCGCATGAATTTCAGATTATATACAGGACATCTATGGAAAATGCAAGGAGAAGTCAACACAACAGTATTGGGAGACCACAAACTCAGTCCTTGGCAGATAAAATGTCAACGTTTAAGTACAGGATCTAGGATATATAATAACGATGATGATGGCAACAAATATTCTGGCACTGCTTACTGTGCTGTGGGCACTATTCTCAGTAAGCTCTTTTCATGTGCTAACATATGTGACAACCCAACTATATCAGGTAGAGATACTATTATATTATCTCCAGACTCCAAACAAAAAACTTAGGCACAAACGTCAGCAAAATAAAAGATAAATTCTGAATTCTGTTGATTGAAGCAGAGAATCTACCTTTAAGGACCCAGGAAACGTTTACCAAATTACTCATCTATTGGGCCTTAGAAAACCTCAGTAAATCCTCTCCAGTCTTGTACCACCTCTGAAATGACAGAGTACACATCACACTCTCTGAGCACAACGTGATAAAACTGGAAATAAATGACAGGGAGAGACACATAAACTTTCTTCTTTATGCTTTTTCATATTGCCTGAACCTTCTACAATGTGTACGTATTTTGTTTTTAAAATGACCAGTTAAAAAAATAAAAAGGAAATTGCTTTTTTTCTTGTGAGTTTACAGAAACCCAACCCAAATGAATCTAAAGAAAAAAGGAAAGGCTTCAGGGCGGACATGGGACCCGTCCCAGGAAGAATGTTGGGTAGCTTGTTGAGTTGGAGGACTGAAGTTCTTCAGCCCCAAATGAGAAAGTCACGGTGGAGCTTGAGTGGCCAGGTGTGGTCACATGCTCACCTGGGCCCTCCCTGCCGGCACTAGGACTATGCAGTTGACTGACCAGGCCAGACTCCTCTGCCCTCGTGGTGGCTGGGGAAGCAGAGAGAAGATCTGGGGATGTAGCAGACCCCCGAGGGAGGGGGCAGGGATGCTGTGTAGCACAAACAACCCATGCCTACCACAGGTGGAAAAAAAGGCTAAAGACTCAAACTTCCTCTTTGTTCCAATAGGGATCTTGTTCATGAGATTCCATAATTCTTCACATGGCTGTGCTTTTGTGTAGAAACTCATGCCTGCAATTTGCAGCCAAAGTGTTGCTCCATGCTGCTACATAGCCCCCACAGGATCTCTTTTAATGGCTGCATAATGTTCCACTCAGGCATTTCCCCTGCATTTTGATCACCTCCCCTTTAGTTTCTCATCCTCCGACCCACCAGAGCTGAGAAAGCAACTTTGACCTCAGGCTCACTGCAGGGCAACCCTCATCCCCTTCCCCAGGTCACTGACGCTCCACTCCCGCCCCAGCTCCCCCTCCCACATGCACCTTTTGCCTCACTACCATTCTTTCTTATTTTTAATGTCACTTCCTAAGGGAAGCAGTCTCTGGTCCTGACCTTCTGGACTAGGTTAATCTACCTCATACTATATAGAAAATGATAGTATAAAATGGAATACAAGAGTATGCAACCCCCCAAAGTAGGAAAGAATACCATAAAATGATGTCAGGTAATTAACTCATCATAATTTTATGGGGTTTTTTTTCCTGGATTTTGTCATGTTTGTGGTATTTTTCAGCTTTTTAAAGTTGTAATTGGTTGTGCTTTTACATCCTGTATCGATATTCCCTTTGGTTTCCTTTTTTCTAAGTTTGGTTTCTTTTTTTCCTAAAGAACATTCCCCAAGTTGTATGAGATTCATGTCTCACGAAGACTAGTCCGGCCGAGTGTGGAGGCCTGGATGCCCTCGCTATCGGCGTGGAGCAAGGCAGGCAAGGCCTGTCACCACCTCACACCACATGAAGCCGCCGATGCCAGGATGGAGTCCCAAAGCGAAGGCCAGGGTGTAACTAAATAGGGAATTATCTGTCATCCATTTGACCTTTTTCCAGCTTCTAGAGCTAGCTCAAGTTGTTCCTTGCTTATGCGATAGATGGTAAGTTATCTAAATTTTCCATCCTAAGACTTCAGGGTGATGAAGAGGAGAAGAGGGCATGGAGAAGGTAATTGAAGCTCTGTGAGCAGGAAGCGGCCAAAACAGTGGTCTCGGAGCTCCAAGCCTTTCCCTGGAGACGCTGTTCTTGGTGGTCACGTGGAGGATTTAATGACTCTAGGCTGGTCATTCCCCATGGGAATGACACCCCATCCACAAAGGTGGGTTCCATCTGCTATGGTCATGTAACAAATCATCCCCAAATGTAGTGGCTTAGAGTAACAGCAGTTCCTTTATCCTTCATGGCTGGGGTCAGATCCAGGCTGGACTTGAGCAGCTGCAGGCCAGCCAGGCCTGTCTCCTGCCACGCAGTCTCAGGCTTTTTCATGGTAACTGGCTTGGGCTCCTCAGAGTGGTCACCTCAGGGTGGTCAGACTGCTTACCTGGCCGTCAGGGCTCCAGAAAGCAAGATGGAAGTTGCACGGCCTTGTCTGAATCAGCCTCAGAAGTCAACTTCATTTCTGCCATGTTCCGTTGGTCACAAACAACAAAACTCACATAGATTTGAGGGGTGGGGAGGCTGGGCTCCATCTCTGGATAAAGGAGTGACCAAGTTCTAGAAGATCAGGTGGGACAGATATATTTGCAGCCATCTTTGGTGTCTAGAAGTGTTGATTATAAAAGAGGGTATTGGGTGTGAGGACCCTCCTTGCAGGCCTACCCTACCTCAGCACACCACTCCAGGAACTCTTCAGAGGGATCCAGGCATGAATTTGACAGGTTTGAATTCAGAGTCCTTGAACGCAGGTCCTGCTGTGGTGCCGGCTTTGAAGCTCATCCTTCTCCCACTGGGGTGGGGCTGCCAGGAACGAGGCCGCCCGGAAGAGCCAGTCACAGGTTAGACATCTCTGGAGATGCACGCAGGGTGGTGCCGTGTCAAAAGGCTGAGGTAGACAAGTTCAGGTCCTGGGCTTTTCCCTGGCGAGTTTTGCAGCGGTGGTCGTGTGTGGGGAACAGCAGGTCTGACGTCCCCTTGTTTCCATTATTCTAAGACAGACATTAAACTCTCTGAAGTCAAGATAGGTCTTACAACTCATGCCAGGTGGTGGTCCTGACATGGTCGTCACCTGCTGCACATGGCCTGAAAACCTGTAGGATGAATGTCAGCAGCTTGGGAGGAAATCCCAGAGACTCAGGTGGAGAACTCTTAAGAAATGTTGCTCTTGATGGCACAGAGGTCGATGTTTTGTAGAAAAACATGAACACCTAACACCTCAAGTTGAAAAATGATTCAAAAGAGTTGAAAACTCTGCAGAAGTTTTAGGAATATTTAAATCACTTTACTTTGGGTATATTTCCTGTGTATGCACAAGAGTGATCTATGATGAAAACCATGTCTAATGAAGTAAAAAAATCTTCAATATATAGAAATTTTTAGAAAATGAAGTGATAAGAAAACATCGTGTTATGGCTTAATGGCAGAATTTTTCTTTCTTAGAAGTACATAATATAATAATGCATGTAGCAGTCAATGATGTCTTACAGTGGGTGAAATGCAGGAGGGGAGAAGCTCATTTCTCACCCTGGAGGCATCTGGAGTCCTAAGTGACTTCTAAGAAATAGGGCACAGCATGCAGTGGGGGCTGAGAGACAGGGGTCAGAAAGGCCAATGACTGGCTGGTCTGGCTCATCCGCCACTACCCAAAGCACCAGGCAGAGACCAGGACGGGCAGCGCTGAGCGTGGAAGCAAGAGGTGAGGTGCTGGAGACCAGACAATGTGGCCGGGCGGGTGGGGCAGGAGGCTGGTGGAGGCCTCCCCAGCGTGGAACAGAATGGAGGTTCAGGGTGCAAGGCTTGGGAGGGTGAGTGCCTCTGCCTGTCGGTGCCATCGATGACCAGACCAACCCCAAGTCTCCTGTGAAAGAGAGGGCCCAGCCAAGCAGGGAGGAGATCACAGTGGACACGAAACTGTCTCCAGAGACAAGGGCTAACGGTGTAGGACAGGCAGCCTGGAGGAGGCGGGCACAAGGGGAAGCAAAGACTTTATGGATCTGGTGTTAAGGAAGGAGTTAAAACTGTGCTGGGTCTGTGAATGGGACAAATGTTTTGGGCAGAATAACTCAGCCACTTGAACCGTTCCTAGTGACTCCAGCACCATGTACTTTAAGGTCTGTTCAAATATTGGCTTCAATACCACATTTCCCAAACTAGAATATGGTTGGTTGAAATGGCTCCAACTTTGTGGGACAAAGTTGTTGACTGTTTAAACTGAACACGTGGTCCCCATAGGTATCAGGCACCTGCCCTCAGGCACTGCTGAGAAAATGCCAGTCCTCACTGTAGTAACATATTAATTACATCACATGGAGCCCATTCCTGGAAAGGCCTGCTTGCCTCAAGCCTCCTTAATGCCTACTTGTCCTTCAAAGCTCATCACCCCTTTAGGGCAGCTTTCATTCCCCTCATTTGGGCTGCCATGGCAACTTGAGCATGCCTCCACAAGAGAACCATCCCACTGGCCAGAATTCTTCCTTTGAATTTCTTTTGGCCCTACTAGAACATGACTGTGTTTCCCCAGCATCTGGCATGTTACAATAGAGTAGGCCCAGTAAGCACTCAGTAAAATGCTTATTGAATGCATGCTTCTTGAAAAGTCTTTTCTCTTATGAAAGCTGAGCAAGCCAGTAGAAGCTCATTTTGAATATTAATTCATATTAATTTTTGTCCAAGTTTTTTCTTTTTTTTTGAAAAAAATATTTTTAATTTATTTATTTGGCTGTGTCAGGTCTTAGCTGCAGCACGCGGGATCTTCATTGCAGCACCTGACCTTCTCTCTAGTTGTGGTGTGCAGGCTCAGTAGTTGTGGCATACGGGCTTAGTTGCCCTGTGGCATGTGGGATCTTGGTTCCCTGATCAGGGATCGAACCTGTGTCCCCTACCTTGGAAGGCAGATTCTTAACCACTGGACTACCAGGGAAGTCCCTCCAACAAGTTTTTTCACATTGTGGCAAATAGCACTGGACTGGGATTCAAGACTCTTGTACAAGTCCAGGGGCCTTGTGTCCATTAGGCAACTTCCTAGTCTCTCTGGGTCGTGGTCTCTGCATCTCCTGTGCACATCTCAAGGGTGCCCTGTGTCTTCCGTTATTTATCACACTGCCTGACACATAGTATGTGCTCAATAAATATTTGAATAAATTAATCTGTGAAATGAACAAAAGGTTAGGATAAATTATCTCAAAGGTCCCTATTTGGCTTCCTAAATAATGCAAAGAAACACTTCTCATCACTCTATCCAATCAAAACACATATTAGTTCTTAATCCTTGTGATACCATTTAACAAAGTCAGCTTACACTGGCTGCTTGGAGGTATCCTAGCAACTTATTACCATGGCAACATCACACTTCCTAGTCTTCAAATATGGGTACAGTCGAGACGAGCTGACCTAGTATTTACATTGAGGTTTGGAACTCAAGACCAGCCCTGCTGATTGTTATGTGATAAGGTTTTTGTGGTCCCTATGGAACGGACACTCCTCAAATTCTCTTCCACCTATTGGCTGATAACTGAAATTCTATGGTTCATCTCCTTAGTGTGAAGGGCTTTATGTCCTTCAAAAAACATAGAACATCCACTTTTTTTAAACAGTGTCCAATATCAGAACAAACATCTTTGTGTATTGGCTGCATGGAAATTTTAAAGATAACACTGGTGAGTTGAGAGGTCATGTTGCTTCAGTTTCATGATATTATTTTAAGGGAATTAAACTCACAAATCATTGTTTCAGGTCTGCTAGCATGACAGCTGGTGGCAGTTTATCAGACCGCAAGATAGGCCTCCAAGTGCATTCATTATAGCTAATTGTAATTACACTAAGATATAAGTTATTTATAGCAAGTGTTATTTTCATACATTTTAACAGATAAACCAAGCCCATTGGATGAATGATAGATTTTTCTGATGTGAAGGAAAATCATTCTGCGTATGTAAGACTGTCCACCTTGATTATGCACGCCACTGCAAGGAATTTGGGTCTGGGATGAAAGGCAGGAAGTCAAATATAATTTTGGAAATGTATATACCTTTTCATTTTCTGATGGGCATATATTATTCATGAAGTTTTGGGTTGTAAGTAACAGAAGATCCAATTTCAACCTTTTTAGCTCATATACCTGGAAATCTGAGAAGTATGTAGATTTCAGGAATAGTTGACCCAAAGGCTCAATGACCTAGTTTTATTCTCTCTCTACACTATACTACTATAGTGAGGGCTCCATCTCAAGGCTGGTTCCCCTTATTTGTATCCAAAGCAAGAGTCCTTAGCTTTGCCATGATTGACCAGCCCTGACCAACCCCTATGGTCAAAGGGCAACCGTGAACTTTGGCCTGGGTGGCCTAAAGCAGCGACTGTGCCCAGGGGAACAGGATTAAGTGAGGGTCAGTTCTATTCAGATCTCATGGCTGCTATTCAATGAGGGAGGAAAGAAAACCACAATGTCCAAACCACCCATAATGGTACCATGGAAGACAGAACATTACCTCTGAATAAGTACATAATTACTTTTGTCAATCAAAGTGTAAAGGGAGCACAAAGGAAACTTGTATTGTTCTGCCTGTATTGTATTGTATTGTTCCCTATAGTTGAAGAATTTATGTGAAACCATTGGCTGTCCTTGGCAGCTTTCCCAGTTCCGTCCCACATTCAATTAGAGACTGGAGTCAGAAATGGATTTTGTAGCTTATATACCATGGTAACAGGAGGCCATAGCTAATCTTGTGTCCTAGCTTTTGTTGTTTAGAATGCGTGGGCAGAAAGAGTCAAATGGCCTGTCCTCTGTCTGGCACAAGCGTTCTGCTCTAAATCAAAGTGGAATAGTCAGGCCTCAGCGGCAGTATCTTAAATGGCCGATTTAAAAAAATTACTCACAGATTAGGCTGTTCTCCAAAGTGTGTTTCGATACATTGATTTGCTTAAGTGACTCTAAAATCAGTAATATGGTTAAGACTCAAATTAATGGGCTGGTATAGCCTTTCAGGTTTATTTCACAGGCTCTACTTGGCCAGAACATTTTGCATTGATTCTTGTCATCCTTAAAGTAAACAAAGCACCACACTCCTTCCTCTGGAGGATCCAGAAGTAAAACACTGTCACCCCTCAAGTCCCTGGAGGTTGTGTGAGTGTGTATGTGTGTGTGTGTACATGTGTACCAAATGTGCTCACTTATGAACAGAGAACTGTGTGTCTACCCTGTACAAGCACTTAATAATCTAAGTCATTTTATTTAATCTTCAGAGTCATTGTATTAAATATGAGTCCAATTTCACAGATAAGGAAACAGGTTTGCAGAGGTTAATGATTTGCCAGCTGTCCTAGAGCTGTAAGTTGCAAAGCCTGACTTGAACTCAGGTCTGCCTGTGGTCACAACTCAGGATCTGACCCACCAAGCTTCACCGCCTCACTCTTTCTCTGGCAGTTGCATTAAAGTTTTCATTTTGCTGTTAGCTTTGCCTCCTTCCCTGCCCTGTCAAACTCTACATTCATTGACTTGATACTGATTGAGCGCCTCCCATATGCCAGACACTGTTTCAGGAGACACAGCAGAGAACAAAGCAGACAGAAATCCCTCCCTTCAGGAGCTTACATTTTATCAAGAATAAGCTCAGTTGTCTGTGTCCTGCTCTCCCAGATTTTCCCCCTAAATATCCTTTTCCTTCCAGTCCTTCAATAAACTCAGAGCCTCTTTCCCAAAGGTTCCTTGCCCTGAAATATGATTCAACATTTCAGATTCATAAGGGCAGTGGGAATTTGCTTTTATTCTTCTGATCCAGGATACTCAGCTGCCCAATTGTTTTGGCTTCAGGGGAGGCATTGGAGTCCTGAATTGACTGCTTGCCCAGTGGTGCATGGGCATATGCGCACGGGGGTGACCAGTGCGTCGAGGGATGGGTGTTTGGACGTAGTGTCGCAGGCACAGTTTCCAGGGGAGCAGGTCCTGAGATAGAGATTTTCAGGCAAGAAGTTTGTTGAGACGGGCTCTCAGGCACAAACTGATAGGAGGGAGATGAACTACTGTGCAGCTACTTGACCTTAAACTGGCTTCCTCATTTTGGTAATACCAGGAACATGTATTTGGCTGGCTTCTATTATTATTTAGTTCCTTTTTCTCTTAAGGACTATGATATTATTTTCTTTAGTTGTAGTTACATTTGGACCTCAAGTTATACAGATTATCTCCTTTAATCCTCAAAACACCCCAATGAAATAGATATCACCATCCCCATTTAACAGAGGAGGAGACTGAGGCACAGCGAGGTTTGGGAACATCCATGTGGTTACACTACTATGTGGCAGAGCTGATATCTGAACCCAAGACTACCTAACACTGGGGCCCGAGCTCTTATCACTGTGCTACCCTGACTCTCCCCATTTCTCAAGGTTAGCCTCAGTCTCCTCTAAGTTTAGTAGTTAAGATATACTCTTGGACTGTCTATGACCTATTGATTTATTTATCAAATCATTCAACAAGCATACCATATTCTGGACAGTGTTCAGGGCACCAGAGCTATGATTTATAAGACAGACCCTCAGAATATCTCACAGGATGGTGAGGGGCTTCAGAGAAGTAAAAAGGCACTTAGGAGACAGAGTAATACGTGCTAAGCTGTGGAAAGCCTTGTGTACAATGGAGTACATAGGAAGGCTCCTAGCAGTCATGGGGTGGGGAGATGCTCCGTGAAAGTGTCAAGGAGGGGATGTATGAGCAGGAGCCTAAAGCAAGTATCCAGGTAAACGTGTGTGTGCGCGTGCAGGAGTGGGCCTGGGGAGATGTTCCAAGAAGCAGAAGGTTGCACATGCTTGGAGTGGACCCAGAAATTGGGAGGAATCCAGGATGTCCGGGGCCCCACTTGAGAGGTTGGATATGGTAAGAGCTGCGACCGGGCAGGGGCAGATCAGGAAAGCCTTCCAAACCCCGTTACAGACTGGGTTTTGCCCTGAGAGAATTGGGAGACCACTGCAGGGTGTTAAATAGGGCGACATTATCCAATTTTCTTTTTGTTTTGCCAATACATTTTTATTTTGTTTTCTTTTTTAAAGCTTTATTGCGATATAATTGCCATACAATAAACTACACGTATTTAAAGTATACGTTTGGTATATGTATAACTGATTCACTTTGTTATAAAGCAGAAACTAACACACCATTGTAAAGCAATTATACGCCAATGAAGATGTTTAAAAAAATATGTATATATATATATATATATATATATATATATATACTTTGAGACAAGAAGAACCTAATACTAAAAAAAAAAAAAGTATACGTTTGGGTGAGTTTCCACACACATATATCCTGCTGAAACCAGAAACACCATCAGGAGAGCGAACATGTCCATCACCCCAAGCGTTTTCTCCTGCCCCTTTTTAAATCCTCCCTCCCTGCCTCACTCAGAGCCCCAGACGACTGCTGATCTGCGTTCTGTCAGTAGAGATTAGTTTTTATTTTCCAGAGCTTTGTATAGATGGAATCAAAATTTATATGTATTCTAAAGAGTACACATTTTTGTATTATTTCAGCAAGATTATGGGGACTGCCAAGTCAAGAATGGATAAGAAGACTAGGGGCTTTAGCCAGTGAATTATTAGCTAAAGTAACTAACGCCTTCGGAAAGGGGCTCTTTCTGAAGTCACTCTGTTCATTGCATCACAAAGTGGCAAAGCTACCCCCCCCTCCCGCGTCCCCTCTTAGGTCCTTGTTTCCGGGAGACAGAAACCTAATTCAAGCTGTCTGGAGTGTGCGCGTGCGCACACGTACACAGGATTTTATTGGCTCTGCCGTGGAAAAGCCCAGCAGTGGTTGCCTTTAGGCATTTCTGCTCTAACGACGTGATAGGACTTGGTTTTTCTTGATCACTTAGTTCTCACCTCTTTCACCTCCCATAACCACCGTTTCTGTTGCTGTTGTTGTGCGGACATTTAAGATCTCAGAGCAACTTTCATTGTATACAACCCCCAGTGTTGTTAACTGTAGTCACCGGGCTGCACACTAGCTCCCTGGAACTTATTCATCTTGTAACTGGAAGTTCGTGCCCTTTGGCCACCATCTCGCCTCTTCCCCACCCTCCAGCCCTTTAGAGAATATTTATTGTGTTTATTTAAGCTCTTGCCCGGTGAGTTCCAATCAACGTCTGCTGTTCTGTTTGTCGTCTTTAGGTGCAAGGTTATTTCACCCTGGGAACTCATGTTCCTGTTTTAAGCTATCCTCTCTGGTTTTGAGGAAGAGCCAGATCCCTCCACGGGAGTTTAAGAAGAAGGGAAGGGATGAGCCCCTGGGCAGACCACTTTGGACCCCACAGAACCCCGCAGACTACAACCTTCGGTACCGTGCTGCCAGGCACCTCCTGTGAGCAGGGGTTTCCTAGGTTAGAATCCGTCATCCTGGGGAGCTTGAGGTGGGAGAGGTGAGTGAATGGATGCTAAGTATCAGCTGCCGGTCCAGTTTTCATCAGCTCCTCGCACCAGCAGGGCTTCTGTGGTACTTCTACATACCCTGACAGCACTGGCCGCCTGCACTGATGCTGCAGGTTTCTGTGGCCAAGAGGCTGCTCTGATCCATCCAAGGCCAGGCCATGGAGAGGGAAGAGAATTTAGAATCCTCTCTCTGCCCATACCCTCTGTCTGCTCTGCCCTCCCGCTGTCTCCCCCATCACACCTGCCTAGACAGCCTGCCTTCTCCCCAGGGGCATCTCACACTTTGGAGGTGTTGTTGATAGTTTTTCAGATGCACGACTGCACCTGCTTCTACAGCTTTTCTAGGGAGACTCTGGGTGGAGGGAGTTGGCAAGGTGGTCAGCGCGCTACTTTGTCAGAGTTAGGAAAAGGCCTGCGCACACATCTCATTTTACAGAGCAGTCAGCGTGCCTGTGAGTACCACTCCTCTCCTAGAAGGAGTGATGGGGAGGGCAGGACCAGGAAACAGGGTCAAGGACCAGTGCTTTTTAAGGCAGAAGAAAAATGTCAAATTTGAGCCCCCTATTTTCTCCTCAAATTAAACCCAAGTTAGATATTCTTTTAGGCAATGACTCAGAAACTCTGAAAAGAGTTTAATAATAGCTCTTGATGATTCATATGAATATTTTACTCTGAAGTTGCTTGTCTGTGAGGAATGTTGGTGTGAAACTTTTGCTCCCAGGAAGTATGGGTGAAGATCTAAGTACTCACTGCTTTGTGAAGTGGTTATGATAGTAGCAATTAATAATTGTATTTCTCTATGCTCTGCCAAAGCAGTTGGGCATTGCAGAAACACTTTATTATAAAGCAATAAATAGATAAATAGCTAAAAACTTTAATTAAGCTGCTTAATTAAATTAAACGGTAATTAAATTACCGTTTCATTCTTTTATTTTTTGAAGTGTCTATAAACTTTAAAAAATAATGTTTGGGGACTTCTCTGGTGGTGTAGTGGTTAAGAATCTGCCTTCCAATGCAGGGGACACAGGTTTGACCCCTGGTTGGGGAACTAAGATCCCACATGCTGCAGGGCAACTAAGCCCACGCGCCACAGCTACTGAGCCCGTGCTCTCTGGAGCTCGCCTACTGCAACTAGAGAGAAGCCAGTGTGAGCGATGAAGAGCCTGTATACCGCAACTAAGACCCGACACAGCCAAATAAATAAACAAATATTTAAAAAAAAATGTTTGAACTAATTGCTTCAGGAGATACCAAAGATTACCATTTGCAGAAATACATTATCAGAACTAAAAGTCCAAGATTCTAAAATGCATTCGATAGCAATGCTTCGATTTGAGGCAAAAACCTTTCCTAATGATAGAACCAAGAGGGTTCTCAGCCTGACAGTTTTAGGCCTCGCCTGCCACTAGTTAGCTGTGTGACCCAGGGCAAGTCTCTTACTCACTGGGCCTCAGTTTCCTCATCTGTTAAATGAGGTCACTGGAATAAATCTCTTAGACGAAAGGGCTATGGGACCTTTATCCTTGAGATGAGGGAGAGGGTCCCAGTGCCTGGGAAATAGACATACCACCAGTTTCTACTACTTCTGCAACCCAAGGATAAGGAAGAAAGGAAGCAGCCCAGAGCAAATTCCAACCTCAACTCCAGGAACCAGGAAAGATTCTCAGCCACCTCCCAAATTATTTAAAATGTAATTCAGGAGAGACCGGCCAAGATGGCAGAGTGGAAACAACTTGAGCTCACCTCCTCTCATGGGCACACCAAAATCACAATTATCTGCAGAACAACCATGAAATGATGAAAAAGACCAGAACTTACCAGAAAAGATCTTCTACAGCAAGACACAAAGAAGGAACCACAAGGACGTGGGTAGGAGGCGCAGACTCACAATACAGTCAAGACTCCAGCCTTTAGGTACCCCATCCCAGCCCAGCATCCCTGAGGACTGAGGGCATGACAAGGCCACCATCGTGTCCCATGCACGGCTCACCAGTGTGCAAACTGCCCCTGGAGAAACCAAACCCCAGCCCAAGCCAGTGGGCAAACTGGGCTTGATATACCAGAGCACTCTTGTCACACAGTCCTCCAGGAATGGATCTGCTGGAGCATGAAATGCATCTGAGTGGTAGATATCATAAGAGAGAATGGAAAAGTGGAGCAGCCCAGGGTCCATCAACAGAGGAACAGTTAAACAAACCATGGTGTATTTATGCAGTGCGGTTTACTTGTTAGTAAAAGGGGATTACAGATTCCATGCAACCACATGTATGAATGTCAAAAACACACTG